>NC_030680.2:77815900-78415900 GCF_000004195.4 Xenopus tropicalis
ATATCGATTAGCTCAGGCTTAAAAGCTTCCCTGCTTGTCTCACTAGAGCTTTTGCGTAAAAGGCAAGTAAACACAAATTTACTGGTTGGTAACATATTAGTGCATACTGTTGCTGAAAAACAAATGTTTATTTTAAATGCAGCTTATGACTTTGTATACCAACAGGCACTGCTAGACTGAGGTACAATCAGGGGTCTTGAACTTACTGGGCACCATATTTTAAACATGTATTTATATATATATTTACATTGACTAAAATTGTGTGCAAGTAATGTTTGTATGTTGTTTCTAGCAGCTGATCAACCACAGAATGTAGACCTGACACTGATATATGAGTGTATTTAGCAGCAACACTATAGTATAGGTTAGACTGGGCACTGTAAATTTCTTTCATTGGTTTTTAAATTATATGGTTTTATGTGGTTTACACTGTTAGGGGCTTTTTCGAGATATAGAATGAGCAATGTGTTATTTTTGCAGAAGCTGAAATGTCCACTATGAAAATTCAAAGGTTAAGGTAAAGTGTTTGCAGACCATAAGGCTGATGTCACATGTGGCGTTTTTCCGCTGCGTTTTTTCTACTTCTCTCGGCGGCTGAAAAACGGGCGATATCATCATCCATAGAAATAGCTTGAAAAGACTCGAAGCAAACCACACAATGCAGAAATACACTAGAAAACGCCTTAGCACAGATTTTTCAAGTTTAGGCCGAAATAAGCCAGTATTTGCAAAGCAAGCTATTCCTATGTATACGCAAAGGCAGCTTCCAGACCTAGCGGAAATACGCGGCGTTTTTTGCTATTTTGCACTATTAGCACCATGGAAACGGGATTTGCTTACGTCACCAGTATTAGGCTGAAAAACACCATAGTCAGGGGCTGTGTGGCTTGTGCGGCGTTTTTAGGCCGAGAAAAAACGCAGCGTAAAAAAGCCACGTGTGGCATCAGCCTAACATACACGCTACACTCGACATCCTCTAGGAAAAAGACTTCACTTGTGTAACACCCTTTAATGGACCTTAATCACCTCCAGTGGTGTCAGGAACTCCATGGTCTAGAACCAGGAACCTGAGGTATACTGGCTACTGCTCCTCAGGTTTAAGCCACAGGAGGCAGTATGGTTGGGGCCTGGTGGATAATATAAATGACTGTTTCCTGGTAACTGCCTATGATGCAGCTGCAGGCAATAGTCCAATTAAGACAACCCGGGCTAGACATGAACTGTGTATTTAACAAAAGATTTAATAATGAAAAAATTGAAAAACACCCAGACCTCTGCAGAATGTATATATGGAACTGACAGAAAATATAAAGTCCAGGTTCAGGCACAGAGTCACGGCAGGCAGCAAGTAAACAGGATCAATGAAACAGGCAAAAGTTTTTTTTGGGGGGGGGGGTGTCAGGAAGCAGAAATCCAATAACAGGCCTGGGGTCAAAATCCAGGGAGTCAAAACCAGAGGAAACAAGGACAGGGCAGTAACAAACTTTTAGGACAGGCACTCAAACATCTTGAAAAAAGCAGGAGGGCTAATGATCCACCACAGTTTGAGGGAGAAGGCAGGTTTGAATAGCCTCTCAATTGGGCTATTGCCTGCAGCTGGATCATAGGGGAGTTACTAGGGAACACTGACAGGAGGAAAAGTCACAGGCCACAACCACACTGCCTCTTGTGGCCAAACCTGGAGGAACAGTGGCCCGTATATCTCAGGTCCCTGGTTTTAGACCATGGAGTTCCTGAAAATTAGAATTTCCAGGGGAATCCTGTTACCGGATTCCCTATCCACTACGATCTCTACACTAAGGGGCACATTTACTAATCCACGAATGTCCGAAAAGCGTCAGAAAAGCGTCCGAATGCGTTTTTTTCGTAATGATTGGTATTTTGCTATTTTTTTGTAAATTGTCGCGACTTTTTCGTAGCCATTACGACTTGCTCGTAAATTGTTGCGACTTTTTCGTAGCCATTACGACTTGCTCGTAAATTGTCGCAACTTTTTCATAGCCATTACGCCTTGCTCGTAAATTGTTGCGACTTTTTCGTAGCCGTCGCGCTGAGTACGAAAGTTTCGGATTCATTCAAGCTTCAGTATCATGACTTTCCTTGGGCCAGGTTGGAGCTGCAGAGTGCCATTGAGTCCTATGGGAGGCTTCCAAAATCATGCAAAGTCGCAAAGGTTTGCCCGCCGTTTACGAGCGCTCAATACGAAAAAGTTTTATGAAAAATTTATGAGCAAGTCGTAATGGCTACGAAAAAGTCGCGACAATTTACGAGCAAGTCGTAATGGCTACGAAAACGTTGCGACAATTTACGAAAAAGTTGTGACGGCGACGAAAAAATCGAAAAAAATACGAAAAAGTCGCAAAATGTTTGTTTCCAATCCGTTTTTTTCCCATTCGGGATGCTGTGTAACAGAGAGTAAATTCGCCACACATCACCAGGCTTCACTGCGTAAAAACGGCATAATTGTCTTATGCATTTTTTTCTTCCGCTGGAACTTACATAAAATAACGGTGTCAAATCTGCCGTTCAGGCGGCGATCTTCTGTGTTTATTTTACACAGCTTTTTATGCCATTTCTTCGGCGAATTCGTTTTACACAGCATACTAAATATGCCCCTAAAAGGAAATATCACCTCAAAGCTAGCACTACCACCATTTGTATGTACAACCTTGATTTTAGTCCCTGCCAATCTAGGCTTGGGCCCTTGGTTGTCTATATATAAATATGGTCACATGGCACAAATTGAACATTTATGTTGTGCTGAGTGTAGGTCAGTTGTATTTATGCTCTGATAACAGAAAGCACTTGAGTTTTGCTAGTGGTAAAGTGGTCTGGGGTGCTAGGTGACTAATAGGGCATGTAATAAATCATTTAAATTATCTGTAGTTATATATTGTGTCTCTAGGCAACATTTGTTTCAATTTTTGTTAGTAGATTAGGCATTTTTGGATTTGGGGTTAGTGCAGGCCTTCAGTTTTCTTGAACAAGAAAAAGTTTTGTGCACAGGGTGGCAGAAAACAGTATGGCATGCTATTTATGTTTGTTCTTCTTGTTATTCTTAAAAATACCTTTTTGTGTCATAGCCCTGCCCACTACATCATAGCACTCTCCTTTACATTACTAGTCCACCCCACCCAGGGCTCCTTGGCTTTAAGTTTAATTTTTAAGTTAAGGTGGTTAGGGTGGTTGGCGTGGTTCAGATCACATACTGGACTTCCAAGTTGCTTTTGATCCAATAAAGACATAAAACGTTTGCATTAGACATATGTAATCATCAACCATAGGGTTGATATTATAGGGACAACCTAGTCTAAAAGGTTTGACATATGCAGCTGCAGCAGATATGGGTACCCTGTCTTATTACTCCTGTTTTATCTGCCTCAAAGAAGAACCTTTTAAAAGAACCTTTTATGCTGTACCTGAAGTGTCTAGTGATGCATCGAATCCACCTTTTTGGATTTGGCCAAACCCCCAGTTCCTTCATAAAGGATTCGGCCAAATACTGAACTGAATCCAAATCCTAATTAGCATATGCTAATCAGGTTTTGGAAGGGTTAAAAGTCAGAATGCATGCAATGCATGCAATTTTTCAACTTTTGTGTTTACGTGACAAAAAGTCACATGATTTTTAGGAATCGGATTTGGTATGGCCAAGAACGTGGATTCGGCCTCATCCAAATCCTGCCAGCAAAGGCTGAATCTTGGCTGAATCCCCAACCGAATCCTGGATTCGGTGCATCCCTAGAAGTAACAACAGACCTCCCTCTATACCTATCTGTATTCATATGCATAGAACATTTTGTCTTATTGTCTTATCTTTGATAATATCAGCAAAATCAAATCTGAGGACTGTGACATTACACCAGTTATTAGATATTTGGAAATATTGAATCTGAGATATAAGGGTGAAAATGAATTACCATGTTTTCTCGGATTTCTCAAGGAACAATCTCCTGGCTTGGTTATATATATGGTACATCAGAATACATGGCTTAGAATCTGCTTGATTGTCAAGTTTATTAAGTGAACTCTTTAAATCAAAGTGCAATCCTATCTGAAATACACATCACCGAGAAACGTAAAACTCTAACATCTGAAACTAACAAGTCACCACCAAGTGGCACATTTAAAGAACTACAGCATGAAAAACTGTGATATACTGTAATTTACCTACTCACCTATTTGTGAATATATACTTTGTTAGACTTGTCAGGGCTAATTTGCGGCATATAAATGTTATTATTTATTAGTTTAACCATATAGCAGAAACTTAATGAAAGGCACAAAATATGCACAGTTTGCATGCTTCATTAATACACACATGCATCCACGCACATATACACTTTATCAAAAAAGCATAGCACTTACTGATCTTTTGTTCAAAAAGAAAACATTTACCAACACTTCACCTCCCCCAAAGACCTTAGTAAATGTAACAGTGAGCTAAGTGTACACAGAATAAATAACCCACCCCCAGACACAGCCTCAAAATTACATACATGAAAACCAAATACTTTGCTGCATTTAAACACAGAAGCACACAATTAGGGAGGTGTGCATTGGAGGAAGTATCTCTCAGTGCAGATGGGGGGGGGGGGGGTTGGGTGATAGAAAAACAAAACTTTTGTAACAGGAAGGGAAATGGATTAAGAGATTGTGTACCATGATATCTAAAGGTATACATTAATTTTGGAGCAGCCAACCATACTTGTAAAATTGTAATAAACTTATTGTGCAGTATCTTTATAGGTAATGAACTATTTGTAATTTGCACCATCTGATACTAAAAAAAAAGGCATTACTAACTGGTGCAAAACCTTTATAAGTATATTCTACTAACTCACTTAACTCTGTCCCTAACCCCTTGGTGTCTATAGGATTATCTTGTGCAAAGATAATCAAATATTTCTACAAATGTGCATAATAAAGAATATAAACAATATTGTAACTGTGTCTCAATTCTTTGAATCGCGTATTACACTGTAACCCGCTTCCACTAATAAGGCGCGGGGGTATGTCTATGGTATACAAACATTTAATTAGTCGGCCCGTACTCATATAATGAGTAATGAGAGTCCTCTAAACCGGTGGCTAAGCACTTTTTGGAAGTAGGTCACCGACTACCAACCTTTAAATACATTGCTATTGACCATATACCCATGCCTAAAAGGGGTAGTGATCGGTCACGGTTGTTATTGCAGCGGGAATCCTTTTGGATAAAGAAATTGGAGACCTTGTCCCTGAAAGGTCTTAATGAATATTGTTCCCTGAATTGCTATTTACCTGTAAGATAGAGAGTGATGCAATTTTGTATTGTGTAGCATCAAGCCCTGACATATGCATATTGGTATATTTGTGAATATATACTTTGATAAGTTTTTAAACAGTTTTGAACTTTTTTTGACATTTTGATTTAGTTTTGTATTTGTGATGTTTGGTCACAGGTCTATAGTGGGTGTATTTTTTGGTTTAGCCTGATGGGGCACATTCACTGGTGCTCACCTGTGTGGGTGGGGCTTTTGTTACCTATAAAGGGTGGAGTTCCTTATATGTGTGTTGATTAAGGTCCCAGACAAGGACCGACATGTAGTACAACAACAACCAAAGACTGAAAAAGAGGAAACTGTACTATACTGCATACATCGTATTTTAAATTGTCCATAAGACATTACAAAATTGTTTGCAGGACCAAATACAGCTTGAAAACAGTGTATCAAAAACGCATACATGTCACAACCCCTTCCGGTTTGGCCTTAAACTAGACAATATCACTTGAAATGGTTGTTTTCGTTGATGGACAAATTGTACTTTTAAACAATAGTTTCACAATATGCTCGGCCATATGTATGTGTGTATGTATGTATAACTTTATTTATAAAGTGCCACAAGGGTACGCAGCGCTGTACAATCTCACAGAATACAAAATTACATACAAGGAGGACAAGTGATATAATAAATAAATATAATATATATATATAGTACCATGTGGTATGAGACACAGTAGGAAGGAGGTCCCTGCCCCGTAGAGCTTATAATCTAAGTGGTTGGGTAAAATACAGGCACAAACTGGAAGGTAAGAGTGCATCAGGTATGGGCATTTGCTCTTAAGCGCAGGACTGGGCAAAATAATGTTTTAGTGCTCCAGAAGGTAACATCTGAGCTTTTTCTTAAAGGACAAAGAAAGTCTAAGTCACTTGGGGGTGCCAAAATGTTAGGCACCCCCAAGTGACTTAAATCGCTTACCTTGTACCCCGGCTGGTGCCCCTGTTAGGAGAAAACAGCACCCGCCCGGGGTACCTGTAGCGCTTCCTCCTTCCTATTCGCGCTGCTGGCAAATGTCCGGGACAGGCGCATGCGCAGTAGAGTGAAACGCCGACTTCTCTGTTCAAAGTTCCGCTTTTCACTCTACTGTGCATGCGCGCGCAGCGAACAAGGACGAAGAAGCGATCACTGCTGTCCCGGGCTGGTGCTGTTCTCTCCTTTAAAGAGAGTGGGTGAGTTTTCCCTATGGAGGGATTCAGTGATAGAGTTCCAGAGGTAAGGAGCAGCGAGATAGAAAGGTTTAAGACGAGAGGTGGGTGTATGGCCACCTTAAATGATATACACATTCATGTATTGCCAAAGGTTGGCTGAATGATGGACACTCCAGCTTTGATTTGATTAGTCACTTGTTAGGGGTGGGTTGGACTGTGTCTTTACATTTATTATTAAGGTGCCATCATATTCCACAGCGTTGTCTTCACTAGCCACTTGAATATGTACACTTGATAAAGGGCACGTAAGAGGCCTGAAACATGTTGTGTAAGGCACTAAAAAATAGCTTTATGCCAAGTTGTTGTGTGTTTATTAGGGGTTGCTGCATGGGGTTAGTAAGGCTGTGTGCTGACTGAAAAAGTGCATGAAGTGTTGGTAGACAACTAGTATGGTAAAAATATAAACAGAATTAGTAAAAAATGAGGAGCTTAAAGGAGAAAGAAAGGTAAAAACTAAGTAAGCTTTATCAGAAAGGTCTATGTAAATACAGCCATAAGCACTCACAGAAACGCTGCACTCACTTCTCTGTCAAGAAATGTCTTGTGTCTGCAATTCATGTGCCAGAGACATGCAGCTCTCTGCTCTCTCCTGCTCCCCCCTCCCTCATGAATGCTAAGAACTCACTCCCCGCCCTTAGGAATGTGGATCTGAGCCAATCAGAAGAAAGCTGACTCATAGTCTTACAACTGATCCTCTAACAACTTACAACTGATCCTCAACAATCCTCTAACTGAGCATGTACATGGTCTCGATCTTGGTGCAGGAGCAAGACATTATGGGAACTTTCTTTACACAGCTCAGCGTTTTTTCTTCCTGTTTGGCTTCGGATCTTCTGAACAGGAGAAATATGGGGAGACTCAAGGGTACTATTGAGACAACTGAAGGTATGCCTGCAGCTTGAGATTAACTCTTTATTAGCCTTTCCTTCTCCTTTAAGGAATGTTGCAATAGTTTAATATCATGCAATCAAACGTAGGATGTGAAAGGAGAAAACACAGAACCAGTTCAAATGGTAATGTCATATTTAGGACCTATAGATCCATAATGAGATGGATTGATATATCTGCTAATTATCACTGATTTTAATATATTTTGTACATTGCAAATCTATTTCTGCCTATGCTTTTGTGGGCTTCCATAACTGAACCTGCTTAATAGGTTTCTCACCCTCATGCACCCCTCAGGCTGTTGTTGATCTACAACACTCAAAAACTGGACTAGTGTTTACATATAACTTAGAGCCTTGTATTTTCCTTTGTTTCTCAACAATGCAAGATTCATGGTCTGAAAACTTTCTCCAGGAGGTCAAAACAAAGTTCTCATTATAACCAGATAACAGCTGCACTGATTAAACTGAAATACAAGTGCAGAAATAAAACACAAGTGCAGAAATCTTTCTACTTTTGGTGTTTCTGCCACAAAAATGTATAACCTAAAATTCTCACTGTGGTTTTCTTTTTGTCTTTTTGTGACAAGGGTTGGTGCCTCCTTTGTTAATTCAGCTCGCACTACTAAGGTGAAATTTACAGAAGCATGCATGTTTTTGAGGAAATCGTGGAGAAGGGTTAGACACAGTATCTCGGACAATGAAGTATTTAGGTAAGTAGAAGCAAGTGTCCTCAGGATGCGATGGGGCATGAGAATGACTCACTTGTCACACTTGTGAGTTTTAAGAGGAACGGAAATACCAGAGCTAGAACATAATTTTACTGCCTCAGATACCATAGGATAGGTGGCCATTTTGTTGGTGGGCAAGAGACACCGTTTCTAAACTCTGGAAGGGCTGCACTGAGGGAGCTACATTTTTCTGTGATTATAGTATTATTGCCCTATCAGCTTGGCAGTATCGTGATTTCTTCAAAAGGCAAATATGCTGATTTTTATCCTGTGGGAAATCTCTATTTCAACAACCATCTAGCGCTCCTCGGCAACACTTCTAGGGGTAAAAAGTGCATCGCAACTGTAAGAGAGTGCTATTGAATTCAAAATGCGAGAAACAGGAGCATTGCAAGTCAAACGCTAGAAGCTCCCGATTCAGGAAAGTAAAGCGACAAGCCTGCTTTGTTGTTGCTAAGGTCATTGTTTGCGTTCCAGCAGTGAAAGCATTGACTCAAAGACCAAACCATGTGTGTCCATGTACGGGGAGGGACAGGCTAGTCACCCACAATCAGTCCTTCTAATAAAATCTTGTTAGTATAAATATCACTGAGCGTTATATAATACGGGGAAATGACTAGCATCTAACTGTAGGGATACCTTTGTCCGATTAAGACCCAAGCAGCATTAGTAGGACACAGGGATTCCCCCTCTCTCATTTTGGTTCAGTCCAACTATGCAGTAATCTCCGCTGCCCAGGAACCTAGGGATGAGCTGCAGGACTGGGGTGCTGGAGGCTACTGGCCAACCCTGGGTCTCTGTACGACCTCACGTGACATAGCCTTGGTGGCCCAGAATGATGCCAGTGTAAAGGAAAAGAAAAGCAGCGCCTCTGTCCTGGACCTTAACCGGTAAGTAGTACTTAGGGAAGGTGTGTGAGGGGACAGCTGTTCGTGGGGCTGCCTGTAATTTGGGATAATCTTATGGATTGTGTCTCAATTCGACCATGAGCCTGCCTGCTTCCTTTTTTGTAATGAGAAACGCTGGGCAGTGCCAAGCTGATCTGGAGCTCTTGTCATCAATAGGACAGGGAGGATGACAATGATTCAGCATCATTTACTGTGGTGGGGGCTGAGGTGGAGGAACCAGGAACAAGGAGACTGGTTTATTCTTCCGCTTTTTCACATCACACACTATCTATATCATCTATCTATCTATCTATCTATCTATCTATCTATCATCTATCTATCTATCATCTATCTATCCATCATCTATCTATCTATCTATCTATCATCTATCTATCTATCTATCATCTATCTATCTATCTATCTATCATCTATCTATCTATCTATCTATCTATCATCTATCTCTATCTATCTCTATCTATCTATCTATCTATCTATCTGTCTATCATCTATCATAATCTCTTATCTATCTAATCTATACTGAATCCACCTACCTGTGTTTCTATCAGCTTTCTGTTTTTTTTATTTAAAATAGAACCTGACATCTATTATTTAGCTTTTATAATATTTCATTATTTAAAGGATAGATAATTCATTTGGATATTTCAGACTGAAAGTAGTGGACTGTTAGTCAGCAGAGTAAATGCAGTGCCATTCCACTAAAAGTGGGTTAATAGGGGATCTGGAGTAAATACTAGGGATGAGCAAATTTTTTGCCTGTGGCAAAATTAGCATTTCCTTTGGTGGTGAAAATGTTAGTGAATCTGCCCTAGAATTTTGCCATAAATAATCGTGGTTTTCTCGCTGGGGAAAAAAACTGAGGAAAAAGGCCAGTAACTTTTAGATTGTAAGCTCTTCCGGGCAGGGCCTTCTTTAACTCTTGTGTTGGTTATTGGTTGTTTTTGTATGTTTTCTTATATGTTAAATATATAATATTAATATGCAGCCATTTATTGAACAGCACTGCAGAATATGTTGGCATTTTATAAATATGCATTATTATATGTGTTTAAATAATAATAATTGACTCAAATACATTTGGTGTGAAAGAAAGCAAGATAAAAAGCCTATTGACTCCAATGCATTAGTGAAATTATTACATAAAGCATAAAAATGCAGTTTCAGTCATCACTACCTGTTAGATCTCACAGTTGTGTTTACAGTCAGAAAATCACATGCCCCATCGCATCCTAAGAACACATGCTTCTCGTCTCCGGTAATACCTTATCCTTAGAGGCACTATTTCCACCCCCCTCCTCTAACAGTTTTGTCCACAGGCATGCCGTGCTGCTGAAAATGTATCCTTAGTTGTGTGGGCTGATAAGAACTAATCCAAGGGAGCACCCTCCACTTACAAAGTTATCATTTTTAACAGGTTTTCCATCAGTGAGTTTAGTTTTGGCTTCTTGTTTAACCCTATTTTTCCCACTCTATATAGTACAGTGCCCTCAGTTGCTCATTCTTCTGACATCCCCCCCACCTCCACCTCCTCTGATGCAGCCAGGCAGGAAGGGAGGCAAGTCCCGATTAGGAACTCTATTATGCGGGGGCAGGGTTAACAGAACTGTTGTTCTACCTCCACCTGCAGATTCAGCCCTGAACACAAAAACTTTTAACCCAGCTAATCGACAAGACAACCGATATCCACAGCCTTTGCGATATCAGTCGTCTTGTCGATCCACACCATACATGTACCGAATATTATCGGTGCGTGTATGGCCAGCTTAAGAAGAGATAGATAAGAAAGTATCTTTTAATTAAAAATTGCCTGCCAATTGTTATATTTTTTTAATTGCACCGTAAAATTAAAAGACATGTTTATTTTAGTATTGAGAGGAACTTTAGGGTTTAGATTTCATGACAGTTCCTATTTAAATGATTGTAATGTAATGGTAATTTTACTCTGCAGCAAAAGTTAGTTTTATTGGACAGAGAGTGGTAATTTCTAAATATTTAATTTGTCATTTCCTTGGTGTGGTTAAACCTACAGCACTGTTGCAGACTGGATGCTTTTCCTAGTCTGCTTTACAACGAATTGCTCCACTTTATATTCTCATCGGTGTGTTGTTTCTCAGTTGCAAATAGCCATAACATATGCTGGATTCTATACAGATCAGAATTGAATGACCTATCTGAAATTTATTACCAGGAGGCTATAGCCAAAAAAGCATTTTCTTAATATGCCTTTACTTTCTCTCCCACACACTAGGAAAGGACAGCAAGCCAAGTGCCTGCATTGTTACTTCTGACAAGTCCACAAGGATTTTTTTACTTTTCCTAGTTATTGCTTGCCCCATTTGTAGAGCTGGATTAGGCCTTTATACAGACTGGAGGTTGTTGCATATTTCAGTATTTCTAAGGTAACACACCAAGTGAAGGGCTAAAATGTCTAGATACATGCTGAAATTCTCAACTGGAGAACTGTTGAACAAAACTAAATAAGTAAAAAATAACAAAAAATACAAAGTAAATACCAATTGCAGCTTGACTCAGAATATTACTCTTTACATCATACTAAAAGTTAAAGGGGATGTTCACCTTCAGACAGTAGTCTTCAGACAATTGTAATTAATCTTTATTATTTAAAATGTGTAGTTTTGAATCTACCGACCAATTAATGCTGGCGACAGGCTCTTTCCTCTGCCCTCTCCTCTGTCATTTCAAGGGATTGGCGACTCCAGCTTGCCCTCTGCCCAAAACAGAAATCCTATTGTTTCTACCTCATCTGCCGTTTCAGCCCTGAAGGTTAGTGGCGGGTCTGACGATCTTTCGTGCGACTGATGGTCGCACAAAAGATCGCAGATCGCCACGTATGTGGCCACCTTAAGAGCAGAGCACAGCCTACTGAAAGAGGAGAGAGAGATTGGTGAGAGCTTAGCAGCGCTGATCCTGGTCTATATCTTTGAAATGACACATTTCAAATAATAAAGATTCCTTACAAAAATGGGCTGTTCAATTTCAGACCATTGTCTGATGGCGAACATCCCCTTTAATTATGGGGCTTAAAAGGCATACTAATTGTTTTGTTTGCAGGAAACAACACATATATACATACAAATTTCTTATTAAAACAACAGTCAAAATGTATGTTTAGCACAAGCCATATTCAATGAACTCATGTTAAAAAAATGGGTAATATTGCCCCTTTAAAAGAATAGCTTGCCCTATAGAGCAAGTTTTAGTAGCAGTATGGGTTATAAATCAGCTTTAGCAGAGATCCCCAGGTTTTAAGGATGCACACCATATGGCCTTGCTTTGACTAAATCGTAGTGATATTACAAGCGATCGTATGCAAAACATAATGCAAATAAACTCTGCTGTCATTGTCCCAGTTTTGCTCACAGTATATGTCTGCTATGAGAACTGCACAGTTTGATCCCACTCCTCCATTATTATGCATTTTAATTTTTGTGGCTTTTATAGCTAATGCATGAATACCATACCTATAATCAAGCATTGTGGGAACTTGTTTGGATGAGAGCTGACAACTGATACATTGTTTCATTGGCACATGTAGAAAGAGAAGCAAGAAAATGTAATGTAATTTTATAAGTTATTTGCAAATGTAACAAATAACGTTTTAACTTATAAAATTAAATTACATTGTCTTTCTTCTAAATTAAGAAGTGTAACTAATATTAATGACTTAATAAATATAAAATTAAGATAGTGGGCTGCTGGTTTGTTTGATTAGAGCAAAAAATTAGATATTTCCTTATTAAATAGGCAATGCGTACATTCAGCAAAAGCCCTTTGTATTGCACCAATGCTGTCCCTTCAAATTATTTAACATTAGGTGGCTTAAAAAGAAAGGTGCTTGGCTTGCCAGACAGCAACCCCAGTCCAGCGTTCAAGCATTTTGTTTATTTGTTTAGTGATGTACTGAAAGTTCACATTATTTATGTGGACTCAGGTACAAAACAGGTATAAAATGTGCAAAATTATAATTGTTCAGCAAGGTATTCCACTTTGTTGAGCAAGTAGGGAGTAGAAAAGTGAAGTGTTAAAACTTACAGGTTACATAAGACTTTCTCAAGCATTTATGAGGCCCCTACATAGCCTTGTATTTGTTGCCTGTTCCTTATGCTATGCTTCTCAGTTTCTTGAGCCTCACCCAATGAAAAGTATCACCTCCCCCTTCCTAGAGGTTCAGATGCACCTGTGGCATTTCCCTTGGGTAGTGTGAAGATGATGCCTAGGGCATTATGTTTAATAGATAACAATATTACAGATGTGAGCAGGTGGAAATGCAGAGCTCCGATCATCTGAGTTAGGGTAGAAAGGGATTTTGTATACTATTGAAAAATGTATATATTTATATATTGCCAGTCATCAGCTGTTATATACATGATGTTTCTTTTGTGTTTTTTTCTTCTTAAATATAAACTAATTGTGCACAGTCTCCTGATCATTGCAACCAATAGATATAATTTCACTGGTGGGAACAGAATCTGACTATTGGCCAACACTGAGCTAAAGAACTACTGATTAATAAGTGTTACAATGTACAACTTTGAAGCTAGCACCAAGATCCTCTATTGATTAACAATTACTGAGAAAAAAATTGTTATAAAACTTGAGGCCACGAGAAAAAAAAGTCCAGTTTAGATATATATTTCAGACCCAATTTACAGTAGTGCAGTATGGAATTCTATTTGCACAAGTTGTGCAAATTTGTAATTTTTTTTACCCAAAAAAGACACTAATCATTTATTTTTACTGAATGTGATTTTTCATGAGGCAGAGAAATGTGAGAAAATTGAGAAAAACTTTATTTAATGGCAAAAAAACCACCCGCATGTTTCTCTTTAGTAGGCATTATGTTCACTTATGTTAGTATGCACTGTTCAATTAAGCTGGCCACATACATAGAAATCCACTTGTCACAACATGAGCAGATCTTTGTCTGATTTGGCCATCTACATGCAGGGCCAGATTGGGCTGGTCTCATTGTTTGGTCCCTGTGTCACAATTGAACCATAATAGAGGCATGTGGAGGCCTGTTAGGAGAGCAGTGCCCTTATACTTCTCTATCATTTTTAGAAATCAGGTTATTTTTTGTTGAGTAATCCATTTGTAGGGCTTAAGGTCTGAAGATGTATTTTCTAAAATAAATTAAATAAATGATCCAAGACATTAAAGGTAATGGATCATTTGTGCAACAAATTAAAGATGTTTCCAGATATCACAGTAGTTTTATGCAGACCACCATGGCTTTTAATCTGTGTTCAGTAAGTAAACATGTAATTTTTTTCCTACCATGTTGTGCTACAAGTGCACTAAAAATCAGAGGCTTGCAAGAGCCCTTCCTGCACCATTACACTATGTTTCTGTGTCATACATTATTTACATTCGCTAATGCTACATGTTTATAAATGTAGTCAGTAATGGTGTGCATTTACATGTAAGTAATTTAGTGCTATTACTTGCAAAAATAATATTAGATAATATTATACTGATCATGCTTATTTAAACTAGCTACATAGATGATATGACAAGATTCAATGGCTTATCCTGAAGAAAGAATAAAGATAATGTATGTCTAGACGTGTCAATTTGCACACGTTTTGCTGGAGTTTTTGTGTTCACCTCATCCAGCCATCCTTAGTAAAAGCCCAGTCTCCTGCTTCTCATAACTTGCATCCAAATTAACGTTAGCCCTGCAAATGAAAAGGCCTAAAACTCACTTGACAATACCTCAGTTACTGGCAACCATGGTCAAGGCTGGGAGCATGAGTAGGTTGTGGGTGCAGGCTACACAAACTGCAATAGGCCATGTCCAAAAGCTCTTAAGAAAAAGTGTTCGCCAGGTGGACATTACGCCTGGTGCATTTCTTTTTTGTTGTCTGTTGAGTGGTTAAAGTAAATGCACAGCACGACAAATGTTATCTTTAGAAAACAATCTCATTAGAGTAATAGTGTGGCTTCTTCAGTGGATGGGACTTGTGCTATATATAATATAGTGGAACACCATGCGAGTCACAATAACTATTCACCTAAACACATATGTATACACTTGTTACTGTATCTAAAAAGATGTCCATCCATCTGCACACTCGTGTATTAGCAATGTATCCTGGCCAAGGAGGAATTGTTACATTTATGTGGCTGTAGGAAATTGTCTTTCCTATGCAAACTTTCTATGAAAGGGCCAAATATCAGCTTCATCCTTTTTTTAAGGGCAGCTGATACACTCTGAACAAGCAAATAACTTCTGACCTCTGCCATAATAAAGATAAAATCCTGAGTTCAGTCCTGGAAGGTAACATATAATATTCAAGTAATAGTTTGCAGATTCTTTGTAGAACTCATGACAGAAAAACAGTAACTGTGATTTTTGCAAAGGTGACAACAGTTTTATTTGTCAGTTGTCTGTATGAATATGTGTTTACATGACATCAGTTCACTGCTGGTACTCATACAACACACCAAAGACTCCAGAAAGTGCCAGAAAGCAATACTCCTACATTAATAACAGTACGTCTTTTATTACTTTACAGGATAACATTGAGTGGAATTGCTGCTTGTGATTTTATTTGTACGTATTTTATTGAATAGAAGTTCTTTATAGCATGGTCTCTGACAAAGCAATATGGTTCTAAAGGCTAACATCCACTATGGCAGTGTCCTTGGGTGAGTGATACAGCAAACAATCTACATGTCACAGTGATATAGAGCAGTTTTTTTAAAAAAGCAGTCAGATATACTGACTAGGCTAACACAGCTGCACATTTACAGTATTTGTATTGATTTCCCCACATCTAAATATTAAAAAGACACTTTAATATTATAGAAGGAATGGATGCATACTGGAGTTTTGACTCGTCCAGATACAATCTAGTCTCTGTGTCAAAAAAAGTCATTTAAAAGGCACATCGCATATTCTTCACCAAGCTTTTTCAGATGGCAGAGAAGCTCCTGAAATTTGCTGAGGACTCTTTTATTTTTTTGTAATGAAAACAGGCATGTTTTCTGGCCAAATACTGGCACCAGGTGGTTTCTATTAAAATGAATGACAGGCTCTTTTAGCGAGGTTTGGGTGCTTTCCTTTCTCAATGGTTCATCTGGGTCTGTCAGTTGAAAAAAAAAAAAGCATTTCATGCCACGATTTACACTGATTGTGGAAAAATTAGAAAAGTTGACGAATGGCACTTATACAAAGAAAACACTGTATCATTGCCCTAAGGAGCGACAATTCAATTTCTTATGGCCAGCTTTTTCTGCCTTGTGCTAATGTCACATGTGGCATTTTGTTTGCTTGTGATTGCACTGGTGATCAGAACCCAAGTGAAAAGAAATCAAGTTGGCTTTTGTCCTGTGATTGCGTCCTTAAAAATGTGCTAAAGCTGGTGTTTGATATAATTAAAGGTAGCGTTAACAAGAGCACCCTATGCGACACAGCCCTTATTCCAGTGTTTTTGCTGCATGTTTACAGGTTAAATAAACATGACAAAAGACATATACTGCCAATTCACATCAAGTGTAAGCAAAGGTATTCCAGGGACTGCATAAGGTAGATGGTAGAGACATAGATTTTTTGATTTTTGGATTAGAAACAGCTGAATACTGTAAGCCTTGAAAAAAAAAGCCCTGACCAATGTGTCATTTACGTAGTGAAAAAAAAAGGTGCAAGTCACCCTTTCTTACACTTTGTCCAATCTATTAAGGCTTGCCACCTTTCTTCGCAGCCTTTACTTGAAAGGGGATGATCGGCCAATGAGAGGTTCAGGGAAGGGAGGGATATATCGGTAGGGTTACTGCGCTTACAAATATAATATACAATTGTTTAATGTTTTAATGTATTATTTTTATAACAAATATTAAATATATTGATGGCAAAGATATAGATTTGCTGGCTAGACCGGTCAAATGCTGGCTGGGTGGCAACCATAGCTCTATTTGAATTGCCCCAGGACTCTGCACTCTTTTTTGCCACCCCCATTAATACAATACTGCCAGCATTTGTCGGAGCTATTGCAGTTATTACAGTTGCAGGTGTAGTCTGCACCTTGTGCTGGTTTTATTTTATAATAAATAAGCCCTGAAAACTTTAGTAGCTGACTCTTTTGTAGTTAGGTGTAGGTCGCTGTACACGCACTTATATTATCGTACAAAGCAAAGTTTCATATGATATTCAATGTGTGTATGGCGGAAGTAGAGGCGACTGATATTGGCAAAGGCCTTGGATATCGATCGTTTCATCGATCAGGCAGGCTGGAAAATTTTGATTGGGCGACTTTGAAGGCGCTGAATCATCATATAGGGGTAGAATGTTTCTACCTGCATATCTGACGATTCAGCTCTGAACGTTACTGGAGGGTATGAACAATCTTTCTTGCGATCGGTGGTCCCAGGAAAGTTCATAATTGTAACGTGTATGGCCACCATAAATATAAACCACAACTGAGTCGATTTTAAGTCTGTGTCAAGTGATATGCCTTCTTTGGGGTGATAGACAGGCCAAATTGTATTTGCTGGCATTTAGCATGTATTATCTAATCAACGAGTGTGCAATCTGAGCGGTCATTATCCCATTTTGGAGCCATGACAACCAAGGAGTCCTGGGATTGCTATCACCCATGGGGGAGGTTATTTTCTTAATTATACTTGCCTACGTGGTTCCAGTCAGTTAACCATGTTTGTTCTGTGAAAGCACTTGTGCTCTGGTCTGTGCAGTAGAGATGCTCTGCTTATCACTCCCCTAAGGACTGTCACATTTGCTCCATTTCTGACAATGTAGAATCAGTTTTTACTGGCTAAATTGGGCTAAATTAGCAACTAGATGGCTCAGTACAGTTTTCATGTTGACTGACTTGCATTATAGGGATACAGCTTTGCATTTTGATCAGTGTTGCAAGTAAAAAGCTCACAATAACTGACATGCATTGCAGAAACACAGCTTCAGATTTTGGGAAAAAGTTTGCATAGTCAGAACATACACTGTATATAACTGTAAGGCAAGACAGTGGATGCTAGTAAGCGATTAGATTAAGTACTATTTGGGTCTACTAGGATATATCTGTGAGAGAATGAGGCATAAACATCAGTAACTATAAAGCTCTAATCTAAAAAATCTTTTATAAAATTCTTGCAAAAGTTAAAGATAAAACCAATCCATAAACACTTTATTTAATGTCCTGCCACTGACATCGCCAATAAGTTTCAACAGGGCCGGCCTTTCCAACTGCGGGGCCCAATTGGAACCATTTTTACAGGGCCCCCTTAGTACATTGTGAATTATGCTTAGTGCAGAGGATTCCCTATGTTGCCATAGTTTTAAAGTTTTTTAGGCTGTTCCTGCTGAATTGTGCTTAATACAGGCACAACTCCCAACATTTGAAAAATTAAAAGAGGGACACAAAGATTTGGCGCGTGCAGCCACGCCCCAATTACCATGCCCCATTTAAAAAAAAAAATACTCCTTTTATTTAGTTGAAATGGCGGGATCAGATGCAAATGTGCTATACCCTCATACTGTACTACCTAATGAAAACAATATAGCAACTCCTACATATAAAATACAAATATAGAGAGAAGACAGTCAGTTATAAGTGAGTTATAACTATGTACCAGTTTTTCCCCCCTATACACAGTGCCCCAAATGGCCCAATAGACAGTACCCCCATACACAGTGCCCCCATAGACAGTACCCCCCATACACAGTGCCCCCCATAGAAAGTGCCCCCAAGTGCCCCCATAGACAGTACCCCCCATAGACAGTAACCCCCCCTAGAAAGTGCCCCCCATACACAATGCCCCCATAGAAAGTAACCCCATACACAATGCCCCCAATAGAAAGTGTCCCCAAATGCACCCATAGACAGTACCCCTATAGAAAGTGCCCCCAATTGCCCCATAGACAGTTCCCCCCATACACAGTGCCCCCATATAAAGTAACCCCTATACACAATACCCCCAATAGAAAGTGTCAACAGTTGCAGAGAGAAGACAGTCAGTTATAACTATGTACCAGTTTTTCCCCCCTATACACAGTGCCCCAAATGGCCCAATAGACAGTACCCCCATACACAGTGCCCCCATAGACAGTACCCCCCATACACAGTACCCCCCCATACACATCACCCCCATACACAGTGCCCCCCCATACACAGTACCCCCCATACATAGCGCCCCCCATACACAGTGCCCCCCCATACACAGCGCCCCCCATACACAGTGCCCAGCCATACACAGTGCCCCTCTATACACAGTACCCCCTCCATAGATGCTGCTACTTCTTCTTCTTCCACGGTTCCTCTCCTTATGCGGCTCCTTCGGTGGTGCCAGGCCCTTTTATAAGGTTGCGCCCCTCGGTACATGTGACGTCAATACGCAACCTTATAAAAGGGCCTGGCGCCACCAAAGAAGGAGCCGCATAAGGAGAGGAACCACGGAAGAAGAGGGACGCTCAGGTACAGCCAGCGCAGGCCGCTGTCAGAGATAATTCCATGAATGTCCCGCAAATAGCGGGATGCCCTATTAAAACAGGGGGGTATGTAAAACTGATTCCGGGGTGCGGGGCCCCCATTGGCACGGGACCCAATTGCGGGTAATAGGTCCAATCGGCCTAAGGCCGGCCCTGAGTTTCAAACTGCTTTAACTCAGTAACCAAGTCAACATTTAGGCAGATGTATCAAAATGTGAGTTTAGAGCCTGATACATAAAAACTCACCCACATTCTATTCATTCCTATGGGATTTTTAGAACTCACCATTTGATAAATACTCATCTAAAAATCCCATGGGAAAGAATAAAACATGGGTGAGTTTTTATGTATTAAGCTCTAGACTCATATTGTGATAAATACTCCTTTATAGGAGAAGGAAAGGTAAAAACTAAGTAAGCTTCATTAGAAAGGTCTATGTAAAAACAGCCATAAACACTCACAGAAAAGCTATACTGAGTCCTCTGTTTAAATAAACACAGGATTTATTTTCTTCTTTTGTGTACACATGATCTGTGTCAGACTTCCTGTTCTCAGAAAAATCCTTCAGAGCACGGCATGATTCTGCTCAGTTTGCTTCTCTCTCCCCCTTCCTTCTCCTGCTCAACCTCCCATCGTATCTCACTCCCCCTCCAAACGGTGCTGTGTAATCTGAGCTACCAGCTGCCAGATCTGCAGCATGGACACTACTGAGATCAAGCTAGAAGAGGGATCTTTAGGGCTGTTTACTCAGGTATGGTAGAGCTTGTACTATTGTGGCTAATCTATTGGCAGTAACATGCCAAAATGCCTTTGTCATCGTATAGAGCCAGCTGAACCCAGTATCAACCAATATTGATAGCAAATCTGTAATTGGGGTTTTTGTATAGTATAGTTAAACAACAGTTCAAGAAAGCATTAAAAGAGACTTTTTGATTATTTAAATCAGTCACTGCCCAAGTAGGGTGCACATGGGTCAGTTTGATTTTATAAAAATATACATAGATAAATTACATATATATAGTGCTCTGGTTGGGATTAGATTAAAGACCCAGTGCAGTGAGGCAGGAAATGCTAACACCATGGTTAAGAATAAGTTTTCTATGGAGTCTTGTAATGACACATGGGAAGGTGTGCCTGTATTGTATTCCTTTAATACATTGGTCTTTGTTGTACTGCAATGCAGTTTCAATAGAGCATATGGAATCAAATACAGTTGACTAGGCAATGTTCTGTATTTATAGCAGTAGTAGGATCAATTATAGAGTAAGGTTTTATGGCTGTTGAAAGTCCATTTCATAGAAAGGTACTTCTTCAACATTGCTTCACAGAGTCATTGATTTTTCTATAGCAAGGGGAAGTGGAAGCTTAGTTATTCTCTCGGGAAGGTTTGGAGCTGACAGAGAGAACTAGATGATTAAGGTGACTATACTAAATTATGTTTAACAACTCACATCTCCATTGTCTTCATAACAGATCTCTTTTCATATATACTCAGGGGTGCGGTTGTATAGTATGTACACTAGTCTATAATAAGCACCTTAGAAACATATACGTAGAAAGATAGATTAATAGACTACAGGGCACTTATTCTTGTTCATTCCTCCTTTTTCACTAATCATTTTTGCAAGCACAGATTACTGTGCCCTTGAAAGGGCATGGTATGTGTAAGACTGGGCAGACACAGGTAGATCTGTTTGTTCAGCGAGCTCTTAAAAGAGCCTTTGCCTGATATGACCACCCAAGTAACAGGCCAAAACAGGCTCACCCAGTTATTGGGCCCTTGAGTCCTGATGGACAGGGCATAACATAAAATCAGTGAAAATCTCTATTGTTTGAGCTTTGTAAAATTGTGTCTGTAGATAGATTCCAGAGAGTGTCTGCGATGCCCTTAGCAGAATGAATGCAGTTACGTATAGTATGAATTCTTATACAGTTTCCAGCTTAGTTATACTGTATGTTTTTTAAACATGTTGTTTAAAACAGAAATTAATGGGTGGAAGAACATTTTGCAGTTACTGACTATAACTGTATATTGTGGCAAGACCTGATATTTGAAACAGATAACACACATGCATGTTTTTTTACAGAGAGGCATAACCCTACATTTCCACATTTTAGCAATTTGACCATTTCAATTTATTGGAATCCCTGATATGAAGATGTATAATTGATTCTAAAACAATTCCTGAGTACAAAATACTGACCCCCTTGCTTAATATGGATTTCCTAAGAAGGTTAGGAAACCCTGAAAAGCAGTCTCCTCTGTCTACTAGAAGAGTCTTGTGCTGAAAATTTTAGTGCTGGCATTGTCAAAAATTTTCCATTCAAAGGAGACATTTTATATAAAGTTCATATTCAGTTATAATATTCATCCTCCCTCAAAATGTGAAATGATGCAGAAAAAAAAGATGTTTAAAGCATTTTACCTCCTAAAACTGTCATTATATGAGAGCTGCATACACAACCTCTCAAATCAGAAGCCAGAGTGAAATGAAAGTCTCCCACAGGAAGTGGTCACAGCACTGACTGACAGGCTTTACTCAACAGGGGGGGGGGGGGGGGGGGGAGCAGCACAAGCATATCAGGGCTGGCTCCCAGCCACATACTGAACAGTGTAAAACTGAAGCTTGCAAAAGTGGTGAGTAGAGCACAGTTTTGAAGCAGCTATGGACATATTTTAACCCAATGGGGTTAACACCCTCAGTAACAAACTTGCATTGTTCAAAGCTCAGCAGCTGAACAGTTATAGTATAATAGCGTTGTGGTTAGTAGCACAGTTATATGTTGTCCTTTGCCCATGGGCTCTGTGTGCATCTGTCATACTGTAGAGTACAAATACATTTTTTTAAGCCCAGCATCTGCACAGGTACATTTTAAAGTGCAGACTTATTACCCAAATGCTCAGTTTAATTGTTTGCTCGTATTCCCTGTAATTCCTCTCATTGGACTGTTATCCTTCTCATTACCATTTTGTAGCCCAGTGCTCCGTAGCCAAATTACAGTACAGAGTGCCTACATATTACCGTATGTTGAATATTGCCCAATACACTGCTCTATTTTCAGCAGTGAACCAGGCACATTTTCTTTGCCAGTAGCTTAAAAACATTGCTCTTACAAACTGTTCAGTGCCAGTCTATAGCCCAGTTATACTGCAAGTTTTACTCAGACTGCTAGGGCTGCCTTTTTACTATGTACGTAATGGTAAGCTATATCATATGGCTTTGCTTCATTACATTCCTGCTTACAAACATTTGACAATGCTGTTATGTTTTTACAGTTTTAACCTAAAACTTATAAAATTATATAAAACAAAAACCCATAACTGATGCAGTATAACTTCATTGTAACACTACTGCATTGCATAAACTAAACAGTAAAAGTTTCTAAATATTCATATCCTGTTTGTTCTAACAAGAACTTAAAGGAATACATGTTGGTAAAACATGTTTTTAAAACGCATCAGTTAATAGAACTTCTCCAGCAGAATCCTGCATTGAAATCTATTTTTAAAAAACACAAATATTTTTGTATATTTCATTTTGAAAATTCACATGGGGCTAGCCATATTCTTCATTTCCCAGGGTGCTGCAGTCATGTGACCTGTGCTCTGATAAACTTCAGTCACACTTTACTGTTGAGCTGCAAGTTGGAGTGATATCACCCCCCTCCCAGCAGCCAATCAGCAGAACAATGGGAAGGTAACAAGATAGCAGCTCCCAGTAGATATCAGAATAGCACTCAATATTAAGAAATCCGAATCTGCCTTGAGACTCCTCCTGTTACATGGGAGTAGGAGAAACAATGGGTTACCTGAAAGCAGTTCTAATGTGCAGCGCTGACTCTCTAAATTATGGCTACCTACACACCAATAGTACTAAAAAAAAAAAAAATTTGTTGGTTTAAGAATACAATTTTAAATGGTAGAGTAAATTATTTGCTATGTGAACAGTGTAATTTAGAAATAAAAAGTACAACATAAAAATCACGACAGAATTCCTTTCGTAATATTGTTGCCCATGTATTGCTGACACCTGAATGCAAGGAGACTATATGCTTTCATCAGCTAATTATAGAGATTTATATGTGTGAAAAAGACATAGGATCTGTTATCTGGAAAATTGGTATCCAGAATGCTCTGAACTTGATTCCAACTAAACTATAACTTTATTGAAGACAAAGCAATTCTTTTGGGTTTACTTCAATTTTTTTTTTTTTTTTTTAATTTTTCAATTTTTATTGGGTTTTTTGTACAATCCAAACATGTAATATAAGTAGTCAAGCATTGGTTCAGTAATTGTATGAAAAGGCATAATGAACATCACAGAGACTAGGTTAACAATGTTATCTGTTATAAAACGCTAAGACTTAAGAATGTATAAAAGGAAGAACTGTCCGTTGTCGTGATTGCTTATAGCTGTTGGATTGAATTAAGGTAACCGGGGAAGGGGGGGGGGGATACCAGACGGGAGGAGCGTCAAGTGTGGGGTAGGGGGAGATAAATCGGGGTCCACGTCCTATACCGGCTTCCATTGCAAGGGCCTATATGATCTATATATTGCCATTTGTTACTCCTATTGCCTTTGAGTCGGCCCGCAGAGCAAACACCTAATTGATTATGGGTTTTGATGATTTGTTGGGTTGGATATTTTCATTTCCAGGAGAGCTTGCCAGGGTCTCCAGGTAGCCCAATGAGTTTGTTTGGCTTTATATGAGTCCATGTGTGTTTCCTCTAATTTGCGGATGTCCTCCATTTCTTGGGTCCATTCCGCGATGGTAGGCAAGGTTTTAGATTTCCATTTGCTGGGAATTAGCAGTTTGGCCGCATTGAGTGCATATTGGGTGAGAGATTTTTTGTATGATGAGACTGATTGGACATTGAGATGCAGAAGTACTGTGGCTGGGTTTTTACTTCAATTATTTTTTAGCAAAGTATGGTTATCCATATTATGGAAAGACACCTTATCCGGGAAACCCCAGGTCCCATGCATTCTGGATAAGAGGTCCCATTATTATCCCTCTCGGTTCATGTGTTCTTATTAACTGCAGTTTTTGGTTTGTCTCCTCTTGAGCATGACAATTTTTTTGTGGCAAAGATTGCTAGCTCTAGGCAAAACAATAGTGAACATTTAAGATTTATGACTTTAGTAACACAGAATAGTTGCAGCAAATTAAAAGGCTTAGGTGAAAGGAGGTCCTTGTCCTGTAGATCTTACAATCCGATGGGGACGGTTGGTAACTTAGAGGCACATATAAGAGGGTAATAAATGAAACTGTGATCTTGCCATTTCTATTTGTTTTAGAAAATTCTTACAATCTGATGGGGAGGGCTGGTAGCTTAGAGGCACCTATAAGAGGGTAATAAATGAAACTGAGATCTTGCCATTCCTGTTTGTTGCAAAAAATTCTATTGCTCCCATTTACAGCTGAAAAAAGTTTCAGTCCAAACCAAAAATTGCACTTTATGTCAGAAGAGTCATTTTGCTCCTTTGTTCCTGATGTGGCAATGATCTTAGCATATGTAAGGTGGCACCCACATATACTGACCTGTATTCAGGCTGTAGGAGAGCGTAAAATACAGTCGGATTTGGCCTTTTAAACCGTATTTATAGACACAGGCTTGGACCTTCCCTTGTATGTCTATAGACAGCCGATCAAACTGTAATTGGTTTAAAATTTATAGTGAAAACAAAAAACAGTAGTGCTGTAAGATGTAGTGGGGGCTGATAATAATGTCATCTGTAGTTTTAGCTGCAAGTGTGTTCAAATCTGACAGCTGTTATTTGACTGTATTAAAGCAAAGGACTGACGGCTGAATGCATTTATAGATGACATGGAACTGCAAGAAGCCACTAATTCCCTTTTTATTATTTATTCTCGGATGCTGTCATCTCATGCAATTCTTTTTTAACTGATTTATGCTTTAAACCAAATCTGACACCTTGTGGGGGTTACCAAGTATTGCAGGTATTTAATTAAACCTGTTCCAGAAAAGGGCAGACATGAATTCTGGTTGCTAATGCAAGAAATCAGCACAAGTACGCAGTAAATATCACAGCGTACATCTGTAAGGTTACATGACTGGTTAGTCATCTAATAGGGACTAATTTAGAACTGGAGATAGGGTTTTGTGCCATTTCTGGTAACAGAAATAGTAGGATGTTATGGATTATGCCTGAGTTGGTATCAAAGCAGACTGTGGAAGGTCATGCACTGCTTTTTCTAAACCAGAAAACAGCGAGGACAAAGCATCATGCTGTATGCCCCGTTAATTCCTGGTGGGAGGGTGGGGGCAGAGATTAAACAGACACAGATGAAAGTTGGTTGGTGATTATCCTAATCCTTCTCAGTCAGGTTCACAACAAAAGTATTAGATATTTGCAGATTCCCATAATGTTTTATCTGCAAAGGCAGAAGTATAGAATATGTGACATATTATGAACAGTAAATTCTTCCAGCAACTTCATTCATTCTTCCACACTCCATAAACAGTTACCTTGTTTAACCCAAACCGACATGTTGTGCTTATATTTGGTTGTTATTACAGCTACATTTTCCAGCAATGCTGATTTATAGAAAAGCACTGCATTAGCACCCTCCTTTGTTACTCAGAAAAGTGTGAACTCCTGCTTGGTATCTTGTGTCTTTTTACTGTTCTGTAGGTGAAGCTGAAACTTCTATGTGAAAATAATCCTGCCACTATAAAACTGTTAGAGAGAGCAAAAAAATGCGAGTAAGCATAGCACATCACAACCTCATTCTAAACACAATACATATGGTATTGTACCCCACAAGTAATGAGAATTTTTTGTGGTCTTTCTTAACTCGTTCCACTAAAATGTATTTCTTAATGTATTAGTTTCGTTTTCTTTTTTGTATTTTCCAATTGCATTTTATCAGGCTTGGTCACTGACTTACTGAATTAATATGCTACAAATAAATATAGTAGTTTATGACATTTCTCAGTAGCACCAGCTTCAGTCCTTTCTATAGATACTTTATACGAAGCTTTTCCATTCAACTTATGTATTATAATATATAGAAGATGCTTTAGTTTTTAAGTTATAAATGGCTTATTAGTATGTTTCCTTGACCTATTATTGTGGCAAACAACTCTGGTTGGCTGTAGTGCATTGCAAATTGCTGACTCATGCCGGAACCAGCCAGTTAGTCCTGAGGAAATCTGTCAGTGACTCACAGCATCAGTGTGTTTGTTGCACCTACAAAGTTTGGTTGAGGAACTCATAAAAAAATATTTAATGTATAAATGACTGGACAAAGAATCCAATACAAAGTAGACCTGAACAGATTTATTAAACAGCTATTACAGTTCCTCAAAGCAAATGAGAACAGCATTTCTTGTTGTACAGCCATCAAGCTTGGATGTTTAACTGCTATTTGGCTGCTAGGGCTTAATTACCCAAGTCACCATCTGGTTTTAGGGCTTAATTACCCATGCTGCCAGGCAGCAGTATGGAAGTCAGAATTGAATATGAATAGTAGAGGACTTGAAAAGAAAGCTAAACAGTAAAAAATAAGTATAAAAATAAACATTAAGCCTTACAGTCAATTTGTTTTGATTGCCGGGGTCCCCAACAAACAGATAGAAGTTTCAGCTGGATGCCAGAAAGAGACATAACAGGAATGCTGACCATTCAGAAATGACAATGATTCAGTGCTGGATTGGTTAAACCTAATTCTTTTTCACACTAATATGAAAAAAAGTTTGCCCACTGCCTGGAATGGATCCTTATCAGTCTAGGGATGCACTGAATCCACTAATTTTGTTTTTTTTCATAAAAAATTCAGCCGAATACCGAACTGAATCCAAATCCTAATTTGCATATGCAGATAGAAATTTCTATCTGTTTGTTTGCATATGCAAATTAGGCAGCACACAAATTTCTTTTACTGTCCCTGTTTCTAAAAGTCACGTGGTTTTAAGGATTTTGATTTGGTTCAGTCAGGCACTTGGATTCAGACTGATCTGAATCCTGCCAAAAAAAGGCCAATTCTTGGCCAAATCCCAAACCAAATCCTGGATTTGGTGCATGCCTACTTGTCACCTTAAAGGAACAGTAACACCAAAAAATGAAAGATCTTTAAAGTACTAAAAATATAATGCACTGTTGCCCTGCAATGGTAAAACTGGTGTGTTTGCTACAGTAACACTACTATAATTTATATAATAAGCTGCTGTGTAGCCCTGGGGGCAGCCATTCAAGCTGGAAAAAGGAGAAAAGGCACAGGTTACATAGCAGATAACAGATAAGCTCTGTAGAATACAATAGTGTTTTATCTGTTATCTGCTATGTGCCTGTGCCTTTTCTCCTTTGAATGGCTGCCCCCATGGCTACATAGCAGCTTATTTATATAAATTATAGTAGACTTTCTTATGTAAACACACAACTTTTACCAGTGCAGGGCAGCGGCACATTATATTTTAGTTACTTTTATACACTTTCATTTTTTGGTGTTACTGTTTCTTTAATGATGTATTTTTAGTTGATATCAATTGAAAACTATCTGCAAACAGGTTTTCATATACACTCTCCCTGTTTTTGTGTGGGTTTCCTCTAAGTAGTCCAGTTTCCACTCTCCCTTAGGCAGGTTTGTAGGTTCCTCACAATATTGCCCATAGTGTGTGAATTTATATAGTATAGCAATGTAGTATATATATATATATATATATAGTATATAGTATACAGTATCAATGGTGCTATGTAATTAATATCAATGGTGCTATGTAAATAATTGTTAATAATCCATCTATTACACACAAAGGACCCGATTTACCAAAGTGTGAAATTAGAGCTCACCACAGAAAAATTCACCCACTCTCAATTTATTCTAATAGAAATTTTAGAACTGTATTTATCAGTGGGTGAAAGTTCACTATTTGATAAATACACTTCAAAAAATCTCATAGGAATGAATCGAAAGTTGATGGTATGGGCACCACCGACGAGCCTCCCCGACCAACATCTGGCCTGAAATAAGCCAGATCTCGATTGTGCAGGTTTGATTTTTCCGTTTGACACCATGACTCGATGCCTGCCATCTTAATTAGATTGTTTGGCCCTAGGGCCGATTAGCCCGTTATCGCCCACCCACAGGTGGGCATATCGGGAGAAGAGCCGCTCGCTTAGCGACCTCACCAAACGAGCGGATTTTACAGTGTTTGGCCACCTTTAGTTTTGTACAGTATCTTTGTACCTCGGCATAAAGACAGATGATAAAGTTTGAATAATGACTTCCCATTTAATTCTACCTGTGTTTCTAGTATAATAATTAAGGATTTCATTATGACCAGACTGTAAGGGAGTCTGAGTAAATACCAACCAATTTGGAAACATATACAAAGAAACTATTTTTCATGTAATACTTTAAATAAACAAAACTATGTTGGAATTCAATTAAAGGAGAAGGAAAGGTACAAACTAAGTAAGCTTTATAAGAAAGGTCTATGTAGATACAGCCATCAGCATTTACAGTAATGCTGCACTGAGTCCTCTATCAAAAGAAACACAGGATTTCTTGTCTCCTTTTTTGCAAACATGTTCTTGGGTTTTGACTTCTTCTCTTAGAAAAATCCTTCATTCCTGAGTCTGTGCAGCTCTCTCCTCTCTCCCTTCTCCTGCTCCCCCCTCCCATAAGAATTCATAAAACTCACCCCCCCTTGAAATGTGTAATCTGAGCTACCAGCTGTTAGAGCTGCAGCAAGAAGCTAAGAAGACCAAACTAAAACTGTAGTTGCAATTTTAAACAAATGGAAGGAGCTTCTAGGCTCTTTACTCAGGTATGGTAAAGTTTTCTGCAAAATAAATATAGTGCTCTAGGTGGCACTAATGTGGCAAATTTATTGGCAGTAAAATGCCAAAATGACTTTCCTTCTCCTTTAATAGGAAGGGCCTGATTTGATGCTCTTTTGCTTGGTAGTGAATAGTATGTATAGTATTTACTAAGGCCTTAATGTGGAAGTACCATTTGGTAAAAAAGAACACTGTGACAGTTTCTCAATTTAGATCATCTTTGTAATTAGATTTAATTTGTAGTAAGAGAGGCAATAATTAAACTAGATGATTTTAAGGTGTGAATAGAAAATATTTTGGATTATAGTTTTACTTCAATCAGTCAAACATTTGTCATTTAATGTGACTGTAGAAATGTGTCACATTGCTAAGCAATGATAATATTTGATATTTTCAGTGTTGTTAAATATTTTTTCTTCTTTATGAAGGTTTCTGTACAAGTAGTCCTGTAGTGATACAGTATCAAGATGATTTGACAGCAGCACTTTGTTACCTGGCTACAGATGAGCTTAGTAGGTTCCTGATACTGACCCCAAGTGGCACCAACGCTGAGCATAATGCCATCCTTGCCTAATGAGTCTGGTACGATATTTACCATATTTGTATTGCAATAACTATGTTGATATGGTTTAATTTTATGCATATAGAGGCATGGAATCCATTATCCAGAAACCTGTTATCCAAATTACAGATCTCCCATAGACTCCATTATAAGCAATATAATTTTCTCTGTAACCTTGTACATGATCCCAATTAAGCTGTAATCCTATTGGGTTTAAATTGTGTTTACATGATTTTTCAGTAGACTTAAAGGAACAGTAACATCAAAAAATTAAAGTGTTTTAAAGTAATTAAAATATAATGTGTTGTTGCTCTGCAAAAAACTGGTGTTTTTGCTACAGAAAAGCTACTATATAAATAAGCTGCTGTGTAGCCATGGGGGCAGCCATTCAAGCTGGAAAAAAGGCACAGGTTACATAGCAGATAACTAGTAGATAAGCCCCATATAATGGGGGTTTTTCTGTTATCTGCTAAGTAACCTGTGCCTTTTCTCCTTTGAATGGCTGCCCCCATGGCTACACAGCAGTTTACTTATATAAACTATAGTAGTGTTTCTGAGGCAAACACACCAGTTGTAGCAATGCAGGGCAACAGTACATTATATTGTTATTACTTTTATACACTTTCATTTTTTGGTGTTACTGTTCCTTTAAGATTTAAAGATCCAAATTACGGAAAGATCCTTTATCGACAACAACTCCAGGTCCTGACCATTCTGGATAATAGGTCCTTAGCCCTTTATGTATGTATATATATATATATATATATTAAGATATCTAAAATTGTTTTTATATTAAATATTTTCCTTGTAATACTTTTTTCCAACCCAAAGATCACCAAGCAACATGCAGCCTCTCCCTGCACTCCGATTTGCCTTATCAGCCTTCTAGTTCTATTAAGAGGAAAGTCAGAAAAAAGAAGAAAAATGGAGCAATTACTGCAAACGTCGTGGGCACCAAGTATGAAATTGGTAGGTGTTGAAGACAGACCTGCCATCTTTCTTAGTTTTCAATTTGCTGCTATGTCCTTTTTTAAGTTAATGTATGTGTTTATATTGGTCCTATTCACAGCTAGTTAATCCCAATATGTATTTCAGTTTTGCCAGAAAAGAGGAGTTGCCATTTTTTGAAACAGTATGACAGTATCTACTATATCCTGCTCTTATCTTTCTTTGCTCTTATGTATAAAATGAAAAGCAGTAAAAGGCTGGTATACACTTATGGGATAATATAATAAATACCCCAGTGTTTGTAAGCAGTTTATCTACAAAAATCCTCAGATCCTTCTCAATTAAGGTATTTCTCAGTTATGTTCTCAACTGTGTTTTTTCTACCTTATACTTCAAAATAAAAATTGAACCTCATTTGTCAGTTTGCTGCCCAGTTTTCCAGTTTAGTGAAATCTCTTTGTATGTATAACTTTATTTAGAAAGCGCCACAAGGGTATGCATATCTTGGCAATATTGCGGAGGAAAAAACGGCAGGTTGTGGCAGTGTTATAATTATGGTTAGAGAAGGAGAGGGACTGGTCAAAGATAACCCCAAGGCAGCGTGCAGAATTTACAGGGTTGATGGTCATGCCATCAATAGTAATGGTGAAAGGAGGAGGAGGGCCAGGTTTGGGCGGGAAGACCATGAGCTCTGTTTTAGCTAGGTTAAGTTTGAGGTGGCGTCGGTTCATCCAGGAGGAGATAGCCATCTCTTTGCAAAGTGGCAGCATCCTGCATGGAACTTTTAGTTTTGCAATTTAGTATTGTAAGCAAAAATAAAAACAGTACTTTCAATGCCCACCTCAAGGTCATTTATGAACAATTTAAAAAACAAAGGACCATGGACAGGCCTCTGCAGTACTCCACTGTTCCAATTGAAAAAGGCTCCATTTATCACCACTCTTTCTTTCAGACAGTTCTCTATCCAAGTACAAATATTATATTCCAGGCCAATATTTTTTAAATTTACTATTAACCTGTGTGGTACTGTAACAAATGCTTTAGCAAAGTATAAGCAAACATATGCTGCCATCCCAGAGTCTAGGTTTCTGTTCAGCTCCTTAAAGCAGGCATAGTATTGTGATTTTTAATGTATTCAAGTATCTTATTACTTACTATCCCTTCCAAAAGCTTTCCTACTACTCATGTCAGACTAACAGGCCTATAGTTTTCAGGCTGAGAACTGAATCCCTTTTTGAATAACGGCACCACATTAGCAATTCACCAATCTCTTGGTCTAGCAATCACAGAGCTAAGCTTGTTTAGTACCATGGGATGGATACCTACCATCCGGTCCTGGACCCTTTTTTACCTTTACACGTTCTAATCTCTTAAATTTCATCCTGAGTCACTCATGCATCAATACTTATCTTATTAGAACTGGGTCAGTTAAAAAGGAAACCTTTATTAGCAGGTTCCTTATTTGTGTAGACAGACAAAAAATAACTGTTCAAAACTCTGCTTTTTCCTTGCTTGCATCAACAAATTGACCTCCCTCTGATAATAAGGGTCCTGCCCCTTCTTGTTTTATTTCCTTCTATTACCATATTTTAAAAATAATTTTGGATTCATTTTTCTCCTTGCTACAACACTATTCTCCATCTCTATTTTAGCTTGTATTATAACTTTTTTTTAAATGCTTCATTGGCTTCCGTATACCTGATAAAAGATGTCCCATTTAACTTAAATACCTTGGAAACATCAACCAAACAACACCACAACTCTTGACTGTGCCACACAGAGTGTATTTACTGCCACAGTGCAGAAAAACAGGTGGTCAGAATGCCATAAATGGCAGATCACTGCTTTCTTGTAGCAAAGCATATGGAACCCTCTGCCTATGTCAGTGGCAGGCTGACACTACTCAAAAATGCCAAAGTGGCTGCCCAGTGTCTGTCGTAGGCAAAGCATTACCAAATATTTGCTGTGGGAATCAGTTCATGCTATGGGTATTATATAATTAACTTAGTCCTTTATATTTCTATACATTTCTTATATATGTAATCCTAGGAGATTTATTTTCTGATATCAATATGATACCACAAACTTTCCATTTAAAATTCAAAGATTACTTTTTGTAATTTGCAGTTTCTCTTTGCTGACTTAAAAGCACAGCACACATATATATATTGACAGATTTACTTCTATGGGAAATACCAAAATATTGGAGACATTCTAGCACCACAGGAGAAATAGGAAAATAGATCTCATCTGCAGTGTTATTCCAACATAACAGAATTTACAAACCATTACTAATTAAATATCCAGTTTCAATACAATTGAAACAGCAGAGGTTTGTGACTTTCGCTACCTCTTTTTATAGTTATTACTTGGAGGTCCATCTACATTTGTTGATTTCACTAGAGCCCAATCTCAGCATATGTTAGCTGCAATAATTAAACAATAAGTAGCCAGTTCTCATTATATTGCTTCTTTGGCATCTATTACTAACAGACCTAAAAGAGCTGCTCTATTTGCTCATTAAATGGAGCACTTTTGCAGCTGTCTTGACACTACAGTTTCTTCTGTAGTTAATCAGCTTTAAAATTGGGAGTTTATGGAATTATTACATATTGTTATGAAGTGAAAGTATTCTTTCTTTTTCTTCTGCAAAAATGAGCAGATTCTATTGACTATAGTAGATAAAGAGGGCTGGATGCTAGGCTGTCTATCTCAAGCCTTTACAGGCAGTATATCGTGCACACGGGTGAGTCAGTCAAAATGTCTCAATTACACAGGATTTCATTAGCAATATGTAAGCAGTAGCTTCATGTATTATTTCTGCCCTGTTAAAGCATTTTGCAGCCTATAGATGGCCATCTGCAACAGCTTACTTAGTATGAGTGATATTATTGTACAGTTTCCTAAGTTAAATAGGCTTAACATTTTTTGCCTGTTTTTAATGACACTCCAATTTCTGATAGCAGTTTGATTATTTTATTATGATTTTATTATGATTTGTGTATATGTTAAATTCAGTTCGTTTGGTGACTGAAGAGATGATGTTTACTAAGGCCCGGGATGATGATGAGACAGCAAACCTTATATGGAATGATTGTGCTGTTCAACATGAGAAAATTGCTGAGCTCAGGAATTATCAGGTAAGAAGGTTTACACTTGTTTAAACCAACTACAGATGTGGGATCCGTTATCTGGAAACCTGTTATCCCGAAAGCTCAAAATAACGGGAAGGCCATCTCCCATAGAATACATTTTAATCAAATACTTCAAATTGTTTGCAATGATTTCCTTTTTCTCTGTAATAATAAAACAGTACCTTGTACTTGATGCCAACTAAGATATAATCAATCTTTATTGGAGGCAAAGCAATTCTTTTTGGTTTATTTAATATTTAAATTATTTTTTAGTAGATTTAAGGTATGAAGATTAAAATTACAGAAAGATACCTTATCTAGTAAACCCCAGGTCTGAGCATTCTAGCCCTCTTTCAGTTTTAGGTGTATGGTACACCCATAGTTTTGTACAAGTATATGATCCATTATCCTGAATGCTTGGCACCTGGAATTTTTCAGAGAAGGGATTTTTGCATACTTTGAATCTCCATATCTAATGTCTGCTAAAAATTATTTAAACAGTAAATAAACCAAATAGGATTGTTTTGCCACAAATATAAATTTGTGCAGATTAGTTAGGATCAAATACAATTTTTAATGGCATCTTTTTAAAAAAAAAATAGTATTAAATACATGACCAAATGGGATACAATACTCCCCCAGCCACTCTCCGAAACAGATTGGGCGAACATCTGGGAAAATGCAAGAAAAATGACAACATGCACCAGACAAAAAGAGCATATCTACAAAATTCTGATGTTCTGGTACCATACTCCCGAAAAATTACACAAACTTTTCCCGGACCACCCTTCAACCTGCTGGAGAAACTGCGGCCAACAGGGCTCTTTGCAACACATTTTTTGGGACTGCCCCATAATCCAACCCATTTGGAAAGAAATAGCAAATCTACTAAGCCAACTGTTCTCCCGCGAGGTCCCCTTGGATCTCCCTACAATGCTCTTGGGAAAACCGTTCCCGAAAATGCGCAACAGTGGCCAAGCATTAATTAACCAGATACTTACTGCCACCCGACTAGCTATTGCAGCCAAATGGAAAACATCCATCACCCCTACTATGACTGAAATAAACAACCGGGTGAACTCCAACAGAAAATTCGAATACGGAATTGCCATACTCCGCAACAATACTCCCCAATACCTCAAAATCTGGGACATTTGGGAGTTAAATGGCCTAGCTGCTTAATCCAACAATACCCTATAGAGGATACCCACCCATTGCCTTATCCTCCTCTCTGGCCTTAATCTTTGCAACGACTACGAGAGTTCCATATTTAACAACTCAAGCCAACACTTTGGTTTCTTCTATGTTACGAACATGCATCCATTATCCACTTAACTATTCAGTCTTTTAATCATACATACGAATATAGTTTACTTCTTTCTTTCTTTCCTCTCTTGCTCTCTCTCTCTCTTCCTAAACGCTACTGCAAACATGGTATTACTGCTTCCTTATTACAGAGCAACTAGACATATTGGCCTATATCCACAGCTGATAATAAGGCTCTATTGATTCACCAAACTCTGATAATGGAAGCATGTTCCGATCTGTATTGCACTGTATTTCTTCTGTTTTAATCTTCTTTCTTTTCCTGTATTATTGAAAAATAAAAATATAAGTTACAAAAAAAAAAAAAATAGTATTATTTCCTTTAATGGCCTCAATGGGAGATTGCCTTCCCATAATTTTATTCATAATGGGTTTCTGCATAAGGAGTCCCATACCTTTACTTGTTGGGTAGATGGTTTTTAAGGAACATATTGTGGGTCTTTCTACAGAAAACCAATTCCAGAAGAAGAAAAGACATTATTTAATATTTTCAGAGCCTTAGTTATTTTTCACATATCTTTAGCTTTTAACCACAGAGTCTTCAAAAATTCTGTTTTATACATTTCTGTTCAGAGGCTTGTTTAATTAAATATTGAAGTTAAAATGTCACGTATAGACAAGTATTAAGAATGTGTCTTTGAAACAGCATTTTGTAACATGTACCATGATTGAACCATTAATATCTGATGAGGTTTCTTGTGCTCAAGTTGTCACACTCATAAAGAGATCCAAACGGAAAGCGCCAGGTGAAGTCTCACACGCTTAAAAACTGTTAAGGAGTTAATACTGCAGAGAAATAAGTATTTTATTTTGTGGAGGCTTACAGAATATAATGGTTTGATTTTTACTTTTGAGAAATGAAGGGGAATATCTGACATTTTGTGTTATTGATTTTTTTTAAGGCAAACCAATGTACAACATTTGCTGCTGTTAGTCCTAGTCAAGGTAGTTAGTTCTACAGTCTGAACAAGAAAATCACATTTAAATGCAAATTAGCTCCATCTAATTAAAATGAAAATGTGTTTACACCTAAGCCCCTCAGTAACACATAACATTTTTAACCTGCCATTATAATATGTGTGAATATTAATTCTTTTTGTTTACTTTAGAGAATAAATCATTTTCCAGGGATGGGAGAAATCTGCAGAAAGGATTGTCTTGCAAGAAATATGACTAAGTAAGTTTTAAAAACATCTTATTTGTATGATTTTTTCATTTTTCATTTACAAATCTACTAATATGGTAACTCATTAAAACGTAGGGTTTCATCTTCCAATCTAAATGGTGTTTGGTGTTTTCATTTATTTTATACAGCAACTGTATAATTGAAAAAAAATGTCACTCAGACTCATTGGGATTTTTCCGAGTTTTCTACACACTGTGGTTGTACCACAGAAGCAAGTTAATCTGCTGTCGTATTTATGAATATTAGGGTGAACCTAAGTACCCAAATGAAAAGCATATAGATATAAGAAGAACATACAGGCTTTATGTCATTTCATAGATGACATCTTACCTACTGCTGAGAGAACAATTATAGTATTACCTATTCTTGGGAGAATAGGAAATACTTAGTTTAAAACCGTGTCTTCTCCTTGTTACTGTGTTTACAGATGTCTTTCATTCATTGGGCATTTTGTTTGTACAACTCTGTTTTCAATAAGTTTGGAACACTGAGTAAAATATACATAAAAAGAATGGGACGATTTGCATATCATTTAAACCCTATATTAAATTACAGATAATATAAAGAAATGCATCATGTGCTGTCATCCAAACAATCTTCAGGGAAGGCCTTGCTTATTTTAACAATACAATCCCAAACCGCATTCTCTACAAATTACAAAGAACATGGCTCCGTAGTTAGAGAGTCTGGGTGCTAAACTGGCCTGCATGCAGGCCAACCCTATCACCTACTCAAAACATTTGCATTATCACGATAGACAAGTGGATCCCAAACTATTGAGCAGTTGTACTCTTATATCGGGAATGAATGGGACAACATATTACTTTCAAAACTACAGCAATTGTTCTCCTCAGTTCCCAAACATTTACAAAGTGTAAAAAGAAAAGACAATACAACAAAGTATGAAACATGCCCCTGTCCCGACTTTTTTGGAATGCGTTGCTGGCTTCAAATGAGTATATATATTTAGAAATCACTAAACCTTCTGAGTTTCTACATTTGATATGTTGTCTTTGTACTATTTGCAATTAAATATAGGGTTTAAATGGTTTCAGATCATTCCATTTTCTTTTTATTTGCATTATACACAGTCCCAACGTGTCCCACTGTACACAGTGTTCCAGAATTTTTGGAAATGAGGTTGTAGTTGAAATGTAGAGCTAAATGAGATTAACTTAATGTAGAGTTAGGGAGATGAATTAACCAGGGTTTATCCATGCATACTTCATCATTATTCAATTTGTTTTTACAGAATGATCAAGTGTCAACCTCATGAATATAACTTTATTCCTCGAACCTGGATATTTCCTGCTGAATACACCCAGTTTCAAACATATATTAAAGAACTAAAGAAGAAAAGGAGACAGAAAACTTTCATAATTAAGCCTGCTAACGGAGCAATGGGACATGGGTAATTTTTAATAAGTCACAAAGTTTGCCCAGGTGCAAACAAGTTTTATTATTTTGGACTTGAGTAATGTTTACTTTATTTCTTTAAATTATAAAATGAACCTCCCAACTACCTCTTGCCGTTTCCACTGACTTCCAAGGATTCTGTACAAAAGTGCGGGTGGGGGTGCTTTTTTTTTTACCCTAAAATCCTTAGGATGTTAAAGTATTCATACGTGCACTTCTGTGATGGGATCTGCAGACATTCGTGTTTGTGATCAGTTAGCTTAAAGGGGTAGTTCACCTTTAAATTCACTATTAATATAATGTAGACTGATATTCTGAGACAATTTACAATTGGTTATTTTTAATGGTTTTTCAGTTATTTAGCTTTTTGTTCAGCAGCTCTCCATTTGGTAATTTAGCAGCTATCTGGTTGCTAGGGTCTACAGTTGCTGTTGCTAGGGTCTTATTTGACATATATTGATCAGTAGAGATATGGGGCAGTGCAAAGGGTGTCTTTCTCGTTTGGGTGAGGCCATTTGAAACCAGGCAGTAGCTTCAGGGTTTCAGCTCAATCTGCAGTATATAATAGAAAACATATAGATAACGTAATATTTTTCTCAACAGAATATCGCTTACCAGAAATGGAGAAAAACTTCAAGCTCAGGATCACTTAATTGTACAGGAATATCTTGAAAAACCCTTTCTCCTTGAAAGTTACAAGTTTGATTTACGGATTTACATTCTCGTTACCTCCTGCGACCCTCTTAGAATATTTTTATATAATGATGGGCTTGTTAGAATGGGCACAGAGAAGTATCATCCTCCCTCTGAGTCAAATCTGGTAAGATGAAATATGTCTATCTATCCATCTATCTATCTGTGTTTATCTGTCTTTGTTTTAGAAATTACAAGACAGGGGCATACATCAATAAGTGCACTGACCTTTTTTTACAGATTTTAATATTGTGTTGATAAAGTATTTATGAAGTACCAATATATTTATTATGTTTTTATAGATAAACAAAATAGATACAACATAAGGTAGAGAGGATGATTATTAGTGCACTTAATAATGAAGGATAAAGGGAAATAACAAGCACAAATGATCTATTTAACAAAAAATGGACATAGTTCAATGTGCAAAGCACTGGCACAAAACCTTCTATATTTATGGTCCCATGGCTTTGTATAGTGAGCACTTAGGTTCAAGTATTTGTACTACCAGAATGAGGTGCAAAGAGTTGTGTCTGTCTCTGTATGTGGTGTTGCCTTTGTGTACCCATGCACTTGTGAGTACCCACAATTCCCCAGAGCCAAGATAGATCTCCTCACTTGTACAGGACAAGGCTACACTAGGGTGTTATTTACTTTAGCAAAAGTTTAGCCTTTAAAGTAACAGTAAAGGGTTCCTTCTATTTTGTACGTAGGATGCTAACAGCCTCAGAATAGTCCTATGCATTAAATTGTTTTTTATATCACAAAATATAAGCTAAACTTATCTTTTAATCACTCCATGTTAGAATGCTTCTCCTAAAATGGAGGTGTGATTTACAATTGTCCAATCAACAATCTCATTTATACATTTTTTAGCTTTTATTTAAAAGGAACTGTTGTGTCCAAATGTGGAGGTTTTGTAGTGGTTGCTTAAAAAAGTCTAATACAAGTATGAAATGGAACTAACCCTTCTACACGAAACTCTAAAAAAGAATCAAAAATCTCCCTCTGTAATAAACAAAGATAACCTTATACAAAAAAGAAAAGAGCTTTAACTAATTTAGAAAACGATAAGGATATAGTCATCAGAAGATCTGACAAAGGGGGTCAAAATGTCATATTAAATAAAACTGATTACTTTGTAGAAGCACCTAGACAGCTTTCAGATAGAGAATCCTACAAAGTATTAGAAAAAAATCCAACACCCCATTAAGCTATTAATATGAAGCTATTAATATGAAAAGCTATTTTCCTTTTTGAAAATTGACAACCCTAAAACAGCTATATTCCACTACCTACCCAAGTTCACAAAAAAGAAAGACCTCTCCTAGGGTGACCCATTATTGCCGGTATTGGGTCCCTAGGAGAGAATTTATGGGAATATATCGATTATTTCCTTTAACCTTTAGTTCTAAGACTTCCTAGTTATCTAAGGGATAGTGGTCATCTACTTCATGTACTCAAAGATTTTGAATGGGATGTCAATAATTTTAAATGGGCCTCTATAGACGTTACTTCATTATATTCTTGTATCCCTCACCAACTTGGCCTTAAAGCCATAGAATACCACTTGCTTCACTATAGTACTTAGAACTTTATGACATTTCTTCTGCAATCCATTAAATATCTCCTCACTCACAATTACTTCTACTTTGACAAGAAATACTAGTTACAATGTTGCGGTACGGCTATGGGAGCAAAATTCGCTCCATCATATGCCAATCTCTTCCTTGGCTGGTGGGAAGAACTACACATATATAACGATGAAAACACATTCTCTGACCATATTCAATATTATGGCCGGTATATAGACGATATTGTTCTAATCTGGTCAGGCACAAAAGATAATTTTACAGACTTTATTAATTACATCAACACAAACAATAATAACCTTAAATTTACTTCAGAAATTAATGATAACTTCATTCATTTTCTAGACATCACATTAAGCACAAAAATTTAATCTGTCACTACCACTATTTTCAGAAAAGATTGTTCTGCCAACACCCTGCTGAATGCACATTCATGCCCAACACCTTATTAGAAATATCCCATACAGTCAGTTTCTGCGTATTAGACGCATCTGTTCAGAGGACACATAATTTGTATCTAAATCAAAATATCTTTATTATCGTCTACTAGATAGAGGTTACCAAAAAAGTACCATCCAAGAAGCCTTTAATAGAGCCACATCAACAAATAGATCTGATCTCTTTAATATATATAAAGCAAGAAATTTCCCAGAAACCATGGCTATTTCTCGTAAGAATAAATCTTAAGTATTGTCATGTATTTTCACTTACAGCCCTCAATACAAGGCCATAAAGAATATTGTTAATAATAGCCTAACGATACTTAAAACTGACCCTATCTTGAGAAAAATCCTAGATAACGGATATAGATTTATAACTAGAAGCAAACACTTTAAGTAACAAACTATCCCCAAGTCTTATCCATCGAAATGCACCTACTGATACATCTTTAACCACTAGAGGGATGTTTAAATGTGGATCCATAACTTGTAACTTTATTGTCAAAACTCAAACCTTTGCTTCTACAGTTACAACAAATACTTTTCATATAAAACATTACATTATCTGTAACACAAAGTATGTTATTTACTTACTTACAGGCACTAAGTGTAATAAACAATATGTAGGCCGAACTAGCAGAAAACTTAAGGATAGAATCAGAGAGCACATCTTAAACATTACTAATGAAATATGTTTTACTACAGTAGCTAAGCACTTTAATGATTGTTCTAATAGATCTCTGTCCTACCTGAATATTATAGGGATTGATAGAGTTATCCCTGGTCCCCGTGGTGGAGACATAATTCAGGCTTTAATAAGAAAAGAAACCAAATGGATATTTTTTCTTAAAACCAGACAACCAAACGGTCTCAACTTTGATTATGATGTAACCTGTTATGTATAATCTGCCTAAAAGTATTGGATTTTCACTTTCACTCTCACTACTGAAATCTACTCTCAAATCCTTGTATATTTAACCTCCCACATTCTATCATTTAATTGTATAATTACATGATGTCTGTGATTGCCCAATTTCAGAGTCTTCCCATTGGCCACTTTGACTTTAAATATTGTGTATGTAGTAAATGTCAGTCAGCCTATGATTAAGTACTCTATTAGTACGAAACGCGTAAGGCTTTTGTTCTTTTTTTATATATGGATTAAATAAAATGTGTACACTTTTTTAAATTTAAACATGACTGCTGCTGTTTGATATATTATCTCTTGGGGATCGGAGTGCCTGCCTATACTATTTTTTCTACAAGTATGGGATCCCTTATCCTGAAAGCTCCGAATTACGGAAAGCCCATCTCCTATAGATTCCATTTTAATCAAACAATTCAGAATTTTAAAACGTATTTCCCTTTTCTCTGTAGAAATAAAACGGTACCTTGTACTTGTTCCCAACTAAGATATACCGTATATACTCGAGTATAAGCCGATCCAAATATAAGCCGAGGTACCTAATTTTACCTAAGAAAACTGGAAAAACTTATTGACTCGAGTATAAGCCTAGGGTGGGAAATGCAGCTGCTACTGCTAAGTTTCAGTAATCAAATAAATAATAAAAGGACACTCAGCGTGACCCCCTGTGAACTTTTCATAAATATATCATGCTGGCAGCTGCAGATTATGGAAAGGTGATTAGGGAAAGGTGGATGGAGGACCCTTTGACCCTCCTGCCTTGAAGAGTTAGAGCACTGGGAAAGACAAGATACATAAGCCTGAATTTATAGGGGAATTGTAAATGATATAAATAAATGGTTTTACTGTACCGAACAAGCTGGGTGCGCGCTCCCTCATGGACAGACGCGCATACGTGCAAGCGAGTGTGCGTGCGCATGCGTGCGCGCGAACGTCCATGCGTGGTGCTGAAAAACCCGGCTTATACTCGAGTATATACGGTAAATAATCATTTTTGAATGCAAAACAATCCTATTGGTTTTAATTAATGTTTTATTGATTTTTTAGTAGACTTAAGGTATGGAGATCCAAATTACGGAAATACCCCTTATCTGGAATACCCTTGGTCCCGAGCATTCTGGATAATGGGTCCTATACCTGTATAACATATCTGCAGTGTCCTTCCTAAAACATTTCCAGGTAGTTATTTCAAGGGTTTTAGTTCAGCAGTAATGTTTAAACAGTGACATACTGTAGTAACAATCTGTTACTGAACTACAGGTCCCAGAATGCGATGACAAACTGCTGGCAGGTTTAGTGTAGTATCATTTGGACAGTCACAAATAAAATCTTACTGGCGAAAAGGAGGAGAAAAAGAATCCTAGCTTGGGGAAGGAATTATTGCAAAAAGGCCAGGTACCTTGTGTTACTGAGGCAGCAGATATGATGCTAATCTTTAGTGTTAAGGGTACAATTGCATACTACTACAATCCTAGTGTAGTAGTAGAATTAGTGCAAAGCATCTAAAATGAAAGTTGAATATGTATGGGTGGTCTTCTAATGGAAATCAATCATAAATCAGAATGCAAAAATCATTTCTAATAAAGGAATGAATGTTTCCCCCAGTTTACAGCAATGTAAATGTTGAAAGTAATTTAAAATAACAAAAAAGGCTGAATTGCAAAAAGAGACTTTCACAGCAGCACTAATTAGTAATCGCACACCTTGTAATTCCCAATATGTGAAGCATACCTCTTCAAGATATGTGGCCCTGAGCATTTAATTATGTCTCCCAGGAAACCAACATAATATTGTATCATTACATTTCCTTATAATGGTAATGAGGCCCTTCAATGTGCATGAAAGCAATATAATACATTCCCTATTCAAAAACACACATTCCTATTCAATACAAAGTTCCTAAAATAGGACAGACACATGCTATGCAAGGTTCACTGAATATCAAATAATACTTCCCCAAACAGTTATTTATATATCATTTGTAATGAGTGAAAAAAGGGCTATAAATAAATGTTATTGTAACTGATGAATCTTTGAGTTTGCATGTTTTATCAGGAAGGGCCCATCTTTACCTCTTGTATCAGTTGCCAAATGTATTTTTGGAAAGTAATCAATATGTTCGATGTATAGAGCCATTTATTGTACAGCGCTTCAGAATATGTTGTGCCTTTATAAATACATTTTAATAATAATTATACTTAATACTGACTGCTTTTAAGACCTGTAACTGTGGTTTCATTTGTGCAGTGAATAATCAAAACACTTTTTGTTGCTGCAGTCAGGCATAATTTCTTTTACTATAGGTGAGCGCCAGCTAATGTTCTTTTGTTTTATATATATATATATAAAACAAATAAGTATATATATATATAGCAAACCACCAATGCTGGCACAAGGAGCCTGGTGCAGTTCCAGTATAATCTGAAGATGGCCAGAAAAAACAGGTCCGTACTCAAGGGTCTTATGCAGAGTTCAAGGTCTTCATGTTCAATAACCACCTTAAACTCTACATAAGACCTTTGAGCGCAGACCTGTTTTTTTTGTTTTACTCCCGCCAATATATAAATAAAACACTCACATCATTGAAAAACTGTTATGTAGGGATAGAACCGGAATATTAAAACATATCAGGAGCTTTGCCTGTGATGTTTGGAAATGTCAGTGAGGGTCCTTGAAGTGGAATACATTTACTGGTATGGTTATGGTTTGGTATGGTAGTATATTCTCATATACTGTACTTTTGAACTGCACATCTGAAGATATGAAATATTCTATTCTGCTCTATATTTGCTATATTGTATAAACAGTTCTTAAAGCGATACTGACACGTTCCTATAAAAATCCATAAAAACATTTCAGTATGAGTAAAGAGTTGCAGCACAAAAATATTAGTAGAGAAAAGTCCCCGTCCCCTGCTCTGTGATACTTTCCAAAGCCAGCATGGCTAAAGGCTCCTCCGCAGTTGTTTAAATCATAGTGCGCTGTCCCCAACCCTGTGTGTTGCCCCCAGGCCAATGTGCTGCAACGCTTCACTAATACTGACATGTTCCTATTGATTTTCATAAAACCATGTTAGTATCACTTAGTGATAAGTCATATAGCATACGTTGAAACCCCTAATGATGTAGGCAATAATAAATACTCTTTGGTAGTGCTAATAGTATATGGTAGTGCTAATAGTAGCCTCTAATGTTTCCTTGGCTTTCCAGATGGCAAATTTGAACACTGTTTATCTTGTATAAATAGTGTGAAGCATTTCTAGAAATTAGCCTAAAAAAAAAACGTATTATCCCTAAACAAACTGAATTGGTTTGAAATCTATTTTCCTGGGAAGGAATATCCAGAGAAATTCACATTAATTGTATCTGTGCTGTGAGAACATATTCTTATGTCTGATTTATTAATGGATTAAGAAAAACCATCAAAATAAGATTTTAGATGAAACTGAAAAAAGGACTATGTGTAGGGTACACACAACACAATAACAGATTTTGTACACTTCTTTCCTTCTACATATAAGTTTTTTTCATGTTGCCTTGTAATGCATTTAGATTGTCTCCATCAAAATAAATGTTATAACCCATTCAGTACAGCTAGAAATATGTATAATCTGACAAGTAAGGGAGTCCCTGAGCTTCCAAGCCGCAGAGGTTCCCTGAACTCTCACATGCCGTATTTGATCCTGATTATTATTGGAATAATCAGGGCAGCTCTATTTAATCACTTCATCCCCAAGCTAAAGGAAAGTTGTATTATCAGCATACACATCTGCATTTTCAAATAAACAGGGGAAAATGTGTACTTGGAAGTGGTTTCATATAAAAAAGAGATACGTGATTACGATAAATCATTTTACCCTGCTGCAAAATCGGTTGTGGAATACATAATGTATTCCCAGTATCCCTGGCAGCCGAAGCATTTGTTAGAGTTGCACAGAAGGAGATCGCTACACCCCCCCCCCTTTTTTTAATGTGTTGTGCTGGGCTTAGAGACTTTTTATTTTTAGCAATCATATCATTAATTTTTTTTTAATCTTTGTTAGGAAAGGTACGGACAAGGTCATTGTCTTACTGGATAACTCTAGGTAAATCATTTTCAGCACATGTAACTTAGTTATGCAGGTAAATCTTTATATATAAAATATTGTGACCCACACAAGAAGTAGGGTACAGGAATCTCTCTTGCAGGCACTACGCAAAGGTCCCCAGGGACTTGATATAATAAATAAGCACCATATACTTAATAGATCAATGTTGGTGGGTTACTTGTGTATTGATGCAACTGCAACACATATATTTTGTGGCCTGTAAAATCTACAAAATCAGCATATTGTGACTGTAAGCTTCCCTAGAGTGTTTGGAGGAGCAGCTTTTAGGCTTCAGCATATGTCAACCAGGCTGTTGTATCATAATTTTTTGGCTGTACATTAGTTATTCTCTGGAGCCAATGTATGTTGATTTATTGAGTATATGATGGTATTCAGACTGAGACCAACTTTATGCAGCCATGCGCTAGGTATTTTTCATAAGCCTTCTAAGTTACCCATTTATTTCTGCAGGTCCTCTGCCATGACTATACTTTGGTGCTGCAATTTTAGCTCTAAATGCAGGGCCTAATACTGTACACTTGCTTTTTAATTGTCTTGGCCATGGTAGAAGTGTAGTTGGTGGCAAGAGAAGTAAAAAAATAAGAAATGCAATGAAAATGTAATTTATTACACGAACAAAATATTGGAGTAAAAAACTACTATAGTGTATTCAGACTGATATAAGCATCACATATACACATACATACACATGATAAATGCACAAAATAAAAAAAAAAACATATACTTAGTTAATTTTGGTAAGAAAAGCAATAGTTCATGAAGTGAAACCCCTCCAAATGATCCCCGGTGCATATATACAAATATACAGGCATACATATACAGGTTTGGGAATCCCTTATATGGAAACCCGGTATCCAGAAAGTTCCAAATTACGAAATGTCCCTCTCCCATTGACTCCATTATGAGCAAATAATTCTAATTTTGAAAATAATTTACTTTTTCTGTAATAATAAAACAGTACCTTGTACTTGATCCCAGCTAACATATAATGAATCCTTATTGGGGCAAAACAATCCTATTGGGTTTATTTAATGTTTAAATGATTTTCAGCAGACTTAAGGTATGGATATCCAAATAACAGAAAGATCCCTTATCTGGAAAACCCCAGGTCCCGAGCATTCTGGATAAAATGTCCCATACCTGTACTGACCTATCAATACACTTGCAAACATACACGTACATATATTGTTCAATAAAATCATCCAAGCAACTCTAAAAGGAATTAAAATAATCTGCCATCACAACATCACTTGGCAGGGCATTCCACAACCTCACTGTCCTCACCATGAAGTGCTATTTGTGCTGCTTTAGTTCAAGTTTAAAGGGGTGGTCTCTAGTTCTTCGTTATTTTATATGTTAAAAGAGAATCCCCACTATATGTGTGTAGTGTCCTCTAATGTATTTGTAAAGGGTAATCATGTCGCAACACTTGTTTTCCAGAGAAAGAATTCTCTTTCCTCATAGTTTGATTATTCTGCTTCCTCTACAATTATAGTGGCATGTTTCTCTGCACACTTTACTTCTTATTAATATTCTCCTTTAGAACTGGCACCCTTACTGGTTTGTCCACCTTTTTGCAAAGTTTTACCAAACTGGTAGGACTTTGCAAAAGAAGCACTTTTACCAATACACACAGAGATTAGCAGCACATTCAGAAAAACCAGTGCGGACAGCCTGTGGTTAAGTGCTCCTGCATATGCCCTATTGCTTCCTCAACTATTTGCATACATTTTCAGCCAATGAGAAAGCTCTGACACACGCAGGAACACTGAGCGCTGTTCCTCCTTCGCTTCCTGTGTCTTTTCCTGCTGTCAAACTCTATAGCTGCTCTAGTTTGGGTAAGCTCCTGGTTTTCATTTAAAATAAAGAGCTAAACTCAATTTAATGTTAAAAGCATATCTCTTAATTCAAATTCAAATTTTCCTATAGAGCTAGATGCAATCAATGTGTCAACCTCACTTTCTCACATGATAACTCTATGGAAGTCTATGGGAAAAAAAATTGGACCTGAATTAGGAGAAACATTTTTACTCCTCAAATTCAATCTCGCCTATGATAAACCGTGAATTACAGTTTTTTTTCATTGATATGATAATAATATGATAATATGTGAACAAAGCTTATTTTTAAAAATGATTCCATTGGGGAAAATGGTGGACAACCCTTTTAAGGTGAGGTCTTACCAGTGACCTAGAAAGAGGCAAATTTATGTTTTTATTCGTTTTAGTCAATAGCCTTTTAAAAAGAGTATTTTATTTGGTTTATAAGACCAGGCCCAGATTTGTGGCAAGGCCATAAAGGCCTGGACCTAGGGCGGCACAAATTTGGGGGGTCAGCATGCCGCCCAAGCCCACTGCTCGTGAATGTGGTCAGCCTCGGGGCGCCCGGATAACAAATCCAGCGCTGTATAATACAGTGACTGACACTGCCTTGAGTAGTAAGGTTCATTATTTGCATAAACTACTAACTCCTATTGGCGTAACCCACTGTGTGAACCCTGGAATTATTACCATGTTCTCCTTCAGGTTTCCACAGTGTCAGCATGCATACGATTAAGCAGAAGAGGCAGGTTGGGAGCAATTGTGCTTGGAACAACTATACAGAAGGGCAAGGAGCAAGTACCTTTAATGAATAGTGACAGTGACAGTACTTACAGTGCCAACCTAAAGGACATTTAAGAACAAATTGAACTGTTTAGGAGCTTGAGTATATTTAGTGTCTAAAAAGGGCAGGACATCATAATAAAACAAGAGAACTTGTCCTGCATGTAAATACATGTGAGTATGTACAAACTGACATGAAAGTTTAACTGCTAGATTAGTATTTATCGACTTCATTACAGAGGAAGTTCTTCAAATGCAACTTAGGCTCCTCTGTAAAGTAAAAGACTGAATAGAGTGACAGAGGACATGATGTTTAAAAACCACTGAGATAAGTTTCTGAGCCGTTTCTTCCGTTTAATTCGTTTTGTTCGAGCCATAATAGGGCTTACATGTGGAAGTAGGTTTTTACTAAACAGCCCATCACCCCAAGTCTTTTGGGCTCCGAGGTACCAAGACCTTCACAACGTATTGTATCCAAATAACAAGCAGCTCCTTGGAAGAGCAGCACCCTCAGCACTGCACCTTGACTCAGCACAAGGTAAAAAGCACAGGCTGCACCAAAATCACCTGCCACAAGTGCCCTGTAACTGAACACTAAGGGATGTTGTTTTGATTCTTTGTTTTCACATAACTCCATACCAAAAATGCTAAAGCACTAACCCTACAAGCTCTAGGTCAAAGAAGTCAGGTTATTACACCGTACAATACAATCTCCAGTCAAAACTGTTTGTTTTTTGCATGGTGAAAGAAAATACATTTTATTGTAATGTAATGTTTATTTTTTGTAAAAGTCCAAGATATTATGGATAATATGTACTGCTAATATTATTAATTGGTTAAATTTTCTGAATGTTATCCAGTTGAGGAATGTGTCAGAAAACGAGGACTATTCTGATGTTGCTCTGTTAAGAAAAGACATCTTCTTCCTATCTTTGGACATGTTCCTTGACTGGATTGCATTCAGAAAATGAAAAGCAGGTGGTGCTGTTGTAACAAAATGCATTATATTAAAAGAACATATCTTTCTTAAAATTATTATTTATATAGCAGCATCATTTCATGCAGCCCTTTACAAGAATCTTAAAAGAAAGTTTTTTTTGTTAATTGCAAAGATGCTTATAGCTTATTTGAAAGGTTTACTTATTCTTTAAGTGTCAGAACCAGAGAAAAGAAAGTGATAAAGACATATTGATTTCAGTGCCAATTACATTTACAGATAACTTTAAAATCAATAAAAACTGGGGCTGATTTACTAAAATCAATTATAAACTGCACTAGTGCGGTTGTGAGTAGCAACAATCAGTTTAGAAAAATGATAGCAGAGATCTGTACCAGTGCAAATGAGTACCTATATTGATAAGCACTGCTGAATTCTAGGTATTCAGTACAGAATCTAAAAGCATTTCCTAAGGCTGGTATATGAGCGATGCAATGAATTGTTATATGCAAAATGTATGTAAGCAGCATAATATCTGCCTAGAGAACTGTAAATAGGAATTACGTAATACACTAATTGTTATTCAGATTTATTTGCAAGCACTGGCATTTGTGCAGTCATTACATATGGCAGCTGACAAAAGATGGATCTGTTTCCAAGAGCGCTGTCCATGAGCTGTAACAACAGCCGTATTATTCAGATCAGAATATAATATGTGCCTTGCCTTTTATTATTTGCTGAATGGATGGTTCTTGAAAATAATATGCACATAAGTGATAAACAAAACTAAACTTTGGGAATTGTGTAATAACATGAGCAGAATGTGCCCTAGTCTAGTTACCCAAAGCAGTGACAATGTCTTTTATTAATCTGACTGCATTTGATAAAGAATTGGTTGCTATGGGTTACTTGCCTGTGTTGCTTTACAACCCCATCTGTGTTTGTCCATGGAAAGAAACAATAATTCAGGAACCTCAAGAGATATCTCCAAGCCTAACAGTTACGAATTCAGAACATAGTGGCAGAATTTATTCTGACCTTGTGTGCAATGTTATACTGTCTGCTCACAACATTTTTATGGACATACGTTCATGTATTTATGTTCTTTAAAGACATTTGCTAATGGCAACTCTACTTTTCAAAGCTAAGGATTTGGACGTATAATTCTTTTTAGGGGTGCATTTGGCAGGTGCTTAGAAAGTAGATACAAGAGATATGTTATTATTCTGGGGTGATATGTCATCGCAGAATATGTTGTGCTGTATAAATAAAGGATAATAGTAGTAATAAATGTTATCCACACAGTAACAGGGTTATAATGGCATTTTGAAGGGGTTGTATTTACTATCTTCACAAAAAAAGGTAATTTGTATCTCAGAATGGATATGCTGTAGAGCTCTTGTGGCTGATTAATATACGGTGGTCTGCCATTTCTGCCAATGCTTCATTCAAGTTATTGAAATATAAATGAAAAGTCTATAGGTTGCAATACCACTTTTGCACTAGATTTGGCCACTTTCCAGGTTTTCCCATAAATCTCAATAGAACAATGTGAACTAATACAATGTAGCACAAATTTGTTATATTGAATAACAGTTATCTGTAAGATGAGACAGGTTGCTAATTTTTTGAGTCCTCTAGTAAGTATCCATTTATTGTGAATTAGATAATGCAGACCAATTAAAAAACATATAGGTAACTTACAATACAGTGTACCAAGTCATTTACTAGGAGATTCTAATTGCAATTATCAACATATTTCCAAAGCTTTCATGTTCTCCAGCATTGTACAGTGGAAGGGTGTATTGATCAAATATACAAATTATATACAAATACAGATCAATACAGGAGGTAAAAAAGGCCCAGTTCAATAGAACTTACAATCTCAGTAGATTTGTGTTTGTGACTTACTGCTAAAGTCACCTTAATGTTGATTAACGTTGTTATTTTATCCTATGTCCTGGTTTGGTTTGGCCAGAGGTAGTTTTAATGCAATAACACACACAAAAGGTTGCATTTCTCCCATTCATTACAATAATAGCTGCCTGTATGTCGACAGAGGTGACTTACACACTGAAAAGGCAATATGTCAGAGCTGCAATCAGCTGGGCAGCTGCCAGCATAAAGAAAATATCTACCATCATCTTCCAACTTCTATTTACATCTACTGTACTGTGCTTTTTGTATGAGGCATCGCAATCTCAGAACAGAAAGAAAAAGACAAGCTTCCCTACTTATATATATAGCCAGCAGGATCTATCTTTCACAGGGAGATAAATAGCTACCAAGAATATAAAGGTTCTATTGCTTCTTCTCAACTTGTCAGAAACAAGTTAATATGCTTCTTTATTGTCAGGCACCATAATCCAACACTGTGTCACAAAAATAGATTTACATGTATGGGACCTGTTATCCAGAATGTTCAGGACCCGGGGTCTACTAAAAAATCATTTAAATATTTAATAAACCCAACATGATTGCTTTAATTATATCTTAGTTGGGATCAAATACAAGGTCCTGTAGTTGAATTCGTTAATTAAAATTAAGTCAATGGGAGATGGCCGTCCCATAATCAGAGCTTTTTTGGATAATGGTTTTCTGGATAACGGATCCTGTACCTGTAGTGCAAAAAAGACTGAAAATATATGAAAAATGATTTAATGTATTGCTTGTGGCAGTTAAGGATATGGTAGGAATAGGAGACTGTACATCTTTTGGAATAATCCTGGTTACATATGCTGTCATTCTTTTTTGCACTTCCCAGAATGTTTATGGGTAGGACCAGAGGAGGAGGGTGAAATTTTTGGTTTAGAATGCTACCTATTGAGCATTTTATATCAAACGTCATTTAATCATTTACTGATATTTGGCAGTTGGCCTCTGCTTAGACTCCTTAATACTGGCGTGTTTCTGTAATTATAAGTAATGCACAGAGTTTTATTTTCTATTTAGACACCTGAGGGCACCATCTTCAAGGGGGCAGCCCTTGGGTGCTATATGCAGAAAAAAATGCATTTACAGCATTACTAATTTCCTGGTTTGTTTTAAAAGTGAACCCTAAGCTGACCCGACCCATGAGCACTTACCCCCCTCGTGGAGGTCTGACCAGTCTGAGTATGAAGAACTGCTTGCCAATCATTATAGGCTGGTGGAAGTTGTGGCTACACCTGAAATACCTGAAAACTCAAGGAAATATTGCCATAGTGCTTCAGATTACCACCCTGTCTTCTTGCAGCAAGGGATTTCACCCCATCCTCAGTATTTTATTTTCTTAATGGTCTTTTTGCACAGTGGTGTTCTGTGGCTTCTTTCACTTAAGAGCAACAGTGTAGTTCTTTTAAGTTTACATATTTGCTGTCCCTGGCCACTTGTCAAAGCAATTAATTGAAGCCCTTCTGCACGGATAGTTGTATGTAACTAACACGGGCAGATAAATAACTGTATGGACACTGAAAGCAGGAGACATAAAATAAATGTATTGCTGATGTCTAACTGCTGCAGTTTTTCAAAAGGTGAACTGCTTCTTTAATAATGCACTTATTTTAAAGTCACGCAAAAATCAAGTTTTCAAAAATCTTTCTTTGTTCTTTTCTAAAAGCATTGGGATGCAATGTAGTAAAATAGAACTAGTGCCAGCATTTCTACATTGGGCCACTGGGTGGAGAGCTGGTTACATAAAATGAAGCACATGTAGGAATGTGCTTTAAATGCAGGCCAGTTGTAATCACTGAGGATCTGAATGCCGATTGATTCATTATTTACATTTGGTTTTTTAGTTTACATTTAATTGTGTGTGTTTTTTATTTTGTGTGGGAATGAGCCTTACTTTCATAACTGGGCCTATTACCAAATATATCCTTAGTACATTTGTTAACGTATTCCAGTTCAGGATAATGGAAAGGATTGGGAGAGATTTAGATTTTAATAAGTGACATTGTGACTGTGTTAGTGGTTCTCACATGGCAATGCTTGCAGCCAGGTTTGTCTGGAGGTGTTCCACTATCTCATCAGTACACACCTGGTGTCGAGCAGTGATGCCTAACAATGTGCCGTCTATCGGCAGCCAAGTCTTGCACACATAGCATGTGCGCTCTGTCATTCAGGATTCTTTTTGGCATTTTCCAATAAAAGATCAGGAGAAAGTGGAAATAAATCATTATCGCAGTGAATACAAAATCTACAAAAAAAGAGCATGGTCACTTGATGCACCAGCAACCAGTATTCAAAAGTGTACAGGGTAACTGGATTATTCTTATAGAACTGCTTAAAATTGCTGCTCAGCTTTCGCCACCATAAACTATAAATGTGCGTGTTTACGTGCTGGATAAGCTTCAGAATTTTCTTCATACAAGTATTGAAACGAAAAAGGCTTCTTTCCAAAAGTATTTATGATCTCCTAAGAGACTTAATTTCCTGATTTTAATAAGCAAGTCACTAACCACTGCTCAGGCTCTCACTTGCCAAATAAAAATCCTTCTAATTGACATAATTATAAAAGAACGCAGTATCGATCTCCTTGACTTATAGGTTCTGTAGACTTAAGCTCTTCAGCTCTCTGTGGTTTTTTTTTTTCATTAAATGTGTAGCAGGAACACCCCTTTGATACATGTAGTCTTTATTAATAATATTTATATTCTATATTCTGAAGTGCTGTACAGTAAAAGGGTAAATATATCTGGTGTACAATGACATAGAAATACTAATTAAATTAAGGCAATCCCTGCTCATTAGAACTTTATATCTGAATGTTGCTTGTAACACAAGATCTCAAGATTTGAATCCTGGTTCAACCTTTAGGTTCAGTGATTTAGTCAGTTCATAGTATCTCCTGGTGGGCTATCACAATAAGCCCATTAATGGCTGCTTTAAAGAGGAAACTGAGATGAATACTTGATCGAGTAGCATTAACACACAACATTTTTCATAAAATTACTAATGGCATATAAACAACCCTTTAGCTTTTGCACTGATGTTGGGAATGTTAGTTTTCAACAGCTGGATGAGTACGAAACTAAAATCTCTGCTCTTAGACACAGATTAGAGCATGCATTTTCTCATTAGCACAAATATTTTCAGACATTACATTTCTAAATGTAAAAGCCATCCTGGGATTATATCTGGTAGGGATAATTATTCTTAGATGTTCTGTCATTGTCAGCTATACTTCTCAGGGGCTATGCTACAAAGACTTCAGGGATGCATACAGCAATTGCAGGTTAAATGTGCATCAACGCACACGTTCATTTTGAAAACTCTTCAAACTGTTTTTTTTTTTGCATTTCTTCATACCACGTTCCCATCAATAGAAATCTTTTACACTTGGAGATTCCAGCATGGGGTCTCTCTGGAGATATCAAACTAATGTAGATTGTAAGCTCTTTTGGGCAGGGCCCTCTTCACCTCTTGTATCGGTTATTGATTGCTTTATATGTTACTCTGTATGTCCAATGTATGAAACCTACTTATTGTACAGCGCTGCAGAATATGTTGGTGCTTTATAAATAAATGTTAATAATAAATAATAATGTATATTTGACACAAAACATTTCCATGTTCAGTATTGGACAAAAAAATGTTAAACAAGCACAGAAAAAAAGATTAAATGGTTTCGTCCAAGATTGGGCAGATGGAGAGGTGTAATTTGTAAAAACATTATCTCTGGCACATGAAACACTATTGACTGTGACAGTTGGATTTCATTTTGCTCGGAAATATGCTAATAGCCTTGCACATATTCCTGTTTCGTGTAATTACTGCTTAGATGAAAATTTGCAGCTCACATGCATGTAAAGTCTTGATAAATGAATCAAAATATTGAGTTCTGTAAAGTATCCTGATGATGCTGTGTTATCTCCTGAAGTGCAAAATAAACTGTCAGATTCCATGTTTATTCCAAGTTACCATTTACCCATGATTTTAATTGTACTGTTTCCATGGTACTCTGGCACCAACCTGCAAATTCTTGTCATGTGATTATCTCTTTTCCAGAGCCAGTTGTACATGCATCTGACAAACTATTCCGTTAATAAGCATAATGAAAACTTTGAACGTGATGAAACAGAGAACCGAGGCAGCAAGCGCTCCATCAAATGGTTTACAGAATTCTTACGAGCCAATGATTATGACATCAGCAAATTTTGGAACGATATTTCTGTAAGCTGTAGTTGGATATAGGGAATATCAATCATGTATATGGAACAAAGCTTGTCTTATTGCTTATCTTGTGATAACTCTTTTATAGACTACTGTATGTTGAACTATGGAAAAAAAACATAAGATAAGAGAATTGCCCTGCTAAAAAATGTAAATGTACTAGAAGGGTAGCAAACCTTCTAATGGTATTGCATTTAGAATATGCCCCCTGGTTTTTAGGAATACATGGTTAGATTGAGGCATAGGTAGTTTTTAAATCTATATTTCTAAAAACCTGTGTATCTAAACTAACACATCCCTTAAAATCAATGTTAAACCCCTGATTAAACTTAAATAATTAGTAGGGATGCACCAAATCCAGGATTTGGTTCAGTATTCGAACCGAATCTTAATTAGCATAAAGTAGCATATGCCAATTAGCATTCAGAAGTGTTAAATGTTACAGGAAAAAAAACATTTTCAGCACAATTTTGCGCCAATTTTGCGACACCTTTCGTATCATAATTAGCATATGCTAATTTGGATTCGGTTTGGTATTCGCCCCAATTTCATCGGGGCGGGGGTTCGGGGGTTCGATCCAATCAAAAAAACTGGGTTTGGTGCATCCCTAATAATTTAGCCTAATTAATCCCCACTGCAATCCTAAAGTAATATTGGAGAGCACTAACCAGTTCTAGAAAAAGAAGTTCCCTTGCATTTGATTGTCCTCTTTGTAAAGGATGAACTACAGAAGACTCTATATCCCTTCATCGTATGGAGCAATATTATATTTTAATCCCAGGGTATTGCTTTCATGGGTTAGTGCCTAGGTGTAAATTTGGCCAGAGACTGGTCAAGGTTAATGGTACAAATAAATGAGAGTGTTTACTGCCATAATAAGAATGACATCCCTATTTAACTGAAACACAGCACATTGTACACACAGCCTTGTACCTTGGTATCCAATAAATTACCCATGGGGAAGAGAATATAAAATTCAATATCTGTCACTGTACTGCATAATAAATAATACTGGGTTTTGTTCTTTAACTAGTCAAGTCTTTTAAATATATCATGTAATATGTTCTTGTGATCTTATTCTGAGTATTATGCTTTCATTAAACATTCTCATATGCTATAGTAAATGACACCGTTTCCAGGTATACATATAGAAAGATGATGAGAGGGAGCTAAAACAAAAGCTTCTGAGAACTGTTTTACTTATTAGTTTTTCTCAAGGGCAAGGCATTGCATGCACACTCAACAGATAATTAACATTCTTTTGTCTAAGCAAAATGGTGCCACAGAAAGACTTGGATTGAAATCAACATCAAGCTATAACACAAGTGATAACTGTACATAATTTCAGTTATGGTATTTATAGTTTCTATGTGTATTGTACGGCGAAGCCAACTACATACATCTCTGTTTTTTACTGTTAATAGTCATATTCTAAAGGCAATTTCAATACTAGGGATTAAAAGGATTCCACTGTGCAACTTGGTTTCATGCACAAGCACTGTAAAAGTCTCCCATAGTAGCCAATGAGATATTTGCTCTCAGCCTTAAACTATCCTTGAACAGTATAAGCAAATGCTGGTTGTTGCTGTTTATGGGACCAGAGACTATACTGTGTGTATAATTAAACATACAGGACTGGTTTTGACTGCATGTACCATTTCATGCTGAGATAGCCCTCTAATCAAGGCTCCAATTCCTACAATATGATCGAAAAAAAAGATATGAAGGCAGATACTCTGGATGAGAGAATACCCCCAACGTTTTGGCTCAAACGCCTTTTTTTACATCATGTTTTTGATGAATTAAATGCTTTTTTAACTATAATACCTCCCTAGGGAAGTTTTTTCTGGTGTGCAGGGTTTATATGGGGATTTACTGGTATATATAGTCCTCTTATGGGGGGATTGTTCAAACCCTAGCACTTTGATACTATATACTTTGTATACATTTGTATATATTTTTTTTGTGGTTAAAGGGCAAGAATATTCTAGCCCGGAGTGCCCTCTATTATTCTAAATTTCCAATTCCTACAATGCCTTGCACGCTTATATAGTTCTTTTTCTTTACTGGTCAATTAATCATAGAATGTTTAAGTTATTGTGGGAACTGGAGTCTTGGCTGGAGGACAGCTGCCTGTTGGTACATTGTTTCAACTACTCATGTAGTCAGAACCAGAAATGTAGAGAATAGCAAAGGACAGACAGATGTTGCTTTTTTATAGCACTTGCATTTGCAAAAAAATTAAATATCCAAAAACGCGTAATTAATGTGTATTGGAAAGTTGCTTACAATTAATTTGCTTTTCAGTATGCAAAATGTTATATTTGAGCTTCCAACCTCAAATACAGGTATGGGGTCCATTATCTGGAAACCTGTTATCCAGGAAGCTCCAAATTACAGGAAGGCCATCACGGATAGACCCCATTTTAATCAAATAATTCATGTTTTAAAAAACAATTCGCTTTTTCTCTGTAATAATAGAACAGTGCCTTGTACTTGGTCCCAGCTATGATATAATATCTATATATATAAAAGATATATATTATAAACAATCCTATTGGATTTAATTAATTTTTAAAAATTATTTTGTAGACTTACAATGGATGGAGATCATATGAAAAGATTTCTTATCCAGAAAACCTCAGGTCCCAAGCATTCTGGATAACAGGTCCCATGCATGTATCATAGGCCCCAACTGTCCCGCTTTGCGCAGGACAGTCCCTGTTTTTGCCCACTGTCCCGCTGTTCCGGATACTTACCAAACTGTCTCGCGGTGCCTTTAAGTGTCACCACTGTCTTCCTTCAGGCGTCACCACCTCCTTCAGGCGCTTTGGGTCATCTTAGTCCTTTTCGTCGTTTTCTGAATGTCTGCTGGTGCTGCTCAGACTTACGCTGGTGCTGCTGTGCCTTTATCTACTACTCTACAAGCTCTACTTACTGCTCCATCTTTTAAAAAAAACAAGCTTGGTTTTTTAAAAAATGTAAGTAAAGTAAGTAGAGCTTGTAGAGTAGTAGATAAAGGCACAGCAGCACCAGCGTAACTTTTGTGACCCACAGCCTGAGCAGCACCAGCAGCCACAACAAAAAAAACTGAAATGACCTGAAGTGCCTGAAGGAGCTGGAAAGGGCCGAAGAAGAAGACGTGAAGATCCAAAACGCGCAGGAAGAAGACGTGAGGATCAAAAAACAGCAGTGACAGAAGGAGCCAGGAAAACCCGAAGGAAGCCGAGGAGACCTGAAAACAAGTGGTATAATTAAAGGCACTGCAGGACACTTCGGTAAGTATCTTGGACAGCGGGGTGGTGTGCAAAAACAGGACATCTGGGGGTGTGGCCACATAGTGAGTGTGTCCAATTTTTTTTCCATATTTTGTCCATCTTTCCCATTTTCAAATGTTGGGAGGTATCATGTATTGTAAATAATCCAGGTTTAACTAGTTTATTTTTCTTCAGAAAATTTCAGGGAATTAAGACATATGATTCCCAAATAATTAAATAGGTACAGGTATGGGACCTGTTATCCAGAATGCTCTGGACTTGGGGTTTTCCGGATAAGGGATCTTTCTGTAATTTGCATCTCCATAACTTAGGTCTGCTGAAAATCATTTAAATATTGAATAAACCCAATAGGCCTGTTTTACCTCCAATAAGGGTTAATTATATCTTAGTTGGGATCAGGTACAAGGTACTGTTTTATAATTACAGAGAAAAAGGTAATGATTTTGAAAAATTTGAATTATTTGCTTATAATGGAGTCTATGGGGGATGGCCATTCAGTAATTCTGAACTTTCTGAATAACGGGTTTCTGGATAAGGGATCCCATAACTGTAATATTATGTCTATTTTAACAAAATATACAAGATTACAGGTATATTTATTTTGTAGTTTATCAGCTATTGGACTACATTTCCCAGCAGCAGTTGTCAGTAAAATTGGCAAATTTATTTCAGTAACAGCAGGATGGTAATAGATTGGGCATCCTTGCAATACAAAATAAATTATATAACTCTGAGAATAAATTTGTAAAGCTTCTTTCTCTTTTCATACACTTGCTGTTATCAACTAGGACCTGGTTGTAAAGACGCTGATAGTTGCAGAGCCTCATGTTCTTCATGCGTATCGCATGTGTCGACCTGGGCAGCACCCTACCAGTGAAAGTGTCTGCTTTGAAGTCTTAGGATTTGACATCATTTTGGACAGAAAACTAAAGCCATGGCTCCTTGAGGTAAGACCACAGCAGAATTGAATTCTATTTGATCTTTTTTTTTTTTTTTTTACTTGCATTACAGTATTTCTGTTGGATTGGGTAACTGAGATGCTGAAATTTAGAGAAAATTGAGTTAACTTATTACTGTGCTATGTCTGTTCCATTCTGTAGTAATTATCTCTTAATAGGACTTTTTATCCAGTTTAGTGGGGAAAAACACCCTGTTTATGAGTAGACCTTTCTTTCCTGTACTGTTTTTACTCCGAGTAGAACATATGGGTAAGGTTATAATTACCAAAGACCCTTGCCTATTTGTTATTTAGCATTTATCCTTGTGCATAAAAGCATTGCCTCCCAGTAGCCAGTATATGTATGTATGTATGTATGTATATTTTTATTTATAAAGCGCTACTTATGTACGCAGCACTGTACAGTCGAATATTATAGAATATGATAGATTTGTTGCTTTATTTTACTAAGAAATATCTTCATCAATGTTAAACCTGTTGTTTTCCAAAATGCAATCACTCAGTATAATACCATTTTAGAACCTAAGCCAATGTATTGTGTTTTGATATCTTCTTAAAGGGCGCCAATAGGAAAACTGTCCCCCTCATCGGTGGCGCAGTTTAATAAAGACGGGGCAAAATAATACTATTTTTGCCATCAAATACTGTTCTCAAGCACTATGCTGCCAACACCGGGAGGTAGCTTCCAGTATGGGCAGCTGTGTTGGGGCCCATGCATGCCCATAATGAGAGAACTGGGCACTCAGTCATTATCTTCATGCATGAGCCCCAAGATGGCTGTTTCCAGATGGCACTTGCAAAGGGTATTTTCTTGCAAAAATAGTATTGTTTCCCCCTACCAGAGTGCAATCTTTATTGGGCTACACTCTAAGATAAGGGAAAAATTTTATTATGATAGGTGCCCTTTAAGGTGTTTGGTAAAAGTGGTTAATATGACTCATTATCAAGTCCCTGATTATGAGATGAATCTCATCAGTATGCTGTTTTGTTACTTATTTCTTCCTTTGCTTTGAAATTGGGGTAGAGTTTCTAGGGACTATTGTTTATTTAAATATTTCCTGGTACTGTGCATTATTGTAGTTGTTCTTGTGTAGATATGTATTTCTGTTAAGGTAAATACTGCATGCCAGCAGCAACAGCTGATGGTTATTCAGCAGCAACAAAATATGGTTATCATCTGTCTTTTCTTGCTTCTCAGCATGACTTTTACAGTCTCCCCTCCTGCAAATGTATAATTACATCTATTGCATGGTTTATGAGACTTTACTGTACAGGTATAGGACCCGTTATCCAGAATGCTTGGGACCAGGGGTATTCCGGATAAGGGGTCTTTCCGTAATTTGGATCTCCATACCTTAAGTCTATTAAAAAATCAATAAAACATTAATTAAACTCAATAAGATTATTTTGCATCCAGTAAGGATTAATTATACCTTAATTGGGATCAAGTACAAGGCACTGTTTTATTTTTACAGAGAAAAAGGAAATCAATTTTTAAAATCTGAATTATTTGCTTATAATGGAGTCTATGGGAGACATGCTTTCCGTAATTCGGAGCTTTCTGGATATTGGGTTTCCGGATAAGGGATTCCATACCTGTATATGACATTTCTGTCACTGCCCACCAATGATAGCTGTACCTGTCATAGTCATTGGAGCATGGGCCAGTGCTTTGTGTCTTTAATTAAAGAGCAAAAAATGAAATCCTCTATTTTTTTCGCTCACAGACTAAACATCAGCAAGTCTTCCTCTAGCGGACCTTTTGGTATTGGGGTTCCTCTGAGTACTGGTTACTCTCTGACCTGCTTCTTCAGCTCCTTTAGCAGACCCACTTAAAACCTCCTGTAGCCTAGAAACTGGAGTTTGCTTGTTTTTAAGTGAAAAGACTTGACATAGGCAGTGTCAATTCCTATGCCCTTTCCCTTCTATGTACCTAAATACCCTTCCCTTATTATTATTGTAGAAACTACAGTACCAATCAAGGCCAAACTTTTGTTAAAAATGGCAACTACATTTTTACTGTAAGTAACATTTACTTAAAATACTGATCCACAGAAGCTCATTGTAGCTGCCTATATCGGTCCCTTGGACCGATTCGGCAGCTTATCGGCCCTTGTAGAGGCAGCAACGACTGACCTGCCTGACCGATATCTGGCCTGAAATCGGGCAGATATCGATCAGGCAGGTTAAAAAATTCAGTCGGATCGGGGTCCTCGAACCGACTGCGCCCTTAACAGTCGTTCTAATACGATCGTTTGGCCCCAGAGCCAAACAACCGAATTAGCCTAAATTCCCCCAATATTGCCCACCCATAGGTGGGGATATCGGAAGAAGATCTGCTCTCTTTGCCACCTCACCAGGTGAACGGATCTACGTGTATGGCCAACTTAAAGCAGAAGGAAAGGCTAAAAAAGAGTTAATCTCAAGCCACAGGCATACCTTCAGTTGTCTCAATAGTGCCCTTAAGTTTCCCCATATTTCACCTGTTCAGAAGATCTGAAGCCAAACAGGAAGAAAAAACACTGAGCTATGTAAAGAAAGTTCCCATAATGCCTCACTCCTGCACAGACATGCAGACCAAGTTGAACATGCTCAGTTAGTAAGACTATGGGGCCCATTTACTTACTCACGAACGGGCCGAATGCGTCCGATTGCGTTTTTTTCGTAATGATCGGTATTTTGCGATTTTTTCGGAAAATTATCGCGACTTTTTCGTTACCAATACGATTTTTGCGGAAAAACGCGAGTTTTTCGTAGCCATTCCGAAAGTTGTGATTTTTTTCGTAGTGTTAAAACTTGCGCAAAACGTCGCGCCTTTTAAGTTTTAACGCTACGAAAAAAGCGCAACTTTTCGCGCAAGTTTTAACGCTACGGAAAAATCGCAACTTTCGGAATGGCTACGAAAAACTCGCGTTTTTTCGCGCAAATCGTATTGGTAACGAAAAAGTCGCGATAATTTCCGAAAAGTCGTAAAGGCGCCGAAAAAATCGCAAAAAATACGAAAAAGTCGCAAAATGTTCGTTTTCCAATCGGAATTTTTCCAATTCGGATTCGAATTCGTGGGTTAGTAAATCAGCCCCTATGAGTCAGCTTCCTGCTGATTGGATCAGATCCACATTCCTAAGGGGGGGGGAGTGAGTTCTTAGCATTCTTGTGGAGCAGGGGGAGCAGGATAGAGCAGAAAGCAGAGAGCTGCGTGTCTCTGGCAGAGGAAAACAGACACAACAAATCTTTTGACAGAGAAGTCAGTGCAGCGTTTCTGTGAGTGCTTATGGCTGTATTTACATAGACCTTTCTGATAAAGCTTTCTTAGTTTTTACCTTTCTTTCTCCTTTAAGCCCTAATGGTTACCCTACAGCTAGTAAGGTCAACTGTGTCTCATCGCTGCAACCCTAGTCCTATCTTAGCCCAACTCTAACCACTCTAAACCTTCCCCCATGGGGAGCCTTGACTATCCTCACAGCACTTCTTAATATACCTTTGCCATTATTAACAGTTTAGGGTAGGTGGGTGAGAACTTCTTCAAGGAAAGATTGAATCATTGAGGGTGCCAAAATGTTAGGCACCCCCCAATAATTGTATTTACTTACCTGATACCCTGGGCTGGTGCTCCTGTTAGAAAAAAATGCACCATCCCAGGGTACATGCAGGGAAGCAGTTCTCTTCTTTCTTTGCATGGGCCGCACATGCACAGTGGAGTTAAAAGCTGCACTTAGTAGGCTTTTTGACTCTACTGCAAATGCGTGGGCCCTGGGATTGCAGTGATAGTAGACGGAAAGTAGAGGATTGCTTGTTTGCATGTACCCCTGGCTGGTGTGATTTTCTGCTAATAGGAGCACCAGCCCGGGGTATCAGGTAAACAATCTAACATTTTGCACACACCACCCCCCAATTATTTTAACTTACCTTCTCCTTTAAGGTAAAATGGTGATCCCTTTTTCTTAAAGGAGAAGGAAAGGTAAAAACTAAGTAAGCTTTATCAGAAAGGTCTATGTAAATACAGCCATAAGCACTCACAGAAACTGCACTGAGTTCAAAAGATACAGGATTTCTTGTCTGTTTGTTTTCCTCTGCCAGAGACATGCAGCTCTCTCCTCTCTCCCCTCTCCTGCTCCCCACTCCCTCAAGAATGCTAAGAACTCCCTCCCCTCCCCCCTTAGGAATGTGTGATCTGAGCCGATCAGCAGGAAGCTTCCTCATAGTTTTACAAACTGAGCATGTAGACCGGTCTTGGTCTCGGTGCAGGAGTGACGCATTATAGGAACTTTCTTTACAGAGCTCAGCGTCTTTTTTTCCTATGAGGCTTCTGATCATCTGAATGGGAGAAATATGGGGAGACTTAAGGGCACTATTAAGAGAACTGAAGGTATGCCTGCAGCTTGAGATTAACTCTTTATTAGCAGTTCCTTCTCCTTTAAGCCTTCTTTTACTCCTTGCTAACCCTGTTTCATTTACTGTAATCCCCAGAATTCCAACAATGAACAGTTATATGTATTATATACAGTTATATTACCATCCTTATAAGGGACCCTATCAGTTGATCACTGCTTGGTTCCAGATGATTTACGGCTATATTTCACATTCTTTGAACCACTGGTATGAACAGTTATTGTCTTGCAGAATATGCTGGAGTGCCAGCTATGGAGATTTCAAATATTTGTATCAGTTATTGCTAAACACCAGGTTCTTATGTCAAATTAAATGACAACTTATTATACAGTCAAAACTTACATTTATATGCATGTATATATGTGTGTATACATTATATCCATATAAATGTAAAGTCATCTTGCTTTAAGGTAAGCCATGTTACCTTTGTTCCATTTTCCTTGTCTCAGGAGGTAGCTTGTTTATTTCCTAGATGTCTGTTCTTAAATGGATGATCTGCCAACTCTCTCTCCATAGGAAGCAATTGACCACTTCTAGGGAAACTTCCCCTAGCATTTAATCGCTACAAGAAAGTCTCCCTGCACTGCTGTAGCCTTACTATGCATGGACATCTTTTATGCACATATTTTCCCCAAAAGTTAAAATACAAACAGTGCTGTGTTCAAACACATATCCATAAGCGACCCTCCAGCAATATACAGTCTCTAGCAATTTATACCTTGTTTTAGTGCAGGCTCGTTGGAAAAGAGTAATAGAGGAAATAAAAAGCACCACTGAGATCTATTGGTATTTATTCAAGCCTTTGTGAAAGAATTCCATATGTTGAATAAATAACAAAACTCACCTTGTGGACATCAGGTGTGATTTATTGAGTGGAAAAACAAGTAACCCTTCACTTACCGGACATTTCCTATCAGTGCTCTTATAATAGAAGAGAAAATTGACTGAGCCTGTTGTGAACTGTAGGTAAACAGCAGCTGCTTTGCCTTTCTTCTGTTCAGACTATATGGGAAAAACACAAGAGGGGTTTGTAAATTCTGAAAAAATAATACATTTTGATTGCTCAAATTCAACAAGCAAATGCTTGACTGGTGACTGCGTCAAAGTAAACTGTACTTGAGCGACCCGCTAAAAACAGAACGCAGCCAAAGCCTCATTTATTAAGCTAGGTGCAAAAAATAGAGCAAGTTTGCATGTATTAATATGGCATGGAGATAAATGTAGTGCTTAGGGAAAAGACACACAGAGCTACTAGACACACGCAGCTACAAGAATAGACAGTGCTGATAATTTACTGATAATTGCCTCTATTTGTGTTGCCTCTAGCAGAGGCAATTCTTAGTATTGTCTATGGCAGGTCATTTTGTAGCTGTGACAAGTAGCTGCTACTAAGTAGATCTGCATGTTTTCCCCCTAAGCTTAGCCTTGCATCCCGCAGCAATAGCAGCTTTCCTTGAATGTGGCCCCCTTATGTTACTGTTGTTTCTATCAACACTTTACCAACATGCTAATTATTTTTGCACCAAGTGAATAGTGCACAAATAGAAGTTTGTAAGAAAATGCCACACCTGCATGACACCCACATTAATACATATGCTGTACAGTAGGAAACAGATTTTACCCTAGCATTAATGCATTGTGCATAGAAGATTGCATCTTGTAACTTGCATAATCATTTGTATTTGCCTACTGTATCTTATGAATGCTCTTGAGTCACCTGTTTGGATTATGGAATGTTACCCTAACAACCACACATGCATTACTCCATTATTAATTCCTAAAGGCAATTGCTGCCACGGAAATTCTAGAATAAAACTGTCAGCACCTAAAGCCTGTTTCAGTGAATGTTTCGAGCACTTCCAAGCTGGTTTTCTGAGGATGCTGGAAGCTGTTACTCAATAACAGTTGGCTGGCCGCTTGTTTGACACCCCAACTCTATAAGGACATAGATCTCTTTTTAATAGGATGGAAAATTTGGAAGAGAATGTGACAGGATGACTGTTTGTGATCTGAGGAATTGACTAGTTAACTGTTGAAATGCCCGGAGCTTGTGATGTGCATCCATCTGGCACTCAGAAGGTAGTGGAAATCCCTGTTCTGTTTAGCACAATAGGCACGTTCCCTGTAGAAGCACTAGAAAGATAGCTTTAGCTTCTTAGATTTGTATTTATGTATTCTTTCTCTTGTTAGCTGCCAGTTTTGCCAGTCTAATACTGTAATCATTTGCAAATTTAAATGCCATAATTAGAGACAGCACATGCTGGGTACATTTGTATCTAGCTTATATGAGTACTTTTAATTATGCATGTTGACATAATGATTAAAAATAGATTTTCACTGAGGCGGTGTTGTTTGGTTTTACAGTGAAATCTGTTACTCGTGTCTATTTCGTACGAGCTTGCCTTGTGTTGTTAATTAAAACCTGAGAAAAGCACATGATTCAGGTTAGTGAGTGGCATTTGTACTGAGGCATCATTAACATACATACATGATTAGAGCTAATGTCTGTACAACAGATGAATGATGTCTCTCGGAACCTTTCCACTGTTAGGTTCAGTGAAAAAATGTACACATGCGGCATGTTTCAGGTTGCTCTGTGCTAATCTGATAGGTGATAGTTTGTTTTCTATTCATTTAATGTCAATAGTCTGTTTTTCATCCAGTATGCAAATCAGCTGTACCAAGGCAGAAGGTGGGCATCTCTATAAAGATGGGTACAACCTTAAGGGCAAGTTACCCCCTAGTACTGTACCACCCATAAATGCCCTATATAAGCTGTAGGCTAGAATTCCACAAGAACAAATGGGATAGAATTGTCTGGTGAGAGGGTTTAGCATAACTTTACTAAGGATTTGATGTGGCCCATGAAGTGTAAGTAAAGTACAGTTATTAATCCTCAGTGTAAAAGGCAGGCACAGTTTAACTCCTTGTTCAACAAGAGTGCAATGAACAGGGCATTTGCTGAACATAATTTTTGGCAGTTGTTTTAATCTCTAAAAATCTATGTTTTTTGTTATTTTTTTAACTAACAGTGACATAAAGGCTACTTGATGTTGGTTCTTAAAAATTACATAAGTAAATTTACAGTGCACAGAAATTCTCCCTGTATAATGGACTCCTGCTAACAAAACAGTCACAGCAATGGGGGTAGGTAGGGGTTGTTGACTGGTAATCTAATTATGTAACTTGCAAGGACTAATCATTGAGTAGCTTCAGTTTTCCTGTTTGCCCTGTATGAGATGGCCAGGGAGAATGGTGTACATTCTTACCGCTTGGTGCGCCAGCCCCTGGGCCCCTGGGACCTGACATTGTGTATGGACTCAGAGGACTTTACTGTGACTTTGCTGCAGTTTTGAATTTAAAAGCCATTTTCTACATGTCTTTCCTTGCCGAAGCTGGCTTAGTGTTCATAAATTCCTGCCTTAAGCCGGGCATGCACGCACCAATAATATTGTACGAAACCTAATTTCGTGCGGTATTCGATGCATGTATGCCGGCTCGAAGAACGGGCAGGTTAAAAGATTTTGATCGGGTGCCATTGAAGGCGCCCCAGCAAAATCTACGTTCAGCGTTGAATCGCCAGGTGGAGGTAGAATTTCTATTGTTTCTACCTCTATATCTGACGATTCAGCCCTGAATGTCAGTGGAGGGTGGGAACGATCTTGATCGGAATTGCTACGTGTGTGGCCACCTTAAGCCTTTTGTTCTGTCTGATCTCCTGGTTATTGACTCTGTGCCTGTTCCTGATTATTTTCTGCCTGCCCTAACTTCTTGACTGACTCATATTCCTTTTAACCTTTGTTTGTACTGCACTTTTGGATCAAACGCTGCTTCGTTCAGTTTGTCCTTGTCGTTCTTCAGCCCAAAAGGGCTTTGGCACCCAGCAAGGGTTTGCCTTCTTATCAAACTGTGTGACCTCTTAGCAGTGTCAGGGTGCCTGCCTCACACAACATGATACCAGGTTTAGCTTAAAAAATAAAAGAAACATAGATTTTTGGTGGCAAAACGTATGTTCAGTACAAGCCCTATTCATTGAACTCATGTTGAACTAGGAAGCATACTACCCCTTTAAGCTCTCTCTCTGGTTCTCCCTCAGTATGAAAAGGGGCATGTTTGATAGAACCTGGGGTGAAATATGTATCTCAAGACATCATTGGGAAACATAGCACTTAAAGGAAGACCCTTGGTTGCTGTACCATTACTCAGTGCAGGTTTGGGCTTTAGTCAGTGCATTTTCCAAAGATTACTGAGGGAATTAGTGACAGGTGGATGGGGCATTTTTATTGCCACTGTTTTTAGGTTGATTACAATGGCAATCCAAATGCCCCATATGCTGACCAAAAAAAACACAAATACTCTACTTGGCCATTAATCTTTGGTAAGTGTTTAAGACTGCACTAGATTATCTATAGGTATGTATTATGTATCTACATGAATTGCTATTAGGCATTTAGTATAGGGATTATATGTACTTGGTTTTAAAGCCATTCTGCATTCCTAATAAGCATTACCTATATTCTATACTATCAAAGAAGTAGAATTCTGCAATGATGTAGGGCCATAATAGTGAGCTCAATAAATTAATATACATACCTTTACTCCCAACAATGTTAAATAAAGCCTTTGTGCTCTAGCTCCTACTGCAGTTCTGCAGAACTGAACCATAGAACAAAAACAAATGTTGCTTGCCTAAGTCAAATTCTTTTTTCCTAACTGTCTAAGGCCTTATGTTTTTTTTTTCATCAGTTATGGCTAGTGACTAGTCAAATCCTCTCGCTGCTATCTATTCCAATGGCATTTGCTTTGATCCATTCACTCTATGTGATCCTGTAGTGATTTTCTGTACTAATCTCAGGTTCTGTTTGAAAGTGTGTTTATAATTATCTTGGATGCGTTTTCTGTCAGTCTTGGGTTGTCATTTTCACCTTCAAAACTAGACCCTTATAACATGATGCGCTGTTGTAAATCAGTGCAGTCTGCAGCATGCATTAATTGACCTATTGTATAGGCATGTAGCATGTGCATTATATAAATGAGAGGTAGCAACCCACACTCAGATTCCTTAGTGAGGGAAGTTAAGATTCTGCTTTAGGTCTGAAAATAAAGCAATTTATAAAACTAAAGAAAAAAGTCTCTTTGGAAACCTGTATTTCTGCAAAGGCTCCAGACATCGGTGAAATCAGCCCACTCCATCCTCTATATGAACTAAAATACCTTGCAGTAGATTGCTTTCATAGACTTCTTACCCCCATATGTAATAATAGGAACTAAGTTTGTCTACATGCAGTAAGCCATAGGGTTTTTTATTACATAACCCCCTTAGGGTCTGATTCTGACTTAATGAAGTCAGTGACAGGTGAATGCACATAAATTTTGTTTACAGAGAGCTAAACTGCAACCTTTTTGTGAAAGTAGTAGTTTCTGAATCTATATTTTCTCCATTTTTGTAGTAACGAAAAGATTTGATCTTATTGAAGATGATTAATGAAAGCTAATAAGCAGTGTCTTCAAATTCAAGAGAATCATGGTATTTACAAAGCTTACACAACATGTGAGGCTCAATTTTGCAACTATGGGAACAATAAAATAGTGACAGAATAATGAATGGGCAATTTATTTAGCAAGTTAACCCAAGTTTTGTATCCTACTAAGTGTCTAAAGGTGTTGGTTAGGGTAGAAAGTCAAATACTATTTATTGTAGGTTTCAGGTTTATTTGATCTGCAAATTCAGCATCAGGGTATACAATCCAGCTTTTAGGTACCCTGTTACATATTTAATACAGTCCTGCAGCTGAACCAGTACATTAAGTGCCAAATATAGAATGAATGCTGCAAAGACTCATTTCACATATGCAACGTTTCAGACAAAACACATGCCCTTTATCAAGCCTGTAATATTGTGATTCACTTAGTGAATCACATTTAAAGGGATACACAGGAAATGACATCATAGAATAAATGTTACCATAGCAATCATCCTTAAATCATGAATAATGCATTACCCATCACAAGGGATTATCAATAAATAACAGCAGAGCGTATATAAATGACAAAAAAAGGAACAAATCATAATGCCTGTTCAATCCTACAGGGGAAAGCGATTGTAATTTATTAATCCACCACACCTCCCTTTGTCTCAGCCTAAGATCTCTATCACCCCCTATTTTTAAAGGAGGAATAGACTCCAGTACCATGAACCTAAGCTGTTCAGATGTGTGGCCCTTTTCACAAAAATGTTTAGAAACCGGTAGTGTAGTATTTCCTAAGTTAATAGCCGACCGATGTTGTGAAATACGTGATTCTACCATCTGTGTGGTCTCACCTACATAGATGAGGCCACGCGGACAGGTCGACATGTAAACTACATATTTCGTTACACAGGTAAAATGCCCCCATAATTGCACCTTGTTGGAGATCATGAGAAAGTGACAAAGTGATAGAAAGATGTATAACATTCAGTCTATTGTGGAACCGTTTCAGGGAGCCAATGTCACCCCGCCAAAGTACAAAGACATCATCGATGTACCTCCACCAAGCCAAACAGTGTTCAGCAAAGTCCACATCATGATATATGTACTGATCTTCTAACCTAGCCATGAAGGCATTGGCATATGACGGAGCGACGTTAGATCCCATCGCGGCTATTAACTTAGGAAATACTACACTACCGGTTTCTAAACATTTTTGTGAGAAGGGCCACACATCCGAACAGCTTAGGTTTATGGTACTGGAGTCTATACCTCCTTTAAAAAGAGGGGGTGATAGAGAGTTAAGGCTGAGACAAAGGGAGGTGTGGTGGATTAATAAATTACAATCGCTTTCCCCTGTAGGATTAAACAGGGATTATGTATTTGTTCCTTTTTTTGTAATTTATATACGCTCTGCTGTTATTTATTTTAATCCGTGTGCCGCATCTTTTTCAAATCTATTTATTGTGGAGGGATGTGACGGCGTCCTGAAGTTGCAGAGCACTGGGATTCACACTATGAATGAGTGCGGTGACAGTGTTCTTTGAGGTATATATATATATATATGTAGATATACAGTATATCTTATAAATATAGTTAGAACTCGTCCTCTCCAATGTTTTTTGTCTCCTTAAAGACCTTACAGTAAATTAAAAATGCAGAGCTCTTTAGTGACCTCCTTAAGCATCATGAAACCCAGTTGTAACAATGATATGCTATTTCAGCTTGATGATATAGGACTTTTTCTGTTAGGAGAGCAGAATCCTAAATTCTTAACAATCTCTTTGATTTCATTTAGATCAATCGAGCTCCAAGCTTTGGAACAGACCAGAAAATTGACCACGATGTTAAAAAGGGTGTTTTGCTAAATGCTTTGAAGCTTCTCAACATCAGGTAAAGGTCTTCTTCAGCTTGTAATCGATTTCCTTTATCTTTGTGCCTAACACAAGGGGATATCAGGATACAGAAAATAATTACATTTGTAATTCCTCTAAACTGCTATTTGGCTACTTATTCTTACCCCTTTATAGAGTAAAATTCAAAGTAAGATTCAAAGAGCATCTATAGCCTGTCACTGTTCTGCAATGACATGCATTTTGCCTAGAGGTTACTGTGGCAATTCTGTTTTGAATCTAGTTCTAGTAAAATGCAGAACAAAATGCAGAGCTACATCTTATTGGAGACACCTTTTAATAGTATACTGTAAATGAGAGCTGCTGAACCAAAAGACCAATTTAGCAGGATAATATGGCTAGTATGTTTGAATAGCTACAAATAAAACTGCTAAAATGTCCAGAAGAGCAATAAGCAACTTTACATTAATTAATTTTTACTTCATATACCTTTTCATTATACTGCAGATTGAAATATTATAAAAGAATAACAGGCCCGGTGCCTTGGGGTTATCTTTGATTATGCCCTGTCCTTCACTCCTCATATCCAGTCACTTATCATGTCACTTTCACCTAAGAAATATTTCCAAAATACGATCATTTATCACCCAAGATGCTGCCAAAATTCTTATTCACTCTCTTATAATATCTCGCCTGGACTACTGTAACTCCCTATTAATTGGCCTTCCCCTCCAAAGACTGTCCCCTCTCCCATCCATAATGAATACTGCTGCCAGGCTCATACACCTCTCCAACTGCTCCTCCCCTGCCATGCCACTCTGCCAATCCCTGCACTGGCTTCCCCTACCATCCAGGATAAAATTCAAACTAATGACTCTCACATTCAAAGCAGTTTATAACTCTGCCCCACCCTACATCTCTGAACTTATATCTAGGTACCATCCAACCTGCTTGTTATGCTCCTCTACTGACCTGCTCCTCAACTCCTCTCTCATTCCCTCCTCACACACTCGCATTCAAGACTTTGCAATGGCTGCCCCCCTTCTTTGGAATTTGCTTCCAAAAACTGTTAGACTTTCTCCCAATCTCACTGCCTTCAAGAGATCTCTAAAAACGCATTTATTTAGAGAAGCTTAACTTAATCTAGTTTAACCTAACCTCAGTGTGCTGCTAAAAGCCTGTGCCACACCTCTCACAACTCTGGTCATGCCCATTCCCACACCTTGTGTTTCTTCTTGTAAGCTCTTTTGGGCAAGGCTCTCTTCACCTCTTGTATCGGTTATTGATTGCTTTATATGTTATTCTGTATGTCCATTGTATGTAACCCACTTATTGTACAGCGCTGCGGAATATGTTGGCGCTTTATAAATAAATGTTAATAATAATGTTAATAACTGGCTTGTTACTCTTTTCTCTAAACATGACTCTTGATAACAAGTACAGCAAATATGCTAAACGTTTTTTTCTTTTAAATTGCTGTCTGAAAATATGATTTTTTTCTGATCCAAAATGAGGGTAATATTTATATCAGAAATGCTTTGAGTTTAGGGATGCTTACACCTGAAAAAAATCTGTGGGCTATGAAAAATGTTATCACAAATAGGCTGTGTGCAGAATACAACTTCCCAGATTTCTATCTGTTTGTGTTTCTTTTTTTTTAACTTACAGCACTACATTTATAATATCCTACCTCCTTAAAACCCTAAACCTAGACGCATTGTATCTGAATCCTGCTGCCAAAACATCGGCATTAGTGAAACCATGCTCCAATTGGAACTAATATGGTTTAGCAATAAAATAACATCTTGTATTTCTATAGCGTCTTTCAGATCCATAGCACTTTACAATCAAACTTCCTCTGGGGTGAAATTCTGCCAGTAAGTTGCAGGAAATAAAAAAACAATTGTGTAATTATCTAACCAGAGAAGAACAATGGAGATGTTTCCTACAGGGAACCACAGGGAGATATGGTTTCTTTTCCAATATCACACACAATGTAAAATGGCAGAAGACAGAACTTAAGTCACAACCATAAAACATTATTGGATGTTACATTTCCATAGAATGTCTTTTCTGCCTGTTGTATACAAGCAGCCAGAAGAATAGCTGGATGACCGCAATCTTTTAACTGGTAGGAATATGCCAAGTGATTCTTCATTTCCAGTTTGTCACTATTACCAGCCCTTAAAATGCTTACAGTATACCTTTGGTATTTCCTATTATGCTCTGCCTTTTGCTGATGGCTTTTGAGACTGCATTTAATGTGATCTCTCTGTCAAGCGAACTACTATAACAATAACTATAGTGTGCATTAAGAAATACAATTGAAGGCTGTGCACATTGAGCACAGAATCAAATTAATGAACTTACTCCCATAATAGTTAGAAATAATATTAAGTTATGAAAGGGCAGGTAATACAAAAATGGTTTGATTTTATATATTAAAAAAAATGGGATACAACTCATTGCATGTTGCTGTTTCATTCTTATCATCTATATTTGAAGCAAAATTGTATATTGGAAGTTTACAGACACTCCACTCTTGTACGATGTTATTCTACCCCCCCTGGTGTTTGCTCAGTGCCAGCTTTAGTTTACTGTTCCATCTTCATTCCGCTTTCAGTAACATTAGCTGTTACTGGCCCCTTGTCGTTTTCTAAAAGAGAGAATGCTCAACCTCTGCCCTTAGAATATGTGACTTCTCTTGCCTGGTCACAGTGGGAGTATATTGTGCTGCTGTTGTACTCACACAACTATTCATTAGTGTCAGTAAAGTTAGGGAGAAAACAAGTGGGCATTTTGAAGTGAAAATACATACCCTGTTTATAAGAATAGCTTACGTTTCCTGTATTTTTATATAAATGTTTAGCAAAACATTTGTTCTTCAAATAAAATCTTATTTATTAGCATAATTGTGTTTATTACCGTTAGAAGGAGCTGCCGCATGATGATGGGGAACAGTAGATTTCCTCAGATATGAAAAGTGTTTTAAACATTGTACCAAAGTGTAAAAAGTAAACCACAATTCTAAGGGGGTGATCTATCAAGTTTCGTGGTTCAAGTTTTTAGTGCTAAAACTCAAACGGTTGAAAACCCAAAAATGTGAATGCAAAACGTTGGCATCTAGAAGCTTGTGAGTTTATGTAGAAGGCAATGGGAGTTGTCCTAGTTGTAAATTTAAGCTATATTTTCAAATCAGGATTTTCACATTTTTTAGGTTTTTTTTTCAAATTTGTAAAAAATTTTTTTTTATTCAGACAAATTTTCCTTATTAATAAATAAGCAAGCATTCGAAGTGCGAGTTTATTTGAATTAGAATAACTCTCTTGAATTCACAAACTCAAAAATTGATAAATAAGCCAGTAATACTAGTACTAGTAAAATCCAAAACTTGCATATGGTTTTACTTTGCATTTAAATTAAGAGGCTTGCAATGTATTTTCAACCCCCCGCAATTCAGTGGAATGAGGGTGAGGTAAGTTGGGGGTAAGTTGCACATATTACTCTCACACCCCTTAATGCTCTTGCACTTGTGTCCAGGGGCTTTGTAAACGACCCCTAGTATGTCATGGTAAAAATAAAAAATTATTATAAAACAATATTTAGCTATGTCATTTTTAGCTTGGTCCACAGTAAATGTGATAATCCTCACTATTACTAGAACTATTACTTTTATTTTTATTGTAGAAATGGGGTCATTATTGGAAGTTTATTTCTCTTTGGAAAAAAATGTTGACTTTATTTTGTGGCAGCACCACTGTTTCAAGCTGCTTTTAAGAAGAAATAATGTGTTATTTGCAGAGCAAGTGATAAAAAGAAAAATTTGGCCAAACAGAAGGCTGAAGCCCAGAAAAGACTTTATGGTCAGGGCTCCATGAAGAGGCTGTCGCCAGCATCTTCTGACTGGGAGAAACAACGCCATACACTGGAGAGAAGGAAAGAAGAGCTTGTAAGAATTTTTTACTTTGTCATTGATTGTTAATGGAATTTATATAATGTTTTTCTGTCTGCTATTTTTGAGGACTACATTATTGGGCAATTGTTCAGGTTTGAAAATGCTATTGGATAAGAAAGCCATCTGTGCATTGATATGGTCTTTATGTAACAGGCCTGTGTAGGCCCCTCTTTATGATCTGTTTATTAGCCTTAGGGTAGTACGAGGCTGGCCATATCGGGATGAGATCTGCTTGTTTGGAGACTTTATGATATGCCTGTGTATAGCCAGCTTTAGTCTTGTATAAGACACTTTTGTCTTCAGTTTGACCATACCCTCTCATATCACATTCCCATATGAAAAGCCCCTTCATGGTTGCACATAGAATGTAAATTTCCAGCTTTTTTCTTTTTGCGGTTTCCCCTTAATATGCTGTTTTTTCCTTATGTATGTGCATTATGACATAAAGCCTGGTTTGTGCTGCACATAATTATTTTGTGTATTATTATTTTTCACAGTAGTAGGGCCAAGTGACAGGAAAAAAATGCAGTCTTAAAGAAGCCAGTTCCCAGTGTTCTTTCCTACAGAATGGGGCAGGTTCTATTTACAAGAGCAGGCACCTTACTATAAATTGAATATGATCACCAATGCTGTGGGGCAGGGACTCTTTTTCTATTAAAACCATTCATACCTTTCAAAACAGCTTTTTAAAATGATTGTTAATTCATGTTCTGATCAATAGAAAGAAAGGCTTGCGCAAGTACGAAAACAAATCTCTAGGGAAGAGTATGAAAACAGACACTTAGGAAATTACAGGTAAGTGCTCATTCTAAAAATCGTAACCTTTAAAAACGTTAACAAAAATGTTTTCTTTTTATAATACAAACTGCATGGGCTCGGTGTTGCATTTAGTGGTTTTTGGACGTTCTTGCAGTTTCACACATCATTCATCAGAGCTTTGTTTCAGACAGTGCTTAGTCACAAGGTTATTTGTGTACATATTTTAAATATGCTCCTGTCTGGTGGCATGGCTTAGAAAGTGCCTTAAATGAGCTACAGACTTGCTTTATTAATGCACAAAATAATTAATTAACATTGCGGAATGATCCGTACATATCAAAGTTGTGCTTATGGAGTCCAAAAAAGGCTTTGCTTCTAAGTATACTACTTGTCGGTCCAAATCCAGGATGGAAACTCTTTGTAGTGGGGAGAATTAAGTTCAACGTGGATTGGCAGAGGTTTTGTGCAAAAGCATGAAGAAGTATGTAAAATCTGGCAAGCACTTCATATCTATAAAAATTGCATCTCAGCTTTTGTTGATGAATGTGGCGATTAAAGATGAAGCAGCATATGTGTGCTGACGTTGCCTGCAATGTTCTTAAATAGTTCCAAAAGTTTCATGCAAAGACCCTTAATGTTGATTTTAAACAAAACATTAAGGCTGCTGCTGTACGAAAACAATGTGCAGAGTTCAAAAAATGAACACAAGTTGCTATGTTCCAGCATGATTGTAAGCCCCTCTAAATATAGTGTGGCACAGTTGGCACAAGTTCTAGCATTGCACTCGTACTGTGCATATTTTCTGCGACTTTTTCATACTGTGTGGGACTTTTTCGTACATTTGCGTGACTTTTTCGTACTTTGCAACAAAAAATCTTATTGTCGTGCCAAGTACGAAAGTTTTGGATTCATTCAAGCTTCGGTATCATGACTTTCCTTGGGCCAAGTTGGAGCTGCAGAGTGCCATTGAGTCCTATAAGAGGCTTCCAAAATCAAGCACAGAAGGATCAAAGTCAGAAAGGTTTTCCCGCCGTTTACGATCGCCAACACGATATTATTGTGGCTATTCCGATTTTTTGTAAGCATTTTGTGATATTTGCGATCATCAGAAATTATCATATCTAATCTGAATTTTTTCCATTTCGGGATTTGAACTCATACTTTGATGAATGTGCCCCATAGTGTCAGTAATAGTATTAGTGTGTGATTCAGTAGATGCAAGCCAGATGGGTGTGTAGGAACCCTGGCATCTGTGCACCCTCTATTGTGCAATTTGCCTGTCATCTCCGACTGAAGGGGCACATTAGTGCTCAGTTCAAGTTAAAAGTATGTGTGTTAATATTGTTGGTGTGCATTTTAGCTCTTTGCACTTGGTCCTTCAAGCCTTATTAATTCTAGTGTAACCATTCCACACCTAACTTTGGAATCAACACATATATTTTTTTTAGATTTACCTCATATAATTAAGGGTAAATGCTATTATAATTTTGTATTTCTCATTAACAACTTCCAGTACACCAGTGGCTGTGAGCTGCTAACCCTATCAGTAAGATTTTTGTTAAATAGCTGATAGGTCCTGGGTATGATACAAGCCATGTAAAGTAGCCAGTGCCAGGTCAAAAGTTAAGGGTGCCCAAGGCATAAGGTAAGCCCCAGCTGTCCCCTATTCCTCCCAATTGTAAACCCACTTCCCAATTAACCACAGCATCCACCTTCAGCACCAACCTCCTCATTGTGTTTTTATTGGCCTTTCTTAAAAAGATGCCACCATGCCTTAAAATTACCAGAAACAATAAATATACGCAATAGGATTGTTTTGACATCAGCAAAGATTTATGTTAACTTAGTTATCATCAAGTGCAATATTCTATTATATTATTATGAAGGAAAAAACACAAATGAAGAACTGTTTAGTGCTTTGCTCTGTTTTGGAGCATTCTGGATAATGGGTTATACATTCCATATCCACCCCATGCCTTATTTCTTCAGTTTAGTGTAAACTATTTAGTGTTGTTTGAATACAAAAATAAAACCTACATGGACATCCTGTGACATTTAGGGGCAGATTTATCAAAATGTGAGTTTAGAGCTTTATATATAAAAACTTACCCATGTTCCATTTCTGTGGGATTTTTAGAAGTGTGTTTATCAAATTGTGAGTTATAGATTTCCCCCCTTGATATATACACTTCTGAAAATCCCATAGGAATGAATAGAACGTGGGTGAGTTTTTCTGTGGTAAACTCTAATCTCACATGATAAATTTACTCCTAACTGTCTCCATTTATTTTCTTAATTTCTAACTGATCATTAAAAAAGATTCCCATTGGGTGGATGCTAGAAGTTGTAGCGCTAAACAGCTAGAGGGTCTAGAATTAAAAAGAAAAAAGGTTCTGCATCATTTTGTTTCTGAAGGCATTGGGATATGCAGTTTTAACCCCTCCCCTCTCCTCCGAGCTGTTGTTTCTCTGTGACTTCCAACACCCGCAGCATATGATATCCATCAGGGAATACAGGAACTTGCAGCTTTCAGTTGGGAGACTCGACAATTCTAAAATAACAGAGGCAAGATACTATGATCAAAACTTCATCTGTTTAAAAAAAATATTCCTTTGAAAAAAATGTTTTAGTCTGTTTGGTGCAAAAAATGAATTCACAAAAAAGGTGTGACAAAGAAGGAGTGGAATCCCTGGTACCCTTTTCACTAGATACTTTTTCACATCATCATAAAATGTCTGCAGTTTTGAAGCTGTGCTGAAAACATATTTGAACAAGGAACTACTAGCCCGTACAGTCACATACTTCTCCTCTGCTAAGTTAGTGCAACCAAAGAGTTAACTGGATAGAATATTGGAACTGATATCACAGCATTAGACCATAAGGGGTTAAGCATGACCTGAAAAGGAACAGTTAAGTGTGCTGAATATAATTAAAAATAATAGCTACAGTAACAATAAAGGGAAAAAGATAATTAAATTTGATCGGAAACAAAAAGAAAACAAGCTTCACTACAGAAATACTTGGCTGGAAATCGGGTGTGGGGGCCGAAGGCTCCATGTGAAATGCTCGAAACCTTGGCTGGCCGGGAATCAAAATCAGGAAACCGTAATTGAATCCAAGTGTTCTTCTTGGAAACTCTGCGTTACTGGAAGAAATAAGCAAGTGATTAGTCTAGTCATTGGGGTTCTTGCCTGGCTGTACAGGGAATCTTTCTGAAAAGAGGATGTCCTTCACAGTTAGCACTTACGACAATTTCTATGTTTATCTTATTCAAAATGTGTTTGAGACTTTTTTTTTTTCATCTTACCCTGATGAGAAATCATATTGTTTTTTCTCACACACACTTCTTTGGCACAGATCAGAGTATATTTGAGTTCATTGCTCTGGCATGATTATATGTGTATTAAATGTACTTATTCAATACTCATAATATATGCTATAAATTCAGAAGAAATATCTCCAGTTTATAGAAACAAGACATTTGATTCCAGCGGGCCTGATTTATATGTATCCGTGAAGCCAAGGCATTTAATTTGTTTTGCAAATGTTTTTTTTCCCCCCTTGTTCCATTCTTTGTATACTAAATGGAGCTGTACAGTAAAAAGACATTCAGTCGCTGCATTGCACCAGCAATCTTGTGGGAACGCATGAAGTTGCATGGTTTAGAAGTAACCCATGTCGCTAAATGAAGTGCACTGATGGTAATAGATTTTATTTTAGCGTATCTGATATTAATTCAGGCAGGGAACTAACAGGTTAGCGATTACACAGCCTGACCTGCCAGACAGGAGCAGATCGTCGTTGAAGGCGTAACAGTAGATAAAACATGATTGTGCTTTCCAGACGAAACCATTTCCAATTAACCACCTAGAAGCAAACAACTTGCTTCCCATCTTTATTCTAAAGGATGGATAATAGAGTGCCACAGGCTATGTTTATTTACGTCATTAGGCCTGCACTAACTATTCACTGACTACACAATGTTCAGTAATAGCATATTGCAAACCATCTTACCATTGTATTTCTTCATTTAGATTTGTAAGTGCAATTAGTTTTGCTTGCCATACCTCACAGGCTTTCTTACACACAAGCAAACTTTGTTTCTTACACACTATTAAAGTGAAAGCTTCATTATAAGGTAAGATACACATAAATGAATGCAGAGAAGGTTGCCAATCTTTTTTAAAGTAAATTAATATGTAATTAAATTAATTATAATACTTTTAAAGGAGAGTGATTATCTATTCTGTGTTTATATATGTCTTTTTTGTGCTGCACCTTTGAAATGTAAGCAGGTTATATCTATCTATCTTTCTATCTATCTATCTAATATTAAAACCGAAAATGTATTTATTTATTATTAAGCTGAAAACAATATAGAGCAGCAGTTCAATTTTTTTCATAGTTTTTAACATCCACAAAAATCACTGTCAGGAAAATTCCCCAGGCAGTCAGGAAAGTATATGAAGGAACTAATACATTTATTAAGCAGATGTATATATCAGTTTGTCAGAATGTTAATTCCTGATTTAGATTGCAAGCAGAGTAATAATGATTTGGAAAGTCTTTTTGAGCTGGAAAAGATTGTTAAATCTGGAATAACCTGTATTTTTAAAATATTGATCTTTGTAGATTGACCCCATTATATAGCTCCATTTAAAGAAAGTGATCACATTTTAAGCACCTTTCTCTCTTAATGCTGAATAATTCCCTTGCGTTATATAGGCCTTCTATTAATTTATTGAGAGGATTCTTCTTTTTATTCAATTTAAACCTGGTCATGTTATATTAAAAATGTACTTACATATGATCCACTGCTGATACCATTTCATCGTCACAGCTTCTGTAATTCTTCAGAAACACCTATGGTACCACCTAATCTGACTATAGGACTATGCTGAGTCTAAAGTACGGGCATAGCAAATCCAAACAGCTAGTCATAATGAAAACTCATTTTTTGTCATATAAAATATTACGTTATTGTTGATAGAACACTTTTAGGAAAAATTTCAATTGCATTTTCCCCCACTTATATTTATTTAAGAAGTAATAGGTTCAGGAAATTATAAATGCAGTGCCAGCATACTTACTTGCTTGTTAGTGTAACAGAAATCTGCTGTCGTAGATGTCCTGTCATTTATTGGGCAGGGCATATTTTGTAGGACAAAGAGGGAAGCATGAAATATTATATAAACTTTTACATTAATAAATATCTGTGGTAGAAATATTCATATCATATAATACCTGCATAATTTTACTTTTGTTGTACGTACTGTTGTATTTAGCGAAAGCCTGCAATTTGTGGTGAACCATGTGGGATTTATTCAAGCTAGGAAGAGTAGGAATATTTGTGCAGTGCGGCATATGATAGCTATCCATAAAGCTACTTGGGGGATTTTAATCCGTACAGAATTGCTCTTTCGTCATTATGTTAATAAGGTTAATATACTCTAGGGCTCTAGGATTTAAGATTTAAATAGTAAACATTAAAGGGTATTTTTTGTATCCCTTCAGCTGATGGAGAGACAGATTTACCATTTTATAAAACTATGAAATTATCTGTTTGTGACAGTGAGACTATTTTTAACAAATATTGACATTGTCGGAATTCTTTGTGTTTGCTATTTTTCTTTTCTTTTCCCAGGCGCATTTACCCACCTGAGGATAAGCTGTTATTAGAAAAATATGAAGGTCTGCTAGCCACTGCCTTCCAGACATTCCTTGCTGGCAGAGCTGCCTCCCTTCAGCGAGAGATGAATAATCCTTTGAAAAGAATGAAGGTGCTTGACTTGTGCATGAATAGATATAAACCGTGGATGAGCACATTATCTGAATGAAACCCTGCTGCATTCTACACAAGAGGGTTCAACGCTAAATACTTCCCTGATATGTCATTGGGTGACAGCTCAAACGCAATTATAAAATGCACTAAGTGATTCAAACATAATTATACAAAGTATAATCATTTTGCAGTAAAGGTAGAAAGGTAGAAATATGGCTTTTTTAGCATTGAAGCAATACAGTGTTACAAGGAAGCACCAAAATCAGCAAAATATGGCGTCATGTACTGGATAAAACAAAGAACAGTTTTATTTATATTTCAGTGCACACAGGGTGGTTAACCTAGCTTTATAACCACTCAGCGGAACTGTTCCGGCAATAACACACAATTTAGGATGAAGCTGGCACAATAAAAGATAGCAGAACTATACAGTGATGTGAAATGTAATTGCTCCAGCTGTTGTAAACTACATTGCCTCCATCTTAAATCTGACATTCGCTGGTTGAGGAGGCTAAGTTTGTAATTCACAGTAGCTGGTAGTCAAGAGTTTGTCAACCTCAGGCCTGTGTAATTTATATTTTTTTGTTGTTCAAGCACCTGGAATTTCTTTTCTTAAAAAAAAAAAATCATAGCTGAATCATATAAGCTTCAGTCTAGGAGGTAGGGGCTCAAATGATTCATAAGTTATGAATAAGCACACTAATAATAAACTCACTATGGTTTTTTACGTAGTGGAAAATCGATCTGATTGTCATAACCATCTCCAGTTGGAAACCTTGAAGCATTTATCACAACAAGCTGCAGTTACACATATCAATGTTTGTCATTAGTCTATACAGTTTGAAATATTTGCAACTTCAGGTCATAAAAAAGATTGTTGAGATAAGAAATTGCCAGCTTTGTGACCATTTGTAATTCAAAAGGAATTCTAGTCATAGACAAATATCAAATTAGAGGTTACATGTTCTGTACATCAGAAAGTTTTCTATGGGCCACTGGACTGTTATAAATTAGCACAAATAATTATTAAATATAGACAGGGATTACATTTTACTCATTTTGTATAGTTAAATGGCCAACAATATCTCTTGTGAAATTCTATTTTTGGAGATCATTTGCCTGCATTTGCCGGTTCACTGCTCTGCACTTCAATTAATGGAAGGGTGGGGCTACTCTCATATTAAATACTGCAAATGTAAGACAAATGTGAAAAGATGATTTTTCCCTCTCCTTTGAGCTTTGTTTTTTTTGCAGGAAACTTGACTCCTTAATCTCGTTTTTTTGATGAATGGTTTTGCTTATGTTTCATTTGAAAAAGAAAACTATAAAAGTTTTAAATTGTAAATATATTTCCCTTGGGCCTATAATTGAGGGGAAAAAGTTTTTTTTATTTTTAATTTAAAAGTTGCCCTTTTTTAGTTCGTTTTGGTTGAAGTACTTTGCACAGTAACAACTGTCATGACTAATGATCTTTGTTTTTTGTCAAATGTTACTGTTTGGGTTTTCTGAGTTTTATGGTTAATAATCCCATTGCTATCGGAAAAGTTTTAGTAGCTTAGTAAATATGCATGGCAGTTGACCATGACTAAAGAGTTCTTGTTACTTAACCTCACAAAGCAAATTGTAGTTAATTTAGTTTAGTGTATGTTACATTATTTGTATTTTAAACATGCATAACTAAATATAGAAATACGAAAACGAGTCTGAAATATCTAAATAACATTATTCAAGCAAACATTAGGGTCATTTGCCATCAGGAGTGAAAACCGGTTAGCTATAATATTGTGTTTTTACCTTGGTTCAAATTCCACTGCCAGTTCTGTAGATAATTCAGTTAATCTCTTTTTGGTTAAGGAAGAGGATGTAGTTCATATTCTACTTCACATGGCAAATACTTAAAAAATAAATACACTGCCTAGATTACATTTGATATGAAATGGACATACATGGCAAAGCTCATGTCAGGCATTTTCTAAAACTTTAAATCTCTTTTTAATATTTGAATCTTAACCAGACACTGAGGTAATAATTTAGGCTATTAATAGTTTGTGTGATGTTGCCTTTTAACTAGCTAGATTGCCTGTTATAATTGCGAGAATCTTACTTAGTCTTTCTTATCTCTAAGGTACCAAGGGTCTGTGTGTTTTACAGGTTAACTGTTAAACTTTCCAATTGAGATAAAGGGAAGGTACATTTGAGACCACAGCCCTGGGTGTCCTGACTTCTCCAGCTTGGTGATATCCATAGGGACTAGTTAGCAAAAAATTGAGATAGCAGTTTTCACTGGGATATCTCCACCCTTCTGTTTGTTTCCTTTTCCATGTGCTTATTTGCTTTTCAATTGAACTCTAAGGAACATTTAATGATTCTCTCCTAATGCTTCTCTCAAATCACTTTTAAAAGATGCTGATTTTAGCAGTACACATAGCTTATCGGGGTTGTTGCAGTTCATTTATGGGTGTGTGATCAATCTAAGCATAAGTTACTTTGTTGTTAATGAATCTGTTTGCAATATTAGCAATTTTATTGTTACCACTACATGTAGCGTGTCACCATAATGATATCAGGAGTGTGCAATAAACACATTTTGGCGAAATTTTCACTAGTACACTATTTTTAGAGAAGTGAATTGAAGAAACCTACATAGGTGTCTTTTTTTCTTCTAAGAAAAGTAAATTGAATAGACCTTGAGAGAGTCCCTATTTAGGCATTAAAAGGGACTAATCATCCACACATAAAAAGGTGTATAATACACTTGTTATAAATGTATTTAAAAATTTGAGCTGTCAATAATATATTAGGGTTGATTCACTAAAGTGTGATAAGTGTTATCTCATGCTTTTTTGCGTTAAAATTGATGCAAGAAAACACGCGATTTGCTAAAGTATTATGGCATGCGTTAAATAACGCATGATCGCAAGAGGAGCAGTCAATTCCTTTCACTTTCCATTCAGCACTTCCGTGATGTCACTGCACTCTTCACATACCCCTCCCTCCTCATGTTCTATAACTGTGTAGCTTGTGTGTAGCTTGTGCAAAGTCCTCCATTCTGGTGCATACACAAGATTTAGGGTAATACAGAACTTGTCTTAGTAACAGTGTCCGCAAAATGGCACCTGCTTACTTGCTGTGCTTGTGAATTCCAAGACCTAAAGAAACAAAATTTAAATAATTTCTATAGTGTAATTAAAGTTTATTTTGCTTGATTAACATGACAGAAAAGTAATTTGGAATTATTTCTAGGGAGACTGGTCCCCTTTGAGGCACCTTAGTTGGGAAGTTCTGCATCTTTATATTTAATCTGTTAAAACCAAGCATTTTATCTACCAGTGGAAACATATAATGTTATCACCAATCCAGTTTATTATATAAATAGACCACACTGGGTGTTTACCACCCTACTTAGACTACGATCATGACAAACTAACAGTAAGGCTGTAGGGGTGGTCTGTAGCCAGTGACTTGGGGATAGTGGTTGGAGTTGGGAGTGTGCGAAAAGGGGTCTGCTGGTGAGCCAAATACTGAGCGCTTGGTGCGCATTGGAGAAATTTGTAGGACTCAGTAAATTACCCCGTTTATTTCTATATTTATTTCCATTCTTATTGTTATTCTTACCTTGATTTCCTCCCCCATTCCCCCCCTCCCCTTAACACTAGCAAATGATTGAGCACGTAACCCTCTAAGAGACTAATTGTTTTACTACGCAGGGCTGGCTTTCAGTACAGCTAAACCCCCCCCCCCTAACTTATACTGACTCTATCTGATGATTGGCCTATTAGTGGCACGGAACGGTTAAAACTTCTCAGTTAGTGCATACTGAGCAAATGGTAAAAGCTTACAAATACAAACTGATTGTGGATAAATCAGCTGTAGTACCAAGACTGATTTAATGAAACGGGTAATCTATTTATTGGAATATATTTATTAATATATATGTTTTAAATTATATTTATTAAATGTTAAGTTTTAACAATTTAGACAAAGCACTAAATTATTTCTAGCTGGCTCTTTATCTACCAGTGCCCTTTCTTGTGGATGGAACACTGGTGGATATGAAAAGGAGAGCTCATTTCCGCTAAAAAAGGTGTTTGGACACAGTTGGCAGTGAAACCATTGCAGTAAAAATGTGGGCATTGCAAGATTTAAAAGGGAAACCTAGATTCAGATCTGCAGTCTGAGAAATCTTAGGTCTATGCTGGTATCTTTGTATCACGGTTATGCCACTGTGAGTGTGACGGGTTTATCTTAAACAATGGTGGAATTGATTTAATTTCTCTCTGATGAGATTAGGGACTGATACCCAAAGGCTCCAACACGTCTACCCCGGCCTGATTGGAAACAATAGGCAGATAATCCAGTTACCCTGGCACCTATACGTCTCCCCACCCCTGCATAGAAACAATAGGGGCTTGCTGGGAGAATGGGCCCACAGGGACATAAAAAGAGCCCCAAAGAGATCTTGGAAGTCAGTCTTCAGAGAGAGAGAGGAAAGGATTCGGATCAACTGCTTCAGTGATTCTTCGGCCATTATTTTCTTCAGACTGTGGATATACTTCTGTGGGACTTTGGAACTGCCTCTTTGCTATTTTACGATTTGTCGCTGTGTGATGTTATTAAGCTTTACAAAAATTTGGTGGCAGCAGAGTCGGATCGTTCTGGACATACATCCAGAGGACCCAAAGCATTTTGGACTTTTTTGAGACAACAAAATGGAGGAACAGCTACATAACCTGGAGTTACCTACCTTGCAGAGATCATGTTACTACCAGGAGTTACATTCAGAGCGGCAGGATGAAGATGGGAATGCTGCATCTAATGCCCAGGGAGTTGGACTACAACGGACCTGCCCTATTATTATGGAAGATCACTTGGTATCTAATGAGGAGGAAACAGCAGCTTCTCCATTGGGTTCTGCCTCCCAAGCAGGGGATGAGTGGGTAAGGGTTACAGATCCTGTAATGGATCGATATAATCAGTGGATCACAGTTTTGGGGCCTGGCCTTTCTGCTACAAATCACCTGCGAGTCTTTGAACTGGCTTCTCAGGAGATTCTGGGTACAAGGCAGAATTCCCAATCACCTGCATTGGATTCTGCAGAATCTGTCCCAAGGTCTGAGCTCTACAAACCGGAAGTGAAAGTCACACACGCTACCTTTTCCACATTTGATGACAGATAGGAGGGCATTGATTCCTACCTGGAAACCTTTGAAATTGTTTGTGAGGATTACAATGTTCCCCGGGCAGAGTGGCCAAAAATCCTGGCAGGTAAGTTAACTGGCAAGGCCAATGACATCTACAGGGAATTGCCTTACGACCAGCGGGCTGACTATGAGGAGGTTAAAAGAGTCCTTCTTGATAATTATGCCATTTCACCAGAGACTTATCGCCTGGCCTTTAGAGCTTTTAGCAAGGAGCCTACAGATACCTACTGGGTCTTTGCCAGTCGGTTACGTCGCACCTTTAACCAGTGGCTGAGAACTAGTGGGGTTAAAACACTTGAGGGACTTCGCCAACTTTGCTTAATGGAACAGTTTCTTGAGCAATGTGCCCCTGAAGTGCAAGTGTGGGTTTGGGATCGAGCACCACTCACCCTAGATGAAGCTGCTAGACTGGCAGATAAGTTTCTTGAAAGCCGTATGCAGTTACTTCAAGGACGACCAGTTTTGCCAGGCTCTTGTACCTCAGCCTACACACCAAAGATACCTACTGGTCACTCACAAATGGCCTTTACCGCCCAATCAGCCACAGGGATGCCAGCCCAGGAGCTGCAAAACAGAGCTAAGAGGTGTTTCAGTTTTGGCTCGGGCTCTCATTTACAGGCCAAATGCCCACAACCCCCTAGGGTATCAGTATCACAACAACCCCAGGCTGTGGCATTTGTTCATCCTGAAATTGTGGAGGCACCATGTCAGCCTAGACAAACTCTGCAAAACCACAGCCATGTCTGTACCCCTAATGATGTGTTACCTACTGAACCCATTGGGGAATATATTGTTATGGGGGTGCAACCGGCTGACCAAATGAAGTGTCCTCGTCGCAGTCAAACATGGGAGTCCAATTTACAGAACTGCAATGTTTATATTGGAAATCTTGGTCAGCAGAGCTGTATTAGAGCAGGCATTTGGTATTTATGGGCCTTTGCGTCGGGTTTGGGTTGCTCAGAAGCCCCCAGGCTTTGCATTTGTAGAGTTTGAGAAAACCCATGATGCAGCTGCTGCAGTCCAAGGGCTCAATGGAAAGACTTTGTGTGGAAGGCAAATCAGAGTTGAATTCTCCATTAGGCAGAGGCGCAGGAAGCATATAAATATGCATGGATTGGCCCCTGCATCACGGAACTACGGATTCAACCTGAAACCTAGCAGATTTGTACATTCTTCCCAAGCGACTTTGATTCCCAGTGCGTCTGGGTCTCTCCCTACTGAGGGGAGCCCCATCAACACACATCCACTGGGGGGGGGAGCCATGTGACGGGTTTATCTTAAACAATGGCGGAATTGATTTAATTTCTCTCTGATAAGATTAGGGACTGATACCCAAAGGCTCCAACACGTCTACCCCGGCCTGATTGGAAACAATAGGCAGATAATCCAGTTACCCTGGCACCTATACGTCTCCCCACCCCTGCATAGAAACAATAGGGGCTTGCTTGGAGAATGGGCCCACAGGAACATAAAAAGAGCCCCAAAGAGATCTTGGAAGTCAGTCTTCAGAGAGAGAGAGGAAAGGATTCCTGCACTTCAGATCAACTGCTTCAGTGATTCTTCGGCCATTATTTTCTTCAGACTGTGGATATACTTCTGTGGGACTTTGGAACTGCCTCTTTGCTATTTTACGATTTGTCGCTGTGTGATGTCATTGGACTTTACAAAAATAAAGTGCTGGAATGCTACACGGTTTCTCTCCAGTGGTTGAGCATACGCTTGTTAGGTCATTTTCATGACAGTGAGACTTTATGTTTCTTGCATACAATTTCAATCACATTGCAGCACTGAATATTGTGTTTGCAACTCCAGTCAGTATACCTTCAGCTATAGTCTGCTGTTTTTCAATCACTGCATTTCAGGGGAAATGCTAATTTTTTGGGATGATATGATTATACCTCAATATCAAAAATGGTTTGGTATTATTCATATTACATTAGGGGGAAGATTTATTAATCTTTGACCGTCCATGTCTGATTGATTTAAAAAATAGTGAGTTCCTGAACTCAGTTTTTCATGCTGACATATTATTTATTTGGAATTTTGAATACTGGACTGGCATGTTTTTGATCATGTATGACCCTGTACTAGCAACCCACATTAAGATTCTGGATGCCACCTGCTAGTCTTCTTGATGTTCTATGCTTCCAGCATTTGCAGTGTGCTAAGAAAGTGCTACCTTGATTGTTGTTGAGTACTTTGTGTCCCACCGAAGGAAAATGCTTCATAAAAGCACCTGAAATAAAAAAATAAATGCAGAAGGAAAAATGTATTGTGAAAGAGGAAGCACTGTATAAGTCTTTGTCTGCATAAAAATAAATCTAAAATGGCTGCGCAATATATAAGCTGCAGTACTGTATACAGTACATTTTTCAACATCTGCAGAATATACATAAAAAAAGATGATAAAAAGAGTATTTACCTGAGGCAACTAGAATAAAAGATAAAAGTCAGATTTTACTTGAACACTGAGTAAAAATCCAATGCCTTTCCTCAGAGATACGGAAGCTGACGGGCCAGATGATCAGTGTCTATATAATATTAATGTAAATGGAGAAAAGAAATGCCCTTAAGCTTTTTAGAGATCTAGTAGTAATGCATGCAATGGCCTAGGGGTACGACAGGCTATATATTGACAGAAGAAAGATCTAAAATGATGCTTGGTGTAGATGAAAGAGCACTTGTAAGAAGGTTATAAACTTATAGATACACCTTCTATGAAAACGGTGAAAGCAATCAACATACTATAGAATAAAGGAAAGTACATGTTTTCCACAGCAGGAGCTCTTGACATTGTGCGGTATGTTGCTTAAAGGGAATCCGTCATTCATAAAAATAGTTTTATTTGGGTCTTTAAATATTGTATAGCTTCAAGAACAGTAGTGTAAAATATCTTTGTTTAGATTTTTCTTTACTATTTAACTGTTTATATAGCAGAGTTTCCCCTTCCAGACTAAGGGGTATATTTATCATGCTTTGTAAAAAGTGGAGTGAAGCATAAATGAAAAATGAAGTTAGAAAACCAAAGATCTGATTGGCTGCTATGAACAACATCACTGGTAATGTTTACTGCACTTTTTACACAACATGATAAATATACCCTTTAGGATCATATTTATTAACACTGGAGACAAACGTCACTGGTGATGTTGCCCATAGCAACTGATCATGCTTATGTTTTCTAACTTGTAGGTGACCATTCAAATCTAATTGCTGATTAGTTACTATGGGCAACATAACTGGGGAAGTGTGTCTCCTTACTGTTTTAATTAAGAGTAGTAAAAATGTTTTAATAAACAACATAGTATAGGTTGTGTGCTGGGTTTACTCGGATGGGTTGAACTTGATGGACAATGGTCTTTTTTCAACCCTATGTAACTATGTAACTATGTAACATGAAACTGAAAGTCATTTACTAGATTTAGTTAGGCAGTATGCCCAATGTTAGCCATTATTGCCTATAAAATAAATCACCAGATTTTTTTTGCCTGAAGACACACCACCACATTTGCAGGTGATGGGCAGGTGCTTGTGCTTTCAGATGAATCTTGTGGTGAACAGTGCTGGGCAATTTTAGTCTTTTTGGCCCCGTGTGTTTGAACAAAAAAATAAAAACATGGTAGGCAAAATGCTGTCTATGTGAAATTTCCACAAGTGGGTCACACCACTCGAACATGCATAATATAAAATATACACTTGTCTTTTACCTTAAAATATAAGAATACAGGTATGGGACCCCTTATCCAGAAACCCGTTATCCAGAAAGCTCCAAATTACGGAAAGCCCACCTCCCATAGACTCCATTTTAATAAAATAATTCAGAATTATTCAGAACCTTGTAATTGATCCCAACTAAGATATAAATAATCCTTATTAGATGCAAAACAATCCTATTGGGTTTAATTAATGTTTAATTGATTTTTTAGTAGACTTAAGGTATGGAGATCCAAATTACAGAAAGAACACTTATCCGGAATACCCTTGGTCCCAAGCATTCTGGATAATGGGTCCTATACCTGTATTAGAAGCCATCTTAAGTTCCATGACCTGCAGCCTCATGAGTCTTTTTTATAGTCCATATATATAGTATACATATATTTTATGACAAGGACAATATTATGCTATGTATGCTTTGGACTTAGATGCAGGTTTCCTTCCTTTTTATATGATAAATGTATTTTATATTGACTTGTGTGTTACATTTAGATTTTATCACTCTCAGGAAGAAGATATTTTAGATCTGCTGGAGCAGTGTGAGTTAGATGATGAGAAGCTGTCGGGAAAACCTACACGGCCAAAGGAGCCAAGGGTATGTTGAATAATTGAAATGACTCTTTGTTTAAGTATGATTTATAACATCACTCAGAATGTGCAACATAAGACTGTTTAATGCGATGAAGAGAAAGGGTTAGAGAAGCTGTGGACCAAGGTTATACAAAAGGCTGGGGACTCCACCTTCATGGTAAAATGCTTTAATTTTGCATATCCACCAGGCTGGTGTTAAACTGCAAATTAGCACTCATATAGCTGCTGGTAGGATTCAAAGTGAAGCAGTTCAACAACAGAGGCAGTGTTGTTGGTTAAACTTGCCAGGCATACCCACAATCAGTTATACCATATAAGCGCTATATTTTTATCTTATAAGTTTGTAACTGTCTCTTTATATTACCATTATTTTCATTAATATTACTCTTAGATACTCTTCTTTATACCTTCTCTCTTGCCCTTCATTATCCTCAGCTAACAGCTATGCATTACCACCCGTCTGACTCCTTGCTTACTAATGCAGGGAGAATGGATTAAGACAATTGTTTTTCATGTTGCAGTCATTCGTTTTAGCATGGAAAATAAATAGTTACATCTGAAAGTCTCTGTAAAAGCATTACTAATCGGTAACAAAAGTTAAACTTTACTGCCCCTTGATAAATCACCCCCTTTGACTTCACAAATACATCAATTTCAAGTAACCACTTGAAGAGAAACACGTCTTGACTATTTTCAGATAAGCAAAAAATTGTAGCCGGTAATAGTAAATGCCGAAAAATAATGCAGATTAAAAAGGTCAATACATTTTTCAGATTTCTAATAAATCTGACTGTTTGTTTAACAATATTTACAGATGTTTGTGGCAGAATGTATGTTGTTAAGGCTTAATTCTTTTCTTTGCAGGTTTATCATGTGTAGCAAGCTCCTGTGGTTTTGGGTTTAGTTCATCAATATTAGACTTGTTCCATTTGGACTTGTTCCATTTTCTTTCAACTTTAAGCATGGCAGGACATTGCTAGGGTGGTTGCAATGAAGACATTTCCATATAAAAGGAGGGGTCATATACAAATTGCAGAGCAGGGTGCAGAGTACAAAAAATGGCATAAAATGTCCAATGGAGCACAAGGACTTGCATCTTACAGTGCATAATTGTTCTAGGTGAGAGAAGACACACAGGCATCCCCACTCCTGACTCTTACTTGTACATTATTCGGACCCAAGTTAGGTAGTGTCAGCAAGTTTACTTAGGAACCCTGTCCTTACCACCTGCCTATTGGCACAATTAATGCAGAAGCACTTTCCACTTGTGGTTTTGTCCCTGTGTCTTTGGGCTCCTAAAAATATGGCACCACATGAAATTGCTTAGTATGGTATTGCCCTTAAAGGGAAACGAAAGGCAAAATCACTTGGGGGTGCCAAAATGTTAGGCACCCCCAAGTGACTTTAACCGCTTACCTCGTACCCCGGGCTGGTGCCCCTGTTAGGAGAAAACAGCACCAGCCCGGGGCACCTGGAGCGGATCACTTCCTTCTTCCTGCTTCCGTTGCTGGAATGCCAGTGGTGGGCGCATGCTCAGTAGAGTGAAAAGCCGACTTTAATGTTTAAGTTCGGCTTTTCACTCTACTGCGCATGCGCGCGCAGCGAATCAGGAAGAAGGATGCGCCGGCAGCTACCCCGGGCTGGTGCTGTTCCCTCCTCACAGGGGCACTAGCCCGGGGTAAAAGGTAGGTGGTCAAAATCACTTGGGGGTGCCTAACATTTTGGCCCCCCAAGTGACTTTGACTTTCTTTTTCCTTTAAGAAATCCTACAAAACCTTTAGTCTAGTAAATGTTTTTCTTCAAATATATGTTTACTTTCTTGCTGTTTAAGATACTTAATTTATTTTGGTTTAGTATTAGGATTATACTCAGCCTTTACTTGACTTTTTCATACTGTGCAAAATGTGTGAATGTGTGTCTAAATTCCACTGTCATTTAGCCATATGAAATGTCTCAATCATCGGGGCAGATCAAAGTTCGATTCCGGAAATAGGTAAAATTTGGATTAGATTCGATAATTTCTGATAATCGGAAATGTCACGAAAATGCTTATGAAAAAATCGCAATAGTCACAATAATATTGTATTGGCGATCCGAAAGTCACGAAATTTTCATATCCGAACGATCGGAAACGGCAGGGAAACCTTTCTGACTTTGATCCTTCTGTGCATGATTTTGGAAGCCTCCCATAGGACTCAATGGCTTTGCAGCTCCAACCTGGCCCAAGAAAAGTCATGATAACGAAGCTGTAATGAATCTAAAACTTGCGAACACGTTGTGACAATTGTTGATTTTGTTGCGTAAAATTTGTTGCAAAGTATGAAAAAGTCACACAAATTAACGAAAAAAAACTGCAGAAAATTAGCACAGTTCTATAAATTACAAAAAATACAAATTTTTTGTATTCGGAAGCAATCATACTTTGATAAATGTGCCACTTGGAGTTAGGATCAGAACATATAGCAAAAGACGGTCATTTCACAGTGTGTCATATATAATTAGAAATTTGTATTACTACACTACTTTCTTATATATATATACCATGTTGGTCATTAATAATGAACGAACTAAGTTAAACAAATAAATAGCTGTACCCACAAAGTGCATTACAGTGACCTCTACTGCAGAATGTATTATTTCATCGGATGTAAGCCCCTAGCTTGCAGAAAATTATATCTTCAGTAAGGGCACACGTTTTTTACAGTCTTGAGAATTAAAATTCTCTAAATGACATTAAAATGAACTCCATAAAAACTGGAACTGGCAGCAGGGATTCTGTTTAAAACAATTGTAGGATATTTTTCAGTTCAGCTTCAAATTTGCATTTTAGAGTGTGTGTTTTTTAAGATCCACAATTGAAAGAAAACAAAAAGAAATTGTGAATTAAACGGTGAACTCTAACTTTCACCCATTGATAAATACATTTCTAAATATCCCATAGGAATGAATAGAAAGTGAGTGATTTTTAAAGATCAACATCATCATTTTAGGTATACAATGATTAATACTAGCTTTTAACACCCCTTTACCCCTCAAAGAGATTTCTGCAAGTTAAAATTTTGCCATTCAAAAACTGAGGTGTGAGTTCAAAGGGACTTTGCTCAACTCCATTTTTTACCAGACTAGTGACAAAGTGCCAGGTCACAAGGAAAGATCAAGGAATCTTTTTCTCTGGTTAGCAACTGCATAAAAATGCATTCACTTGGTCAAGGAAAGTGGTTAAGGTATAGTGAGTTATGAAAGGCTCCTTTATCCAGCAAATTACAAGTCCCAAACATTCCATCTAACAGATACTGTACATGGATCATTGAGACAAAATAAACCTATAATGGGGCGATTTGTAAAAATTTGAGTTTGCATTTATTCACAATTGGAGAAAAAACACAGAAAAAACAAATGTGAATATACTTAAAATATTCTTAAGAACTGTGAACAGTCAATATTTATTAGGAAACATTCGCAAAAAGTCGAGACTAATACTTGGCGAGGATCAATTAATGTCAATGGGAGTTGTCTCTTACAAATGTATTCCCCCAGTTTATTAAAACATTTGAGTTTTTTTAGCATCATTGAAAATACATGTAACAATGTAATACCCACCAGTGTGCAACTTATTTTCTGAGACAAAATGCATGTGAAAACATTCTGTTGCAAGTTTTCTTAAGATAGCATTCAAAAAGAAAAGTCAAAGTGTTGTATTTTTTTTTTTCCCACAAACAGATTCATTTTATTTGCTTATTAGGGGTGCACTGAATCCTCTTTTTTGGAATCGTGCTGAAGCCTGAATCTTTCATAAAGGATCTGGGCAAATCTTGAACTGAATTCAAGCCATAATTTGCACATTCAAATAGGGGGAAAGAAAGGGTTAATAGGAACCACATGATTTCCTTGTTCAAGTAGCCAGAAATCACATGATTTTTTTGGATTTGGTTTGGCAGACACTTGGATCTGGCCGAATTCAAATCGTGCTAAATTTTAGAGTCACCTGCATATAGTCAGGTGGCTGATTTATGGACCAAAGTAATAAACTATTACATATCTAAAATTACATACAGTATAATAATTTATAATCCTTCATGCTTGGTGTGTTATTATATTTTATATATAACAACAGGATGACCATAGGTTAGTATTAATCTTGCCTTAGGTGCTGAACCTTCTATTTCTTATTTGCTTACAAAAAGAGGGAGTAATTGAAATTATATAATCTAGTAAACATAATAAATAAGATTAACTAATTACTTGACTATACATATATGATTTTGTGTACATGTATGTTCAGTGGGTGATCCTGTCAGAACTCCTTGTATATAGGTTGGTTCTTCAATAGGGCAGGTTTAATATTTTTGGTTACCTAAGCTTTAAAGGAGAAGGAAAGTCATTTTGGCATTTTACTGCCAATAGATTCGCCACATTAGTGCCACCTAGAACACTATATTTATTTTGCAGAAAGCTTTACCATACCTGAGTAAAGAGCCCTAAAATCTTTCTCTGTTTGCTGAAGATTGCAGCTGCCATTTGAGCTTGGTCTTCATAGCTGCCTTATGTATAGCTATAGCTGTTATAGCTCACATTATACATTCCTAAGGGAGGGGGGATCAGGAGAACTCTGTGCAGACTCTGGCCCCAGGAATGAAGGATTTTTCTGATAGAGGAAGTCAGATACCCGAAGAACATGTTTACAAAAAAGGAGACAAGAAATCCTGTGTTTCTTTTGATAGAGGACTCTCTGTGAGTGCTTATGGCTGTATATACATAGACCTTTCTGATAAAGCTAACTTAGTTTTTACCTTTCCTTCTCCTTTAAGGCAAGTTACTATGGGTACATGTATTTTGAGTCTAGCTATAACAATCGTTTTTGCCACATTTTTGTTACACTGCCTGCCTACCAATCTCCCACAACTGTTCATCGTGGGAAAGATGAACATTTTTAATTGTTTGGCTTTGTACAATTTAAGTTGTATTTGGTAAGAAAACCTTCACTTCATCCTTATCATAAATTTACTTCTTTATGATAATTTACAATAAAACATGCTGTGGTTATTTGGCATCAAATCGCATATTAATGTCACATGGTTAAAGGAATTCTCTTTTTTTTCATGGAAAAAAGTCACAAATCTGATAAATTATCATTTTTTATTTAAAAATAGGCATTTCCTAATTACTAGTGATTCTTTAAATTGATGCACGAATGTGGATCATAATTTGCTATGTAATTTATGATCCACATAAATTAAAATACAGTTAACCATATTGTAATGTCACATTACAGCTTTCAAAAATCAACCTATATGGGATACTATTTGAAGTAAAGTCTTTGCCTTATTTTTTTTCACTTTAGTAGCATCATAATTTCTAATTCATTCATGTCATTAGCATGCTATTACAGGTATGGGATCCATTATCTGGAAACCCATTATCCAGAAAGCTCCCGAGTTACAGGATGGCCATATTTTAACCAAATAATTACATTTTTTAAAATTGATTTCCCTTTTTCCTTTTTCTCTGTAATAATAAGACAGTACCGTGTACTTGTTCCAAACTATCATATAATTAACCCTTATTGGATTTAAAACAATCCTATTGGGTTTAATTAATGTTTATATGATATTTTAGTAGACTTAGGGGCTGATTTACTAATCCACGAATTCGAATCCGAATGGGAAAAATTCGAATTGGAAACGAACATTTTGCGATTTTTTCGTATTTTTGCGATTTTCTCGTCGCCGTTCCGACTTTATCGTAAATTGTCGCGACTTTTTCGTAGCTGTTTCAACTTGCGCGAAAAGTCGGGACTTTTTCGTAGCCGTTACGATTTGCTCGTACATTGTCGCAACTTTTTCGTATTGAGCGCTCGTAACCGGCGGGCAAAACTTTCAGACTTTGCATGATTTTGGAAGTCTCCCATAGGACTCAATGGCACTCTGCAGCTCCAACCTGGCCCAAGAAAAGTCACGATACTGAAGCTTGAATGAATCCAAAACTTTCGTACTCGGCGAGAAGGCTACGAAAAAGGCGCGACAATTCGTGCAAGTCGTAGTGCTACGAAAAAGTTGCGACATTTTACGGAACAGTCGTAATGGCTACGAAAAAGTTGCGACAATTTACGCAAAAATACCGATCATTACGAAAAAAACACATTTGGACGCCTTCGGACCGTTCGTGGATTAGTAAATCAGCCCCTTAGAGTTTGGAGATCCACATTACAGAAAGACCTCTTACCTGGAAGATGCCCAGGTCACAAGCATTCTAGATAATAGGCCCCATACTTGTTCTACAATAACTATTTTTTTGTACTTCCTTCTATTCTTACTTATTTGATATTGCACTGCTCCTGTTAATTAGTCATTTTATGTTTTTTTTCATAAAGAACTGATGACCAGGACAGTTGTTAATATTAGCACCATGTTTAGCACTGTTTGTTTGTAGCCAACCAAACATGCATTTTAACATTTTCCCATCTTGCTGTTTTAATATGCTAATCACAGTAAATGATTTTGTCATGGGATTCACATAATTTTAAACACACAAACCTGAAGTATTTTGTGGTTTTCCATAAGTAGCGGTGGCTAGAGGCTCAGTTCAGCTTTAGTGGATTTAATTAAAATAAACAAATTTAAGTGAATCCGGATAGCAGCACAGAAATTCCACGTTTATTTTCATCTGTCGAATAATGCCTGCTCTACCGATTTTTGGCCTGGCTCGCAAACCACTCCAGCAGTTAGGGTTGACACAAATTTGCTCATCTCACAGGGCAATGAACTGGATATCACCACAGGGATTCTGGATAAATCCATGAGGGCTAAAAACCTTGAAAAAGGCATGGTTGTATTTAAAGTACTGCGCTCTAAAACTATTGGATTTAGTGTATTATGTTTCATTAACTGCTTTCATCTGTAGTTTTCGCATCGCTAGCTACAAATTAACTAGAAATGCTGCTTTTTGTTTATTTCCCATCAAAAATGTTTAACTTTTATTATGCAAAGTATTGTATTGAGCATTTTATATATGATTTCCTTAATCCAATGTTTTATACATGAGAGAAAGCTTGTAATGCTGACTTTTTATACTGACAGCTAATTATAGATCCCCCTTCTATAGATGAAATGTTTTTTTTTGCATTGTCACCATATTCCACCAGCAACAAAAGGTGCAGAGTTTACAAAATCATCTGGTGCAACAGGGGGCAACATAGCATGATCAGAATGGCATTAACATATTGCAAAGAAAGGTGTTTGTTGGAATTAGTTTGGTGTGTCCCTAAAGTCTATTCTCTTTATATTCAAACAGGCACAACATTCCACTACAGCATAGGGGTATATAAATCCAGGCCCAAGACAGGCTTGATCAGAAAAATATATTGGCTTTGGGACAGATGATGTAATTGGGGATTCTGTCTTTGATTCCTTATGGCTCTCGAGTACTGTAAGGCTGCAGTAGTGGCAGCAAGCTAAAGTCACTGTTTAGGTACTGTATACAACTGATCCTATTGTACTGCTTTGGATAATGTATATATTAACCCAGTGGGAACCAAAGAATATAAGTTCAATTTCCTCTTTAGTTTGCTGCATATTTCTTAACTTCTTCAAGTTCACAAAGGTTATACATTTTGTTTTCACAATTTCCTGTTACAATTCTTAAATTCGCATGGAAGAGATGCATACTAATCTTTATTTCTCTTCACTGACTTGACAATGTATCAACAGAAAGCTATGCACCTTGCTGTTTGCTTGACGAAAAATCCATTTTCCCAGTAACGTTAACAAAGAAGCCGAGAGCAAGGCAATAATAAATTATTTGTACTCAAAACACATAGAATATTACACTATATTTCAATGGCGCTAGCGTGCAGCATTAAAACAGGAGGTAGACAATTTACATTGTTTAATGAGTGCTTATAATGAATGTGTTTATTAAAGTAGCAGAACAATGTGCTAAAATGTTGGTGAGATTAATGCAAATTTTAAAAAGTGTAGCAGGGAACAACAGCAACAAAAAGTATTCTTAAGCAGTTTCTATTCAGGGATAGGTGTTGGGAATCTTAACTTAGAAAGAAGAGATTGCAAGGTGCAGAACTGAACCCAATACAGTGGCATACACAGATGTGCTTGTGCCTATTAGCACTCATTTGTCCTTGTGCTGTGTACAAGTTTGCTAGTTGAACCATCTTTGGTGAATGAGGCGCAGGGTACAGTATGTGGTAGTACAAAAGAGCCCTGTACCTACTTTTACCAGCAATGTGGCACCAGTAAACTCATGATTGTAAGGTGTGTATGTCCATGTTCTGATGTTCTGCCTGTGCTCCCCCATTTGAGTAAGGGTGCAGGCTGCACCTAATTTTTAAGTTCAGCTGACCAGAATGAAGAGAGGAAGGAATAAGTTAAAGTTTCATGGTACTTTTCTTGGCAAGAAGCAAGAGTCTAGGCACACAAGCAGGAGGAAATGTAAGTGTATGCCCAGGATCAGAGAACATTCACAAGACGCACATCCTTCACTTGAAAGGCTCAGTTTAAATTTATTACAATGCTGCCTGGGGGTACATTCTGTATTTCATTATATGAGTGGAAGAGACTAGATCTGTACATTTAAAAATACACAAATACTTTACATTTTAAGATCTATAGAAACAGATCAATAAAATAGGGTCATTATTTGATATATATATTAATACTAAGTGAATTTTTTGCTAGGTAGTAAGATATCCAATACATTGTCATTTGTAATTTGCCTGATGATAATATAGTGAATAATGTATAAAAGGACTTGGCCTTCAGCCTTGTGCTTTTATATGGTCACTTATGGTAACTTATTTTAAAAAATTATTTATTATAATACACAAGTTTTTGTGAATCATTTGACAGAAATTACACTAGGCAACGATTATAAAAGATGACATCACTAAGCACTGTTTATAAGGATATAATCTACAGCTTAGTTATTTCCCTATGGGACCAAGCTGTAAAGTATATTTTTAATAACAGCTTGTTCCTATGTAAGAACACACCGTTTCCAACTTTAAAGTGACCGGCACAGCCATCTCTACCTGTAACGATACCTGGTAGTGGAGGATAGTGGATTCCCATCTCTCCAGGGGTAAATTAAAGTATTTGGTGCACTGGAGGGGTTATGGTCCTGAGGAGAGGTTGTGGATTCCAGCTTCTAATGTTCGTGCAGTCCATCTGGTACGTCAGTTCCATGTTATGTGTCCTAATAAACCTAGGGGTCCGGTGGCACCCTCTGGAGGGGGGATGGGTAATGTAACGATACCTGGTGGTTTAATGGGGCAGCGGGACGCCCGCCACCTCCTTCCGTGCAGGGACGCCCTCCATTTTCTTTAGGCGTGCTCACGCATACACATGATGCCGTTTTGGCACCAAATTTTTGGCCTGTGTTCATTGCCAAACGTACGTTTTCTTCCTGAAAGTTCCTGGGTGTGTTCTTGTATTGAATTGCTCTGTTCTGATCCTTACCTGTTCCTGACTATTCTCGTATAGCTTTCTGAACCGATCTTTGCCTGTTTTGACTACTCTTCCGGATTCCGTTTTGGTACTGCGCTGTCTGATGGTTGTTGTTGGCCCCGGCCTGACCTCTGACTACGCTGACTCATTCCCTTTCTCCCCGTATCATGATTCTGGTTCCCTTGCCTGCTCAGAATTCTCTCCTTGGTCTCTCACTATAAGACCTGGCGGCATCCGAGTAGCGAAGGGCTCCTCCCGACATGAAAGGCGGCTGTTATAGGTAGAAGCGTGAGCCGGACCCTTGGCGCCTGTTCTGAGTTTTGGGATACCGACCGTGACACTACCCCTGCCACTACCACAGAGGGGTAACACAGAGCAGGAGAAGGGGGCTACATGCAGATGACGTTACAGGTACACACACAGGGGAACAGGCAGGACGGAAGAAACAGCTGAGAAAAGGACTGACTGGATTAAAGGGGTTGGAAGAGACAGGGAGAAGCCACCACAAGGGAAAGGAATGAATTGGGTGGGGAGGGGAATGGAAAGAGCTGAAGTGAAACTAGGGAGCTAATGTAAAAGGGATGTGCTGATGGGAACGACGCAAGGGGAGGGAAGAAACAGAGCTGACAGGGACTGCTGACTAAAGGGTGTCTAGGTGAAAGGAAGAAGCCAGCAGGCAGGTGGGAATGAGCAGAAGTACAAGAGAAGAGCAAGAGGGACCTGTGGAGGGCAGCAGAGGGGAATGCATGGGCTGTATATTATAAAGAATAATGTACCCCCCACTCAAATGTATAAAGATATTGGAGTTACTTTTAATACCTTTATAAATTACAGTAGGGGGTACATTATCCACTATATAATTTACAGAATAACCATGGCTCTTGTGTAATATAAGGAAATATCCCTCTTTAGATGCACTCTGCCCATTATGGTAGTTTTCAACACAGATGTAAAAGAATAAGGCATGCCTATAATGTTAAAAAATTTGTCTGAAAATTGTGTCAGGTCAGTTTTATTTGTATTTAGAAACTTGATGTATTTCACTTAAGGGTTGTGAAATATATCAATCAATAAAATGTTCTCTATACATTGAATTAAACTGTTGGTTGAAAATTGAGAATCCAGTAATACTGCTGTAAAACACAAAATAAAATAGATTTGTGCAAAGAACAGTTGGATATAAGATATTGCTTCAGGAACTTAGTTGAAAGATATATTATTGTTAACCTATAATGTAACAACATTCAGCATCCTTAGGGCTATTTAGCTGGATACAACAGTATACAAATCCAGCAAGGTAACACAGTAACATACAGCTATAACTGATGGTATGGGACTGTTTATGTAGTCATACAGCTTAGTGGAAGTGGAGGAACCAGTAAAAAAATGTGTTATTGAATGGAAACTGTCAAGGGCATATAGGATAGCCATCACCCCTTTACTAAAACTAGTCATTTTATTTTATTCATTCTGTCTATTTCATTCTGCCTACTGTAGGTTATGTTGTACAGGTATGGGATCCGGAAACCCGTTATCCAGAAAGCTCAGAATTACGGAAAGCCCGTCACCCATAGACACCATTTTAATGAAATAATGTAGATTTTTAAAACTGATTTCATTTTTTTCCTGTAATAATAAAATAGTACCTTGTATTTGATCCCAACTAAGATATAATTACTACTTATTGGAGGCAAAATATTCATATAGGGTTTAATTAATGTTTTATTGAATTTTTTTGTAGATTTATGGTATGAAGATCCAAATAACGGAAAGACCCCTTATCCGGAATACCCTTGGTCCCAAGCATTCTAGATAATGGGTTCAATACCTGTACTTAATTACATTTCTTAATTTTGTGCAGGAAGTTATCAGTATCATCATGCTGGCACTAATGTGTTAAAACTAACATCTTGCTTCTCCCAACCTCCCATCTTATTAGGTATTTTTCCAACCTCCAAACCTCTTTTTCAGTAGGTATTTTCTCGCATAAATCTAAGCTACAGAGGCAAGGTGCTAGTTTTATCATGTTCCGGTAAAAATCACATTAAGAATAGTTACAATTTCTCCCTTTTGCCTTTCTTCTTTCTGTATCCCTTTAAAGTAAAAATGTAATAAGATAAAGAATTAAAAAAAAGTGAGATGAGCATCACAGCCATCCTTTGCATGATCTCTACATATTTTCAGATAGACAGTTGTGATTTGATGACCTTAAAGAGAACTGGACCCTAAAGATGAATATGGATAGAAATGCCATATTTTATATACTAAACTAACTGCACTAGCTTTAAGTTTCAGCATCTCTATAGTATTAATGATATAGGTCCTTACAGTTGTCACAGGAGATTTCCATCTTGGATTTTGTTAGAACTGCCTGGGACAGTGCATATGCTCAGTGGGCTCTGAGCAGTAGTATGAATAAGTATGATAGTTACTACCTGCTAACTTCTAGAGATGGGCAGTGGAATAAAGGAGATGGCATGTTTCAGTCATATTGAAGATAATATGTGAAATATATGTCATTTCATTTCTGAAATACTCATTTAACATTCTACAGATCTGTTTATACCTTAGTACAACAGCACATAATATATATAGTGACCTACAACTATTAACACTCTAAAAGGTATCGGGCAAATATTTACTGTGTTGGAATAATTTATTATTGTACCTTCTGTACATAGCGCCAATATGTTATTAGGTACTTTATAGAGATAGTTCTTCAGTCACATCAGTCCTGGTCGCAGTGGAGAACACAATCTTCATTTCCCTTCTCATTCCCATAACACATAAACATTAAGGTAATTTCCACCAGGACCCAATTAACCTGTCTCTATATGTGGGTTTCCTCCCACCCTCTAAAAACAGACACAACAAGAACACACTCAGACCCCAAGTGCTGAAAACCAAGTGCTAACCACTGAGCCACCGTTCCATTACCTTTTTGAGCTTTAACACAAAACATGTTGAGATCATAAAAAAAAACCTCTAGGGGTCTCAAATTGATAGATTTTTGTAAACTGTCTTTATCATATATCTTAAGTAAGTGGATTTTCTGACTTTTTCTTGGCCACGAAGCTGGGATAGAAATATCTGCATTTAAGACAGAAAATAATCATTTCTGTGCTTTAGGCTACTGATCTCATCTCCTGGTGAAAAAAATATCTGTGGTTTTCAAACATTTTGAATTCTACCTATGATAATAGGTATTGGGAGTAGGCCAACTTGTCTCTGTAAATCTGTGCCTGTTTATCATTACTTATTCTTTAGGAATGGGAGTATTAGCCATAAAATTATAATAGCGTACAAACACCTTTTTTATCTGTTCCTTTAAACTTGTCTTCCATGATCCAAAAGATTTCAGTAGAACGGAATTTTCTGCCTGCAGAGGAGAACTACTGAACATCTAATTTTTTCAAGGGCTTGACCAAAGTACTGTATACCAAGTATAGCTTATAATATATTTTTGACAATCACCAGTGACACGCTGTTTTCTGCCTAGGATCTTTACAAACAGATATTCCAAGTTTTTTCCAAATTAAATATTTAATTATTAATTATTTTTAACAATTGTTACACCAATCATGATTTTCTGCATATGTGCACATGCTTTAACCTCATGTTGCTTATAAATTATTAATTAAAGTAAAGTTTATTAATTAAAGTAAAGTGAAGTAGAACATATCCCCTTATTAGAAAGGGTTTCCTTTAATTTACCTAGTAAAATGATGCGTTATGTGTTATTATGCCATAGATGTTGAATATGTTTCCTGTATAGCCTGATTAAAACACATCATATCTATAAAGTACTAGGAATATAATATGTATGCAAACACAAATTGAAACACAGAAACAGCAAATTAGACAAAAATAAAGAATAAGATATTCAAACCATACATTGTGGAGAATAGCATTAGTGATTTTTAAAGCACTCTGGACAGTGCATTGCCATTTAATATATATCATATGTGTATCTACATAAATATGTGTATTTACAAACTGAATATATTCTATATAACCCATTAGTGAATGATTATAAAAGCAAGCAGTTTATTCTACTTATAACAATAACTGTGTCATTTTCTTTTTAATTATGCAAATATGACCATTGGTTTAACATATTGCTCATTTTCAGCTGTGACCTTAGCTGCACAAATGAAATGCAACTCTTAAGGACACTACAATGAGAGTATTTGTCACATCTGAAAATCATGTTCTCCAACAAAATACATATGGTTATTTGTTCGTCTTGGTTTTTTTTTTAAACGTTTCAACATTTGAAAACACTTTATTTCCATAAAACTGTGAGTAATTGAATGGATGTGAAAACACTTTAGAAGATATATGATCCATATAAATCGGGCATAATTGCATGGTGTGCTTTAAATTCTTCTGCTGTTTTTCCTTGCTAAAGTCTGTGTCCTGGGGCAGGGGCCTCCCAATTACCAGCTCTAGATGATATTTCTTTCTGTAAGGTCTGTAAATGGGGCAGTCTCTCTGCAGTTCAGTATTTTTTTTTCTTTGTCTTATTTTCCTCAGTAAAATAGAAATGCATAATAATATAATGCACTTTCTTAATATGGACAAACTGATATACCCAGTTAATTTTCAAATTTTATGCTTCATTTACAATAACAACACAAATTGGAAGATAAAACGGCTACAATATGGTTGAAGCATCTGTGATACAGTTAATAACATTCTGACAATAGAAATGTAAAAGCCATAAACCATCAACTGGGAAAATTGGTCAGTAATTATAAAATTGGTGCTTAAAACGTAGGATATCAGCCATTTCATACCAGGCATACCCTGAGGAATAAGTGGTAGTGGCATTCTAGGTACATTTATCTCTGTGGCTGGTAAATTAGAAGGCCTGTTGGCGATGTTCGTTGCTTCATGCTGATGCTCCTATCTGTTCTGAATCAACTCTTCTTTGTACTCGGTATCTTTGCTTTCAGGAATATTCATTTCATACAGTATAGGCTGGAACACATAAAAGTGCCTTTGGTCATGTATCCCTGATCTTTTGCAGCAAGAATATGTTGACAAAGGGTGGGTCACACCTTGATAACTGACCCCCAAAACTTTTAGATAGGTAGTGCTGAATTTAGAGAATGAACAGCAGGTGACACTCTGTAAGAATGAGAATTAGCTATGATTTTCCATGCTGTGCTACTTCTGTACTTCAGGCCACCATTGTACATTTTTCCCTATTTTGTGTCATGTAGTCAGCTTTGAAATGTGTGTTGAATGAATAATGCATGCATTTAATAGAATCTGAAATTCTCTTTCTACCAAAATGTGAAATAAGAAGGATTTAAACTGCCATACAATACACATCTGCATAATAAGGATTAGCATTTCATTTTCTATCTTACTGCTGTACACAGTTTTCTGCCATATCTGAAGATGTTTTGAAAGCTTGTGTTCTAAATACGAGCATGAAGCTATATTATGCTGGTCCAGTTGTAACTACTGTGCCATTTAGAAATGTTTGAAATGTCATAAATGATAAAAGGTTGCACTAATTAAACAGTGTTTCTGTTAATAAGTGGTTTTGGATTCTACATGAGTTTAGTAAAAATAAGTTGGGAGCATGCTGTGAAACAAATAACACTGGATCAAGCTGGGGAACCTGGCTCAAATCTCACTGACATGCCAACAATAATTTAATCTCCTGGTGTTGCATGATACTGAGTGGAACTAAAGATGGCAGCTCTACAGCTGCAGAAAAAAATCCAGATCCCTTGGCTTTTCTGAAACAGCTATTATATAGATCCCAAACAGAAAAGTGAATTGCAAAGCAACATATTTATTATGTGACAGTTTAAAGCAAGACATAATTTTGGTTCTGTAGTGTTCCTTTTTAAGGCAGATCTTAGTCTTTCATATAGCTATACATACTAGTACATTTTGTCTAAAGTTTTGGTGGTCGGTATACAGTAAGCAGTTTGTTCATACATACAAGGGGGCAGCACTATACTTAGGAACAAATAAACTTATTTAGAGTAATAGCACTGCAGTGCAAGGGTCACAGACTGCAGAGCTTACTGTCACATGGGCCACTTTAGACTTACATGTTTATTGGGCCCAGCACCTAAACCCAAAGTGCAGCACAACCATAGCAGATGTTACAGAGGTAATGAAAAGTTGCCCAAGTTTGTGGCCTTCTCACTTGCAAGACACATCCAGCCCTAAATGCATTACTGTCATGCAACCTGTGCAACAATGCTGAAGCTTCCAACAAGTATTACTCAGATAATATCTTGGTATGTGGTTCTGAGGTGACATAATATGTACCTAGTGGCAAATTGTGCTCACTTTTGATATATCTCCCAGTGTATTAGGGAGTTATTCTTCTCCGCTTAACTGATGTTCAGACTGCAGTATTGGATTTTATTAATTATCTGTGGGGGAAAAAAGTGAATAGATTACATTTTATTACCAATAAACTTGACGTACATTATTGTTTTTGTAATAAAATGAACACATAAATAGGCTCTACTGACAGAAATAGACTAGGAATATACAATTTTATTAGTGAAATGTCCATTTGAGTCTGTGAAAGAGCACTTAGCTTAATGCTTTTTTTTTCCTAAGAAAACTGAAACCTTAATTGTGACAAAATACAGTCATCAATCACACATTCTAATAAATCAATGAAGCCGTTCATGTGATAGTAGCTATTTTTGATGTTTTCACTATCTAGTCTATTCACTGGAAGCTCATCCATGACTAAAGCAGGTTTAGTAACCTGCTGAGAACACTTTAGTCATTTAATGGTTATTAAATGATTGTGAAATGGCGCTAATCATCTGTAAGCAGTATTCTGCCTTCCCCCATTCAAATGCCCAGAATACTAATAAGTTTCCAGGCTGCCTAAATAGTTGATACTGCAGCCACGCAATTAACGCTTACTGTTCTTCAATGACCATTTTCTAAAGTCATGGCTTCTCTGTTTGATATAAAGTGTTTGTATTGTTTTGCAAGGAAATGTTTTCTGAGAATGTGTTGCTCCTTTTACTGTAATTATTGCACATAAAAGCCCTTCATATGTGTTATATTTGTGGCTTTCCAGTTCTACAGCATTCCCAGAACTGGCAAAACCAAACCTGTCCTCCCTCAAGGGCACATCTTCTATCTTGATAAGTTGGGATAGTATACCAGTTGTAGCACTGCAGATTGCATATCTAAAAGTCACTCATTATTCAAAAGATACTACGGAGAAGTTAGAAGAAGTGTCTTCAGTTTGTTTTTCTTTATAGGAAAACATCTAGATGTATATATCAAGATCCTCATTGTTGCAACAACACAGTTAGAATGTGCGCATGGAGCAGAGGCTCCTGGCAAAAATGAAATGTATTCTCTAGCTAGTGTGATCATTTGTAATGCAATCAACATATGTTTGCAATTGTGCTAATTACTTTCATTATTCTTAGCTCAGAAGTGAGGGAGTTATGTTTAAATCAGGGAGATTGAAGTCCTTTAAAGTGCCACCTTTGTGTTTTTCAGCCCACTGGAAAGCAAAATTGTTCCCATGTTGCTGTTTTTACATCTCCCAGCATCCCAAGGCAGTCAGCTAGTCACAGGCTGTCTACCCATGGGTTTTGTGCATTATGCAGGAGTCACACTTTTCTGCTGCTTTCACTTAATGAAAACCTTCTCTATTGCAGACACTTTCATCCATGCCAGAAAGTACACAGACCTTGAAGAAACTAAAGAATTACAGCAGCCACAGCAGCAGTAACAGCACTGGCAGCAGCTCTGACACAGAGGAGGAGGAAGATGAAAAAGAGAGGAAAGAGAAAAAAGTTTCATATGATCTTGAAGAACATAAGTACAAATCACTGGAAAGGTCTAGTACGTTCACTTACTATGACACTATCACAAACAAAGATCAGTTTAGGACACACACTTTGTATAAATATTTAGATTGCTGCAAGGGTTATTAAAATATATTTGACATAAAAGGCTTTAAGTGTATATTATTGTTTCTTTTACTCTGCCCAGGATCTTAATGGCCATTCTAGTGAACTGTACCATTTGTAAATTCATTTATTACTGTCATTGAGCATAAAACAAGCAGAGTTACCAGTGGTAATGTTTAAACACAAATATGGTGAATCATGCAAGTCACTTGTTTTGTTTAATTTAGGATTACCTTTTTATTAGTTTATAAAGAAACTGGTTTGTAGCTAGATATAAAGGAGTAGTTTTTAGTTAGGCAGGTTGATAACTCAGTGTAAGTCAGGCATCGTGCACACACTGCTTATAATTTCCACAATTACTAATTGTGGTACCCATAGCAACCAGATTAGAAATTCAGTTGTATTTTCTAACGTGTACAAAACGTGTAAAAAGTCATCCAAACCTGCGGTTGCAATGGGTACCTATTTTGGTGCATTTGTGGTGAGGTGGGGAAACCCTTCATTCTCTAGCATACCTGGTAATGAAGGTTGACAAATAAATATTGCTAGCTATGTGATAATCATACAAATCAGCAAGTTCCAACCCACTCTCTTAGTTTCCTTGGTGTGGGTGACTATAGTAAAAATATACTGTGGTTCCCTTATGATGACACTCTCACTTTTGGTTCCTTACTGCCTACGTTCAAGGCAGAACCCTGAATTCTGAAGTCTTATGGCCAGGCTCTACATTTCCCCCATTGGCAGTAATATAAACTCAGCTGCCCCCCATCGTGTGTGATTGCCAGGGTTGTGCAGCCCTTCAGCTGTTGCAATAGCATTTTATGACACATGAAGCTGCTTGGGCAGAGATTGGAGGTGCTTGCAATTGTCACTGACTGTTTTGCTACAAATCTGGATACCACTAAAGATAACCGATGATTTTTTGCCTTGCACAAAGAAAAACATGGCTGCTTTATGGGTAGTTATGTTAAGGCTGTGTGTAATTTTTTGCTTTTTCCTTATATATATATATTTAGGTAGAATACACTGGAAACCTCCTCTTAAAGCAGCTAGACCATTTTCCAACTCATCTTCCCCTTCATCTGCTGCTTCTATGAGACGCTCTGTAAGCTGCCCACGTTCCATAACTGCATTAAATACACAGTCGCCAACTACTGACCAGCGACCCTTCTCCTCAAGAATATCTTCAACTATCACAAGACCTTTATCAGGCAACAGAACAAATTCTTTAAATCGCAGCTCTTCATCAAATAGAGTGCCTCAATCCGGTACTTCTGGCAGTGTCTATCCGTCAATAGTGAGTTCTCTGCCAGTATTGTATGTAATGTGTTAAGAATAAATGCATCTCTTTAATTACATTCTAACTTTGCAATTAAGTATTCCAAGTGAAAAGAATGGGGAAGTCATGCTTGGAGAGAGCCTCAGGTAAAGATAAAAATAAAAGCACTTATTGCACAGTCTAAGGGAGAATATTGCTGCAAATTTGTTTTTGGCAATACTTGCAAGAGAATGTCTTGAATCTGATCAGGCATTTTATAGTAGGGTTTGGGAAAGCGAAAATAAAAAAATAGTTTTATTGTTTTACCGTTCTAAATGTGCAGTTCACAGCATGGATGATTAGAGCCCATTGTTGCTCTGTGGGTGCTTTTGTGTTAGCCATGGCAATGGGGAGGAAAATGTACAGAAAGGAAATGTAGTGTTTTTTATACTTTGGATAGCAGCTATGTATGTAAATGAGTATGCCCCTATTACATTTTACTGTGTATTGGGGTTTAAGACATTTTCAGGCAAAATTAATCCTTCTTATCTGTCTTGAAAGCGAGCATCAGTAGCAATAAATGTGACTTTATCGGTAAGCCAATTCTTCCAAGTTTTTCCAGTATTCCATCCATCATTCTAATTAGCGTGTATCTGTATTAGTGCTCAGAAGGTTAGTCACTTTTGTGGGGTGATAAGATTCCTATTATAACAAGAGCTGGTGAATATGAGTTTGCTTGTTTGCTTTATTTAATGATATTTTATCTTTTCATGTCTTTGCACTCAAGGTCCTTGCATTAGTTACAGTTTAAATGCTTTTTATGTACTCCAGTATCATATGAGTTAAATCTGGCGTGAAAACGAAAAACTTTATTTGGCTCTTTAAAATATATACATCATATATAGTTTTACAGCTGACATGGAATTTAAACCCCATCATGCAGCAAGAATGCATGATCATCTCTCTCTCTCACCAGCTCACCTAATTCATTGAACTGCAAAATGTAGTTTTAGGGAAGCACAAAAAATAGCTTTGGCAAATAATGCTGATTGCATGAAAATGTATTATTTTGCTGTCAAAAATCCAAACTGTCTCTGCTTTAGTGGCAGATTAAATATTTATTTTGCTATTTGATAATGCGCTAGAAAAGAGGCATTTTCTGTTGCATTTAAATTTAGGAAAATGTGCTTTTCATTTAAAGAAAAAAAGTTAAAAGTGCAGAGATTTTTGCCTTATAGCTTTTTGTTTTGTTCTGCTGTGCAGAGTGAGTCTAGGTTAGATCATTTAACAAAGGAACAAGAAGAGGAGCTCACAAAGCAGACCTTATATGCTCTCCGAGACATGAGAATCAGGATTCCAGGAAAAGGAGTGGAAGAAATAACACATTCTCATATAGATGAAGTAAGTGTCTGTTACCTTCACTTGCACTGGAAGAACCTGGAAGTCAAACAGCCTTATGCCTTAATTCAAATAAATGTAATTATATTGTCTTGGTAGTTGCCCTTGAAATGCACAATATGCTCAACGTTTTCTTTGCCAATTGGAGATGAATGCATGTTAATGCATATTCTACATTTAGTTTTCATTCTGTTGTGGAAGTATTATGCTTGTTAAGGGCAGTGGCGCACATAGAACACATTGACACAGCTTCTTGTAATGGGTATCAACAAAGCCTGATATGTGAATGGGAAGCTCTACAGGCCACCTAGTACCTTCAATTATCTATTCAGCACATAGCTAGTAGACACTTATTTGAGCACCCATTCAGGATGACTTGTGGCATTTTAAATTGAAGTAGTGGCTGTGTGATCTAGTGTACCTAAATAGATTGTAGTGTTTCCTAGTTGTTTCTTAGAAAAGAAAAGAGTTTGTTTTAGTTTTGCTGGTTTATTTAATATAAAAAGTCATATTATATAGAACAGTTAAGGATGTGCTTCTTAAAATTCTTTGTACATGTTCAGTTTCTGCTGCTTTTGTTTTTTGTGAAGATAATAAACTGTTTACCTACTTTATGATAAAATGACCTAATTGTGACCTGTTTTATGCCTGCATAACATACTCAGTTGCATTGAATATCTGTTCTTGCCAGCAAATGGATAAATCTATACTTTCAGCACTTGATCACTCTACAGCTTGCATAGATTATAGATTGGCAAACTGTGGGTTTGCACTTTAGTCAAGTTGTAAATTTGTGGTAAATACTTATTTTCTTTACTAGACTTTATTGTAACTGATTGGCTAAAACAATAAATATTTTGTTCATCTTAATTTTTAATATTGTTATTGTATAAGAGAATCATAAAAGAAAACATTAAACCTAATATTTTTGTAAAACAACCTATACAGACCATGTCTTAGTGACCAAATACAGAAGTTAATGTTACCATCAAACCACCAGATTTTGATGTGGGGTGTTTGCATCAAGTGCTCCTGTATCACATGCATGTGCATAATGAGTGAACGGGGAGTCTTGCTTATTATGTGCATGCATGCTAAATAACCTGGCTGGCCACACTGGGAGCTCCCTCCCGGTGCAGGCGGCCCAGCACCGGTAGGCACTGTCTTTTTTTAAAAAAATATATAGTTTCCCTCAACCGGCTCTGTAAGCCTGGACCTCTGGTGCATGATAGCATGATAGGTACCCTTTAAGTTATATGCACACATGAGGCTCTTACTATGCGACCTCTGCATTCTAGATGTGCCAATAAAGTGGATACTGATTCCCCATGTAGCCATACACATAGGAACAATTCATAATAACAGAAAAGTAGGACAATGCCAATTTGTCGGAAAAAACATGGAAATGACTTCTAGGGTGAAGCAACTCCACTGCACAAGAGCTTGCAGTATAATTGCAGTTCAACCAAAATGATGTAGGGCTGTACTTAAATGGATCTGTTTTCAGCAAGCTGTATTTGTGATATGCAGATGGAAGGAGGATCTTCGGATGAGTTTTTGCTGGGTCTTGATGAAAATGTCTACTTTTTGACCTAGTCTTGGATTTTTACATAGGTATTCATCAAACCAGCCTAATCTTTGTTAAATATGAATCTAAATCTTAACATGTGTATGTAAAGCTCAGTTGTTCATAACAGAATTTCAGCCTCATTAAGAATTAAGATATTGTTTTTAGCTTTATGCTTAAGCATGGGAAGCTCCAAACAAGGATCTAGGTTTGGCATGGCTGAATGCTAAGGGGTTTTCAAGATCTAAATCATGCAAGGAATGTTTACATATACTTGAATCCCAGACCATATTCCTTAATCAATACATCCTTCTTTTTATCTGTATAATGGGCCAGTGGGTTCAAGAACAGAAGCAAGGACACATATTTTTCTGAGCAGATGGCAGGAAAAAAATCAGATGTAGATAAAAGTAGGTCTGTATTAACAGGATGCAAGAATTTTGGCTGTATTTGAGAGTTAACTATTTTTAGAAATTAGAAGTAATAAAACAGTTGTTTTTCAGGTAAAGCTTGCATGAATTGCTTCTATTTTGAGTAATGGAGTCAGTAGTAAAGTGTAAGAACACAAATACAGACATTCATGAGATTGTATTTGTCTTAATATATTCAGATATGCCAGGACTGCTGCATAAGGCAATTGTGCTGCTTCTGCAGTTTTAGGCAAAACTGGGACCTTGATAATTAAGTTCAAATGAACCAAATGGAATTTCTTCTGAAAAAACAAAGCTGCTTTTATTACAGTTTGTTACAACTGCCGGTGTTTGATCCATGCAGTTCCATTGTGCAGAAAATCTTTAGAAACAGCATGAACATTAGCAGAGGTTGATGCACACAAACTTCTCATTTGGTTGCTACCATGTTGTACTAACTATTACTCAGATTTTTAAGAGCCATATACTTTCTAGCAAAAGATTTACACACATTTTCCCATAACCTCTGGCCATTCTCTAAAGAACTTAAAAAAAAACCCCTCTCAGCGGGCATCTAGACATTTCTACCACTATGATCAAGTAACCTACCAAATGGACGTGGAAAAAGTATTTTCTTAGTTTACAGCTCTGGTGGAAATGGACCTTGGAGACCATTTACATAGTAGGTAAAATTTGCTCAATATGAATGTTTCCCTGGCAGCCTTTAATGTCTGAAAAATGACTAGCAGCACAGTCCAACAAACTTAGAGTGAAACCCTTTACTTCTACAGGGACCTGTAATGCATTGCTGAGCGCCTCAAGCAATAAACAGTTTAACACTTGCAATTTGCCTACGGAAACAGCAGCCTATAAAATAGCAAATAGTAATCAACACAACTCAAGACCTTAACTGGACCAGAAGGTTTATTTCGCATTGCTATCCACATGCTATTGCAAAGTGCTGTTACTTTTTCTTACAAATATTTCTAATCTTAGTCATTCTGGAATGATTAGATAACACCTGCAGTCAATATATCTATTTTAAAAAATGGCACATCGAAGGCATGCCAGTGCTGCCATTGCTTAGCTCAGAGACAAGTACACCTGTATGGAATAGATAGTAGTTTGCTCAAATGGAAAAAAAAGAAATCCTGTTCTTTATCCTATTTTAATATCTTCGTTCATTTCTGCTTTACAGATAATGGATAACTGGACATACCACAAATCAAAAGTTGCTTCCTATTGGTTAATAAAGCTGGATTCTGTAAAGCAGCGAAAGGTAATAATGATTTAATTTTAGCAATGTTTATATCGCTTTTCTGGTTAAACATTGTACATTAATCGTAATAAACCCAGAAAATAAGCCATTGTGCAATATCTTCAATATTCAATATGTAGTCTGGTAGCGGGTACAGCACAGCTTCGCAGTTTGCATTCTTTGCATTTAAATACCAAATAATAATAACTAAAATCATGCTAACACTAAATAGATTTAAAAATATAAATGCTCAGCATTTTTCATCTACAGTTTGATATGGAAAACATTCATCTTTGGTGTTGGCGCATTGAACAAAGCATTTTTCTTTTTATAGAAAGCATGAGTTAATTATAGAAAAATATTATTTGCCAAAATATATATTTTTGTGATATGGGATGCCCCGAATCCGTCTTTCAAAAAATCTGGATATTTGGCTGAATTCCCATACTGAACTGTGACTGAATGCTTTTCAAATTCTTCCTATAGCACTGTAGATTTTGCTGCTATATAAATAAAATATTATAGTAAATTATTAAGGGACCAGAAAATACTGGTTGCTTTCATTTAGCAGAGGTCATTTAAGTATCCAAAAAGCAGAATGTTCTGTGCAGAAGTTGGAATTTATTTTAAATAAATATTTACCTACATGCTGCTGTACCACATCACATGAAATAGCATTAGTGATATCCCCTGCGGTTATATTATTTAAAAAGTATTTGTCCTTTCACAAGGCTTTTTAGCTCAGAGGTCATTCACACTGTTTCAGGGATAAAGCTGGGTTTTATTTGCACAAATGGATTCTTGCTGGCTTACAAAAAAAATCTCTCCTTACTAACTATTCACTTTGTTAAAAAAAAAAATCAAATGTTTTCTGCTGCCATTATGTTATTGCAATTTTATTTCACTTAAATGAATTTGAAGCAATGAGATTCTCAAGCTGATTCCACGGTAAGATGAAAGAGCTGAGAGGCAGCGACCCTGTAAAAAGAGGCTTACATTCATAGTGTCTTTTACATCCCATAATGGATGAGCGCGGATACCTACTGGCTAAGGCACATTACAAAAATGTGGAAAATGCATGATCTAAATAATAGTTGGTCAAAGAATACGCATTTCAACAAGACACGAAGATATGACATTTTAACTGATAAGCAGAAATGACATGTCGGGGCTTTGGTTCTCTATTATTTAAAATTAATCTTTAGTTCACTTGCTTTTACATATACATAAGACTGCAAGATTAAACTATTATTTAAAGGGAAACTATGAGATATATATATTTTACTTGCATTTATAGTTATGGGATTTATTATCCTGAAACCATTATTCAAAAATCTTCACAGAATCTTTTTTAAAGGAACCACACAGATAATGCAATAGCTATATGGCTAATTTTTTTTTTTTTTTCAAAGGAAAAATTGCACCAACCCTGGCAAAAGTGAATGCAGTGCCACCATTTTACTTACCTTTTTTAGATGTCCCTCTTCAAGCTTAGGCCATACATGGGAAGATTTTAGCTACCGTTTCAGCTCTTTGAGTATGGGGTAATCCTAAGGCCTACCTGACCGATATCTGGAAAGATTGGCTCATTGATGCAGTCCTTACATAGTTACATAGTTACATAGTTACATAGTTACATAGTTACATAGGGTTGAAAAAAGACCATTGTCCATCAAGTTCAACCCATCCGAGTAAACCCAGCACACAACCTATACTACTTCAGTGATCTGTGTCATTGATGTTGTGATCTAATCATTTGGCCCGAAGGATCAGTCCCTCATGAAAGGCATATTGGGGAAAGAACCGCCTGTTTGGCAACATTGCCAAATGAATGTATGGCCAGCTTTAGACTTGCACATGTGTAGTGAAGCTAAATGTGCAGGTTTTAATGGGCATATTTGATGGTAAAAAAGCTACATATATTCATATTGGTGGCAAAACAGTCCTATTAAGTTTTTTAAAATGTAATTCATATATAATACATTTCCACTGTAGTTACTACCATGAAGTAATAGTGAGTAGGTAGCATGTTATACTTGTGTCTGGGTGACAGTTCCTCTGGGTACTACAGTTTTCTGCCACATTTAAAAAACCTGTAGGGAGGTTCTGGTTCTGTTCACAACTGAGAACTTTGATTGTAAGTTTTATTGGGTACGGGAGGCAGGAATTGATGTGAATTACAAAACATTTCTGTAGTCAGCTCCTTGTAAATAAAAAGATAAATATGATAATACTAATCATTGCAACGATAATACTGTTTAGTTAGGACAATTGATATTAAATGCATTTCACTATCCTGGAAAAAGAGGTAGAAACTGATCTGAGCCATAAAGCAGGTTATCGGATCTTGCCACAAGCAGCAACAAACAAACTTTGTATGTGTGATCTATGCTAGCATATCCTACTACTGTCTTGTATAAATATTGAATGGGCTGCAGCTGGAGAAGTTATTCTATTGAGGGGCTGCCAGTTGGATTAAGTGAAAATTGACAAGAGCTATGAAAAAAAAAAATCTGTAAGCCCACACTTTCCCTTGAGTGCCTCTGTGCCTGAAAGGCTCTCCTTTATCTAGAATGTTCCAGACATCCCTAGAACAAAGTAAGTGTGGTTTTGGTGTTAAGTATAGGGCTTTTTTTCAATAGGAAATAATCAGAAAGAAAATTAAAAGCATGCCCTGCACAACAAAATTATAATTGAAGAAAAAAAAATAATTTGAGAATACAAAGAAAATAAGGGAATATTCAAAGAATAGAAATGGAAATATAAAACATTTGCAGTGTATGCTAATTGCAAAATACTTATTAAAATATAATCATGGAATCAAGAGGTTTTTTGGGACTGATTGCATGTTAATTTGATTTGAACCGAAACGGTACTCCATGCCACATAAGGCAGCTGGTCTCACTGCCATGTGCTTTTGGCAGTACAAGACATACACAAGATGGCAATTATTTCAGTTAGGAATTATTTCAGTTTCCAAGATAAGGCCTGGCTTCTCATTTCTGAACTGATGGTTCCTTTTATCGATGGCTGTGTGTTTACTAAGCTAAAGATTTTCCACTCCTTTTGTTTTGTTAGACAGGCTCTGCTTTGTAAAGACAGATGCATCCCCGCTGCTAAATCCAAAAAGTGCTTTCGTTTCTTGACAAATAGTCACTTTCACTTTGCAAGACAATACAGGGCTAAGAAATGCATTCGATTCAAGTTTGATACTTATACCTAGATAACAATGATCACCTAGAAGTAGGATTCATAATAATCTCAGTATAGCCATTGTCATTCCCCAGCTCCCCCTTTGACTGAAGTTTAATATGCACTTCTGGTTTCCATGCACACTAGTTCTGTACTGCAATATTATATATCAAAACTGAATGAAGGTAAATAAAAAGATCATTAGGAACGTATCTATATATCCCTATTGTCCTTGTCACAGAAAGCCTTCATTGTAGAAAAATATCCTTCAGCCTGGTTGCCATGGTAAGCTTATGAGCTTTTATGAGTTATTGCATTTTCCCTTCAGTACCTGAAAACCTGTCACCCCTTCCTCATCAAGCTCTCATCAAGTTATTGCAAACTGGTATAACAAGCTCAGTAGTCGTACTCAGGGCATATTCCTCCAACCAAAACTTTTTTCTAGAAGTACAGTGACAATGGTAAAATCATTTACCAAGACCTGCCTCTAATTTCTGTCCATGTGGCATGTCTTCCAAGATTGCTCATTTTCTTCCACCCTTGGATCATTTAGACATTTTGACATTTGTGCCATATTTTCATTTGTAATAATGTGCTTGCCAGCCACAGTGTATTGGTGTATTTCCAACCCCTATGGTTTTTCTAAATCAGTGAGCCCTGTTAAAAAAATAAATGATTGGAACAAAATGCACACTTGACTGAAATGACAGCACAGTTGCCAGATATCCCTAATTTCCATGGACATAACCAGTCAATTTATATTTTGAGAAATATTCGGGACGTTACAACTGGCCTACTGAACATTATTCATTCAAATTTCCCGTGGCAAGAAATTCGTTTTTAGTTTCTGCATTTCCTCTGGAAGCGATAATTATTAAAAGGGGTGCTATAATCAAATGAAGTTAATATAATAATAGCATATTATGTGCAGTACCTGTGGTACACTATACTTCTTGAAATCTAATGTCATGTACTGGTTTGAAGGCAAAGTGTCCCTAAAAATGCTTTACAATAATACCAGTGCAGCTTTGTCTTGAGCATTAACCAAATATAATCCAAAAACAGCTCTGAATACAGGATCATGGAATAGTAACACCATTTTAACAGTAATTGTACTTGTCCTCTCATTGCCATTCATAATTAATCCTAGTATTCTTCTATTGTAGATGCATTTTTTTGCGCATATTTTATATTTTAAAATTGGTTATTTCCTTCTATGTGCTAGGCCTTCAAAATGGTGAGCTCTTTGACTTTATAGATACATTTTGGTTAGTTTTTAATTTTAAAGTGTCCAGTAGGTGCTGTATTTTCGGTGACTGTAAAAGTCACTTCATGTAATGTTTAAGTACCAATATTAGCTTATTAAAGCTTTGCCATATTTTATTGGCATATTGTTTTCTTGGAACTGCCAGTGGACTATTTTTATTTATGAAATCATATGCCAGGGTAGTAAACTGGCCGAATTCCAAAAGGTACAGATCTGTCTGGTTTGTGTGAGCAATGAATAAAACACACCACATTAGGCAGCTGACCAAATTTGACCCTGAAGGAGAGATTATAGTTGAGAGCCCAAACACAGTATTAATCTGCAGCCAAATAAAATAAGCAACTGTCAAATCAATGCAAACAAAAATCTGTACTTCTGGTGTGTGCTGTTAAGCCCTTTTCCTTCACTTAAGTTTTAAAGTATTGATAATACCCTAGTGTTATAAGCAGGGATTATTACAGTCCAGTTTCTCAACATCAGGATTTTGCCTTAACTAATTAGAGTATTTACAGTGGGAAATCTAGATGTCTTTTTGACACATTGCAGAAGGAAATCATTAAATAAGGCAATTTCTCTTCTTTTTACTTATAACAATTATTCCTTGCTATAATTAGAGTGTTGTGACCTTCTCTGAGGTTTATCATTTGGGATTGTAAAGTTAGGAATACCATCAATATTGAATTAAGTTAAAGTTGTTTTTATAGACATAAATTAGTAGACTATTGAGAAAAAGAGACTGAAGAAAAAAAACTGTCACATGGGACCGCTCTATGAATGGTTTAGCTCTTTACCAAATATTAATGCTAAGAAATATATCAGAAATTCCTCTAAATTGAAAATACTTTGAAAGTACTGTCAGCAAGTAAACACTCTTTCACACAGTATAGGACACTTTAAGATATTAACATAATAAAGACTTGAATTATGACATCTGAATTATCTTTCTTACCATAAGGGGCTCATTTATTATTGCTTGTAAAAAGTGGTACGATTGGTAAAACTTTTTGGAACCTTTTACTTTTAACAATTTATTTTCCTCAAAGATAATTATCTGAATCTTTTAACCCTGCATTGAATACCCATTGGGGAGTTAGGATTTGGACAGGTGATAGTACAAAACTCTACATCCTATAGAGGGGCTCAAAGCAGTGGAACATATTTAGATTAATTGACACCGGTATTGAGTTTGACAAATGTGTCAGCTTGTTAAAGGGGTGGTTCACCTTTACGTTAATTTTTATAATGTGTCCTATTCCTAGCAACTTTCTAATTGGTCTTCATTATTTATTTTTATATAGTTTGGGAATTATTTGCCTTCCACTTATACAATTGCTTTGTGATGTTACAATTTTATCATTACTGTTATATTGTATTACTTATCTTTCTAATCAGTTCCTTTCCTATTCATGTTCCAGGCTCTCATTTAAAGGAAAACTATACCCCCACAATGAATATCTAACCCACACATAGTTTATATCATGTTAAGTGACCTATTAAAGAATCTCAGCAAACTGGAATATATATATCAGTAAATATTGCCCTTTTATATCTTTTGCCTTGATCCATCATTTAATGATGGTCTGTTTGCTCCCTCAGAGATCACATGGCCAGAAATAATGCAGCTCTAGAGCTGGCCGTATACGCACTGATATTACTGATTGTACAAAAACCTAGTTTTGTATAATATTTGCTGCGTGTATGGCGGATTGATGAGGTGACCGATATTGCAAAGGCTGCGGATATCAGTTGCCTCGTTGGTAAAAAGATTTTGATTGTATCCTGTATGCTTTACACCACCTGTGTCTCTCCAGGGACCACTCCACTTCCAGTAATCCAAACCAGCCTGGACAATTAGTTATAGAACATACCATTCATACATACTTTAAATCTATAATACATTGAATTCACCTCTATTTATAGAATTGCCCCATCTCTGAAATCACAAAGGGGGCAGGGCAGGCGCGCCTATAAATAGAGTACTGTGTACTCCTACACCAGTGGTTCACAAGCTGGACCCTTGTAGGGGAACCCAGCCTGAAGAATCATTACAGTTAGATAGGGGAGAAGCTTGTTTGCTCCCCAGGATACTCCTGATTAATCAAGGTTAGATTTAGGCTGAAGTCCTGTTATTTTTAGCACAATTGTCTTCATATATTTTTAACTAAATTTTTTAAAAAACCACATGGATAGTCAATTCTAGCATGATACATGGCCAGCTTGGAAGATCAGTTTCATAAAAATAAGTTCAAAGGAAGAATCTTTGCAACCAGCATCCTAGGACTTTTGTTGGAATCGTAACTTAATAACACTATACAATATTTAGTCTTTTAATAATTTTTGGCTAATGTATGTTTTCTTTTTTACTGAAGAGGCAGAGTCTTTAAGCCTTTCAGTTGCTATTGAGCTGTGACTCTGTGCTTTCTATGCCAGCCATAAACTGGTTACAGTGCTAGACTTTCAGTTCAACAATAGCTAAAGGGCCTCAGGTATTATCTCTGTTCAGTTCCATTGATTTCAAAATGCTTTATATACAGTTGCAAAATCTAAACACAAACGTTTCCAGAACAGCTGCACTGCTGGATAATGTTTGCCTATTCCCAAGCATGGAAACTGTCAGAATTCAAAACAATTTACTGAATCTCCTGAGGCACTGGTTGCTTTTCCTGAGCTAAAAGATCTTTCTTTATATAGCCTCTCCCATTCATTATCTCCCTATTCTTGTTTCTTTTTCTCTACAGCCTGTTTCCCACCATTAACATAACCGAGCACAAAGCTACACCCACAAATGTTAATATTGCATAATGGCGCCACATTGGTGTGTCATCACCTAGAGAGTTCTTCTTCCCAGAAGCACTAATGTTTTAGGTCCTGGCTATTCCCCCGCTGTAGTTAAATCAGAAGTTCTTCCAGTATATACCCTATTTTTTTCCGCATGTTAGCTTTTATTTTTAAACACTATTTTATCATGGCAATAAAAAAACCCATTGTGTAGATTTATTGTTTTAAATGTAAATGGACAGCGTAAAGGCTTATTTTACAGAAGAATTACATGGTTGAACAGCCCAATTACTAACAAAACATGAATGCTGACAGTAATCTGTAAATGATGTGTAATCAGGACATTAAGGCATCATTACGGAGGGATGGAGATCGCATAGTTACTCAGCTATACTCAGGGGTGGTGACCCTAATTTATTTTACGGTATGTCGAGAAGAGCAAAAGGATTAATATTGTTCAGCAGAGAACAATTTATTCTTTGTTTCCAGTAAAATGTTTTTAATTTATAGTATGTGGCAATTAAATGCCAGGAGATTATTGAAAGAGAAGATTCATTTTTTTACCATTATTTCTGTGTCATGTAAAAAAGCCAGCTGGGTTAAGGGTTAGACAGAATGCTGTGTGCTTAAAGTGGTTTGATTTACCTGAAATGTCTCTTCCAGGTTTTGGATATAGTCAGAACAAACATTCGATCGGTTCTCCAGCGCATCTGGAAAGTATCTGACGTGGAATGTTTGCACATATATCGTAGTTTCAATCGTGTCTTTAACCGTCTGCTGTGGAATCACGGCCAAGGCCTGTGGAGCTGTTTCTCTAATTCAGGGTAGGAGCAACATCATGCCTTTAACATTGCTCTTTCTTAAATTCCTTTTTAGCAGGATGACAGAATTGTAAAATGTATTCAGTGTTTACATATTAAATATCAAGAGATCATGCATTTTTTAAATAGCTTATAAATGGTACTTTAAATTGTATATACACAACTGTTTTCAGTTGTATTATAAAAATGACTGATGGTTTGGTGCATATATTTGGCTCTGGTTCAGGATCATATTCTGCTCTGTTCTTAATGAAAAGTATGCAGCTGAAATGCTGCAGCTCACACAGAAATCTAATTTCCCTGACTGTAATATATTGTGAAGAACTGTGGTTCCTCAGAAATGAGATATACCTGAATTAAGCTGCTATTGAACAGGAAACTCTTAGAGATGAGATGGGAGTGTCAGACACAGAGGCGCTTTCAAGTTTTTAAGTAGCAAAGCAGTCAGACTCGTCTATTGCTTATTCTGCCTTTCATATGCCTTTCATAGGCCCACGGACATTTAACTTTTAAGGGTATGGTTTTATTATTACACAGAAAAAGGAAATCATTTTTAAAAATTTGATTTATTTGATTAAAATGGGATTTATGGGAGGTGGCCTTCCTGTACTTTGGAACTTTCTGGATAACGGGTTACCAGATAACAGGTCCCATACCTGTATTTATTATGTATAAGTGTGTAACTAAGGCCAGCACAATTGTATATTAAAGGAATACAGCATGTTTGTAAAATAATTTACTCCATTCTGAGTATATAAATGAATATGTGAACGTTGCATTATGTATTCCACAAAGGTTTTCCAGGTGCTCATATGAACATAGCAAAATGCAGAATTTGGGTGTAATTAATTTTTTGAAGAAAATAAACATTTATGTTTCATAAATTGTTGTCATCGAAATAAAACAGGTATTCAGACCCCACTGTTATTAGAGCAAATACTCAAATACAGAAATTACGATTGCGATTACAACTGTTCCAGGCTAGAAGTGCAAGACAGTGAGATCAAGAAAAGAAATGATTAAGTTACACCATGGCATATTGTTATGAAAGAGACAGATGTGCAAAAGTCTGTCAAAGCCATGCTGTCATCTACAGTGACCATACTAGTTTGGAGAGAATTTAGATGCCTGAATAATTACAAATCTACAGTGCATTGGGCACAGCAAGACTTGGCCACTACCAAGTTCAAAGCAGTTCCATCACCTCATCTAACAACTCTCAGAGTTCCTTTATTTTTTTAGTTTTTGCACCAGTGTATTTCATCTGCAAAAGAAATGCTTGTTGCTTCCATTCATTGGAAGCCTTAGGCATAGAGGCGGGGCAGACAATAACTTTAGCTTTCCATTCAGCACTACCTAGATGTCACTGCACATCTCACTTTCCCCCTTCCCTCCTCCTCATCTAACTGTGTAGCCAGTGCATGGGCATGGGCATCTGGTCCCCCATTCAGGCACATAAACAAGATTTTGGCATGATACAAAGCTTGCCTTCATAACAGTGTCCACAAAATGGTGCCTGCCTGCTTGCTTTGATTGAGTAATTCCAAGACGGAAGGAAACAACATTTATATTATTTATATAGAGTAAGTAAAGTTTATTTTGCTCAACTAACAATAAAGAAAATAATTTGGAGTTATTTCATAGGGTGACAGGTTCCCTTTAAAGAAAAGTTACTGCCATTCCTACATCTACTGTTAATTTATGTTTTGGTAGTGGTACAAATGTAATGGTAATGCAAGCATAGGAGCTAGGCCTAGGTGTGTGGAGGGCACAGGCTTCTTTTTTTATGCAAACACAACCTACACAGTACTAGGGAGAATCATATCCAAAACTCTCCAAAGAACAACAATGCACATGTACATTTACATTTGACAAATGATAAATTCCTTAAACAGTCATAGAAACATTGAAATTCTGCTACAGTTGAATAATTGCATATATATGCTTCACCTTCAGAACTGTCCCCTAATCAATGGAAGCTCTGTATTGAAATGCATTGTTCTTGGGCTTCCATTCTAACATCCTCCCTTTTTAATATACACTATTTCAGCAATAAGTAATGGATAAGCAATCCCACAATAAGCCTGCCTTCACTATAAAGAAGCTATTTCTTTGCCTTTGGTATAATCTCTTTTCCTCTGATTTCTGTGTACTTGGATAAGAAAGCTCCTTTCAGGGAATTTATGCTCTCCAAAGAACAGGTCATATGGAAATACTTTTATAAAATCTTTCTCTTGCCAACTTTGTTTTTGATGTGCACAGTTGCAATATTGTGGTTTGTTTTAACAAAATTCTAAAAATAAGTCAATAGGGACAACATTTCTTCTTTAATACTAAAGGAGTGCTTGTGTATGCAGTCATTAATTTCTTTAATAAACAGGCTGATCTTTTAAAAAAAAAAAAAAAAAAAATAGTGCATGCTGCTTACTAGCAACAAATATTTGGCCATTGATATATAATTGCTCCTAATGCACTTCCATACTGATAAATCTTACGTTGGGACACATACTGCAACCTGGAATTCTAGTTAAAAAGGCCATTGCATTGTGGGTAATGAATAGGGCTTGCGTGCTTTTAAGTGGTTAGTATTTGCATAAGTACATTATTATTAACAAGGTAAGCTAGTAAGTTGTGAAATTTGGAACTAGTATTTATTAAAACATATTTAAATCCTCCAAAACTATTGCCGGCCAAATGTCTCCAGCCAACTCTTTTGCACTGCACTTGATTAACTAATCCATCTTATCTGTAACCTTTAATAAGCAATTGTAAATGTTTCTATTGGTTCTTCCTGTCTGTCTTATACCATTATCCAGGTCCTTATAATCATGCCCATTCATTTACAGTACATATTTGTCTTAAGCTTTCTCATGTAACTCTCTGTTATTTTATGTTACTTTATTTTAAAGATTACTTCTTACTCTGAAAAAAATACATCTATATATATATTGAATAAAGCCTGAATAAAGCCTCACATTTATTCATCTACACCTTTGTGATTTTTCATATGAAAACCCTGCGTGTGCTGTCAATCCCACCCTAAGTATATATATATTTATATACAATTGAATGCAAAAGTTTGGCCATCCTTTGCCAAATTACACATGCCGCAATTACTATTTTCTTTGTTTTAAAGTTTGTGAAATAAACTGTAACTGTGCATGGACATTTCCAAATATGTTGTTTTTAACACACATATTCCTGCAGTAGTTGTTTCCTACTTTTCACTTACATTTACTAAATATGTAATTTGGCAAGGGGCGCCCAAGTTGCTTTCAACTGTACACACATATATACAGTTCTGGAAATGTTCTTGGCTTGGGCATACATGAATGAGCTACATCAAGCAATTTGTGTACCATAAGGTTACTGTTATTTAAAGAGAACACATGGGCATGTAATCAAAATCAGCTAGTAAATGAAATATGGTATCGTGGGACTCTTGCCACTTGCATATGGACACTAAACAAAAAAAACCTGTATACACTATAACAACTGCAATAAATTAAAAATATCTAAATTCTTTTAAATCTTTTTGGGCCTCAGGCTATTAAGTCTCGAGACCCAACATTATATGCACATGGTAACTGCCCCTTTAGGGAGAGAGACAAACTTCAGATTCGAGAACTCCACATTATTAGATTGTATAGCTAAAGTAGAGAGAGTCGTAGCTAGAGAGATATTGTATTATAGTGGTTAAAATACTTTAGACTGAAATATAGAATGTGCTTGTGGCTACATTCTACCTGCAAATGGCAATGCAGGAGGAAAGGAATATAATATATGAATACATGGAAAGGCAAAGGGATAATTAAAGGTCTCTGTTAGTTTGTCAGAAATTCCAAGCCATTGTTACATTCATTGTTGACTCCATTCTGCTTGGTATTTGAGAGTCTCATCATCTATCCTGTTCAGATATATTTTCCATTATGGGAAAATGGCATGAGACAATTTTAATGCATTGTCTATGTTGTTTTGTACATGATGTAATGGTTCCTCTAGGCTGCATTTGTAGAAGAGAGAATTACAAAATGCTTTGAATGTGTCATATATTATTTTTCAAGACCTGAAATTTATTTTGCCCTCAGTCAGATCTGTCAGTGTTTGTTAGCACCTGCAAGGGTTGCTTCTAGGTACTCACCCACAGTAGGAACCGCACTATGAATATTGGTAGTTTGGTCCCACAGAAATAATATTGTACAGGTCCAAGTTAGTCAAAACATTTTACAAGGCTCCAGACTGGTTGTCATTTTATTGGAAACTGTCCAGCAAATGACCTTACTGTATGTACAACAGGCTTTATATTACAAAGCACTTGATGTGACTTTTCATTAAAATTAGTGTCTTTGTAGAGTGATTTGGCAAATATCAGCTTTCTTGGACATATTACAAAAAGTCCCTTTCTTTGTAGAAATGGAGAAATTGGAAAATACACAGCTATGATCTAAATGGAGATCATGAAGCATGAAGCCCATTTTAGGAACAGATAATTTCTTATAGCTTTAGTACAAAAATTTAAATCAAAATATACCCTTGGCAGTTCAGAAATATGAATACATTTATTCGAGAGGAACTTATTCAAGAGATATCAGCCAATGGAAATTATCTTCAGATTTTGAATATAAATAGAATAGAAGCATAGATAGTAATGTTTGCAGACAGAGAACTTTCTGACTGAAAATATGGGCCTATTTGTCTTTTTTTCGTAGCATTTTAATGAGAATCAACTCTTCTTAACTATATTTCACTTCGAATGGGTAAATGTCGAACTGATATAGTAATTCCTCAGAGAATGGCGCATTTTAATTACCAGAGAAAAGTGAGAGATATTTATTAAAGTGTCCTGGGAACTGATGATGAAAACTGAAGGGAAGATTTATCATTACTTGTCAGATCGATTACTAACGATTTGGGATTTATTAACAAAGAAAATGAATTTGAGCCAAATTAGCTTGATCTAATTTTAAATGGGCAACTTGGAAAGTGCATATACACTTCAATTCAATCACTATCATTATTGATATTCATTCAGTCAACATATTAATAATAAAATATTGCCCATAGTGTTCACTTATTTTGGGTGTCAGAGAAGAATAAATTCCTGAAGGCATGAACAATGATAAACACAGATTTTTAAAAGAAAATAATCAGTTTGGTGTATAGAATTGATGACCGGAAGTCCAGTTGGACTATTTTTTTGTAGAATTCCTACAGATTCAATACCTATTATATGCAGTGGGGAGATTATTTCTCATGTAGCATATTCAAGGGCTGGATTAAATTAAAATGTTGATGTCATACAGTGAGGATTACTTGACTGAAGGTCATAAAAATACTCTGGTGGGCCATATGTCACTTGTGGGCCTTCAAATAGACAGCCCTGCTGAAGGGAACCTTCAAGATTCAAATATGCCGTTCAGTGATTGATAAATCGGACTCCTACACTTTGCTTCGGCCAGCAACACCTTAATGCTACTGAAAAGTCCGGCAAGTGCCTGTCTAGATCTTATTGCGAACATAGTTCTCAGTCAGGTATTATATCAGTTGTGGTTAATTCTAAGGCAATAGCTAAATAACTTGAATTGCACACTATATTTATCCAGCATACATAGCTGCATTCATAATGCTTTATAGGAAGGAGCATGTGGGTTCTCAGTGACAACCTGAGGAAGGACAGGGAAAACCCCTAAAGTATTATGTTTGTGAATAAGGCACCTAATTAAAAGTTGGGCAACAAGTAATTTGTATTCATATCTTCAGTCAGATATATGGGTTTTTTTCATTTTACATTCTACTGACAACTGACACACTTTTGATGTGTTGTGGGATCAGACTAAGGTGGTTCACTATTCCATAGAACCTGGAATCCCCAAGCAATTTGTCCCTGCTGACACTGTTGTCATGCTGTGACATAAGCCGACGGCAGTGTATTTCCCATTCGAATGAATAGGAAGCCAGTGTCTTTGTTATCCATGCAGATACGTTTAATAACTACAGGGATGATTAACCTGGCTCCTACACTGATTTTACTCTGACTCACACTGTGCAGAAAGTCATAGTTTGCTTATCTGTAATGGTGTATTTATCGAGAAAAAAAGCACATTTTTGGTATATGCTATTTGTAATTAAATTCTGGTCTGAATGTCATGTTAAATGGAATTTTAACAGTTAATATATCCCACTGTATTTTAAACTGAATATATACATAAGTTCACAGAATATTTATTATTTACCAAATATTGGGCTTAGGACACCACTCAGAATTGCCTTACCTCACTTGTGTTTTCTGGCTTAAATTTCTTTATTACATTTTTCTATAATTCTTTTTAAATTCCATAATCAGATTCTTCCCAAAAGTATAAAGATAATTTGGAAAAAAAAATGTGATTGTGAAATTTAAAAGACAATTATAGAGAAAAAAGCAATTGATACCTTAGATGAGTATTTGAATAGTGTGCACTATACGATATGTGTTAGTAAGTAATAAATATGCCCCTGTTTCAACCGTTGCTTAAAATGAAAGTTTAGTTACTCTTGTGCATTAGAAAAATATAAGGATAAATATTTTCCTCCCAGGCTTGTTTTCTATAGCCTGCACAGAAATTCCTTGCGGCTCTTTCGGTAGCTGTACTTTCATGGCATAAGCAATGCTGTGTTTAGATTGAATTTAACATATTGACCTTTTATTTGTCTACCAGAGCCTTCTGTTTATAATTCTCTGCACTATGTCTGTCCTGCTCGTAATGCTGAACATTCTGCTGAACTCCAACCTCAAATGGTGCCATCTGTCTTTTTCATTCATCCAGTTGTCACCTTGCCAGTGTGCAGTTATTGTGCCCTAAACATGAAAGCCCAAGGTCAAATCACAGCGAGTTAGATGTATCTTTTAGGTTTTATCCTTTTTATCCCAAACCATCTGATACAATCTCAGCTGTATAACTAAGTTTTGCCAAATAGATATCATGTCCTTATGCTTCATAGTATTCCAGAAACAATAATGTACCGCAGTGAAACACAGTTATTAATAGGAAAGTATCTGAATATTCAGCAAACAAACCTATATAAAAATGTCTGGGTATATGTGGACATTTTGTAACTTATACTGCATATTTTAGCAAGGCATGTAACATTTATATTTGTACTTCAGTTTTTCTAGACAAGGGGCGCAATCTCTAGTAAATTAGGGAGCACACTACCTCTGTTTACTCACACTAACACACACACTCCCACACTTTGGCTTTTAGGGACACACATAAAATAAAACCTAGTTGTGCCACATAAATGGTGAGTAGGATGAAAAACATAAAACATTAAATAATGCTATGAATGTATGTATGTATGTATGTAGAAAAAAATGTCATTTGTTAATGTAATGTTATGATATTTAAAGGATAATGTATTTAAGTCAAAGTTTGCTCAGGCCTAGTAACCCATAGTAACCAATCAGATCTTGTTTTTTTCAAGCGATACATTGCTATGGGTAACTAGTCCAGTAGCAAACTTTGCACCTTTTATCAAATTACCCATTAAATATCATAGCACTATAACAACAACTTGCAGGATTTTTTCTGTATTATTAAAATATTGGATGTTTTATCCGTATAAGAATTTTATAGAAGTTTGCTGGCTGGAAAGAATCTTAATCCAGTCTATAGTATATGGTAAAGTATGCCTGCCAAAACACAGTAAACTAAACTTTTATATTTTACTTTCTGTTGAATGTAAAACCTGCAAGTTTAAAACTGCTCATAATTTAAAGGAATACTGTAATGGGAAAACATTTTTTTTTCCAAAACACATCAGTTACTAGAGCTTCTCCAGCAGAATCCTGCATTGAAATCTTTTTTTTTTATAAACACAAAGAAATTTCACATGGGGCTAGCCATATTCTTCCCATAATTTCCCAGGGTGTGACCTGTGCTCTGATAAACTTCAGTCACACAGAATAGAATTTTAAATGGTAGTGTGAATTATTTGCTATGTAAACAGTGTAATTTAGAAATAAAAAGTACACCATAAATGTCATGACAGTATCCTTTTAATGTATGAGACCTGTGTTACCGCCCCGATAGGCCCTATGGTTATAAGCCACTGGGCATAGTTACTACCTCCTTATAAGGTTAACTAGCAGATTAATTAAAGATCAAACTGGAGATTGCCAGGTTTGCTGAATACACTGGTGATTAAGACTAATTAGAATATGATGAACAACTTATTGAGAATGTCTGGGATAGGAGAAAAAGAGTTTTGATTAGAATTTACTAATATAAGCTGGCCATACATGTGGTCGCACAAAACATCGTCAGATCCGCCACACACCATTCAGGGCTGAATCGGCAGGTAAGGAGGTAGAAACAATAGGATTTCTACCTCCTTCTGCCGATTCAGCGCTGAAGGGAGATTTTGGTCAGGCACCTTCTATGGCGCCTGATCAAAATTTTCAAACTGGTCCGATCAGCGAGTCGGCCGATATCAGCAGCTTCCTGCGATATCGGTCGACTCGCTGACATACCATACACGCACCAAATATCGTACGAAACGAGGTTTCGTACGATATTATCGGTGCGTGTATGGCCACCTATACTCTTACCTTGTAATAATTGCTATTGTGTATGAATGCTGAGCCCAAGCCTGTGCAAGAAACACCTTAAGAGACCTTAAGGAAAATAGCAGCAAATCTTTTTTTCTTGATTATTGTATTGTATTCATGGTGTAATATTATATTATGTAACATTTTAGGAAGCTGGCAATAATTCTTTTTTATTGAAAATTGTCATTGGCAACTTCAGTTTTCCTTATACAGTCAGAAAAATACAAAGATATAAAAAAAAAACTTTACCCTCAGCAGTAAGCCCAGTTTGTCAGGTCTAGCACAAATTCGCAAGATAGAAGGGTAGTTCTATGAAATTGTTCCTGGTATTGTTGACACACTTCAAATGGAAAAGAATCAAATTGATCCAATGGGACGGCAGTTTTTACTTCCTCTCAATCAGAGTCATTTCTAGTACATAAATGTTCTTACAGGAGTGAGATTTGGGAGCTGGTCGGGCAGTCAAAAGAAAATGGAAATCATTAAGTTTTCATTATGCTGGAAACGAGCAGGACTTACTAAATTTATTTACTTAACATTCTTGTTCTTTTATTCTTGCTTGATCAGTGGAAGGCTCAGTGAATTGAATTTTCTTTAAGATGGAGAACAATAAAGCCATTACGTATTTATTATTAGTTTCCTATAATTGCAGTTTGCAGTGTTGAAGTCTGTATTTTGTGCTTCCTATTCCCAAACTGTTAGAAAGTATCGGAGAAGAAATCCTGATGTGATCACGTCAAATGACTGCTGATATGAATGCTGCAAGGGACATGTGCAGAATGATTTATTGGTGTTTTCAGACATAAAGATTAACTTCTTTTTTTCATATTTCCTCCATCTGTCGGGATTTGGATTAATATGTAGGTCTTTTTCCAACAAACACCAAGGTCACTTGTTATTTCTCTTAACCCACCACATCTAAATCTACTGTTTTGCAGTAATGCTCTTAGTTTGCCTTTTGTGAAGTAAAACATAAGATCATATCTGTTTCTATGCCAACAGTACCTCCTGGGAGACCATATTCTGCAAAAGCACAGAGGTTGTGACTCCACAGCAGTTCCAGTGCTGCCAACGACTAGTTCAGCTTTGCAAAGACTGCCTGCTAGCGGTTTACAAGTATGCAACAGATTCAAGAGTGGCAGGCATGAGTCCAGATTGGGATGACTCAAGGTATTCATTAACATTAATAGTTCCAGATCTACATAAAAGCAACCAGTTTGTATTGGAGCTCCTTTTCAATGCTTATAATTACGGGGAAGTTAGGGAAACAATTGCACGTGTCTGGAAAATACATTTTGCATTTCTAGAGGAAGAAGGCTTATCATGATGCACTCATGTTTAAGTAATTGAGAAATACCAAACATTATGTTGGTAGAAAACACTGCACCATAAGCTTTTTATAGTCCTATTTTAATGATACAAAGTGGAAAACAACAGAGGGTATGCAGCCAAAAGTTTCCTGTTGTAATAAACTACATATTTACATGTGTTTAGGATATTTATTATCCAGACAGAATATCAAATATTTGAAGCAAGAACCCAAATGGAAAATGCTAATCTATTCTCCATACTTGGACCCCTTTAATCTGACCAGCCTGCACATGGCGGCTTCTCACTTACAAGAATGATTGGTTATGGAAAATAGATAAGTCAGACTGGAATATGAAACAATTCCAAAAACAGCTTTATTTTAGATACACTGATGCTGGCATCATTTCAGTGAGGAGAAGGATTGTTTGGAAATACTTTATACACGTATAGTTTTCTTTAACGTTTTGTAGGTTAGAGGCCAGGATAAGCTCATCAGATCAGTTAAATTTAGATCAGATAAATTAGACAGTGTAGTATTTCCATATGTATAAATTCATGAGCAAAACCATTGGGTGTCTGACATCCTCTTGCCTTGGCACATCATTATTTGATAGGACCAGGTGTTTGCTATACATGTTATAGAGACAAGGAAGACATATAAAATGTGACACTCACACAGACTCTTTTCTTTGTCTTTTATACCTTTTTGGTTATAACATCTGCTCTGTGGGACCTCGACCCTAGTAGAGGTTGCAGGGAGCAATATTTATGCTTGATGATCAGGGTACACACAAAAATAGCATTGACATTATGTAATGTGCTATGGCTAAAATGTATGCCATTAAGCTAAGACACCTTCAACATTAGCAACTAATAAAGATAAAAAATTACCACAAAGTTTTCAGAGGATCTGAACAGCATAATAGATAAGATCTGTGTGTGCAAAGGTGGATTGGCAAAGGGTTTATCCATTTTACAGGCTTACGATGCTTAATTCTCTTAGACATTTCTTTGTTTCCCAAAAGTACTTTCTTCACTTTCTCCTCTCTGTTTGTATCTTCTTGACATTTGCAGTCAGTGCTATGGAGATCTTAGCATCTATACTAACATACAGACTGTTATACATTCTATGTAATTGTAGCCTTGCAACAAACAGTACACAAAATGGAAAGCATAGATTAACATATTGTAATACAATAAAAAGTTGGCTTTCTAACTACAGTAATGGAATATTTTTTTGAAAACCAAGAATGCTTGCAATTATGTTTTATTTTTTTAAACTTTGTTTTTATTTTTTTTCAATTAAACTACCAGAAAGAAACATTTTGCAGTATTTTGCAGTATAATTCAGTATGGTGGAAATATGTAAAAAAAACTACCCACAATACAGTAGCATTTGTTGTAGCCTTTATTTTGGACAATTTGAAATATATGTTTTAAACCCTGTTTTGTATGTATTTTGAGTGAGATTTGTGTAAGGGCAAAATAGCGAAGACACACTGAGATATTTAGTAGCAGCTACTTGTTAAGGCTACTAAGTGCCAGAAAATACCCTGCCATGGACAATACTGAGAATTGCCTTTGCTAAAACATACTAATACATTAACACTTACCCACATTCTATTCATTCCTATGGGAGTTTTAGAAGCATATTTATTAAATGGTGAGCTCTAACTTTCACCCAATAATAAATATGCTTCTAAAAATTCCCTTATGAATTAATAGAATGTGGCTGAGTTTTTCTGTATTGAACTCCAAACTCACTTTTTGCTAAATCTGCCCCATAGAGACAGTTATCAGTAAATTATCAGAATTGTCTATTTTTATGGCCACGACAAGTAGCTGCTACTAGTAGTAGCTCTGTGTGTCTTAAGGGCTGTGACAAATAGGGAGATTAGTCGCCGTGCGACAAATCTCCCCAAAATGCCATCCCACTGGCTAGAATGTAAATTGCGGATGGCATATATGGCGCCGTGATTTGCCAAAGTTGCCTTGAGAGGAAACTTCCGAGACTTCGGCAAATCGCGGCAACGCGTATGCCATCCCACCGGCTATTTACATTCTAGCCGGTGGGATGGCATTTCGGGGAGATTAGTCGCCCGTGACAAGGAAGATTTGTCACGTGTGTTACAGCCCTAAAGGAGTTTGAGGGCCATGTCTTAGATGTGAATCAAAATTTCAGTGCCCTTGATTGTTTTGCATGTGCCTTAGTAAGATAGATAGTGGAATTATGGGGATTATATTTAACCACTCATACATAGATTCTGAGGCCAGAAGAAGGCCATCTGGATCAGGTTCTTTCTCAATGGCTATAGTTTTAATATCCAGATCTACCCAACAAGAAAAAAGTATGCCTCTAAATAGTTGATCTGTTTTGGTTATATAGGGAGATCAGCATTTTTCAAAAACTATGTTCCCTTTTCTAAATAGACTTTCTCCACTGCTTATAATTGTTTGTAGTATTTTGTAAAGGCAGTGTTAATTGTTGATGGACCCTGAATGAGCCACACCTCAAACAAACAATAACAAAAACTAGGGGGATAAAGGTGAAGGGGTATTATATATATTTGGTAGATCTTTTTGTTATACTGCTGCACAGAAATCTTGGAACGGGAGAATTGTGGTGCCTTTAAATTGCAGGTTGTCCATTTGTCTATATGCAGGCATGAGTTTGACTTTATCCATGTAATTAGTAGTTTAAAGTTACTTTTAAAGTTTAATATTACTGGCCACCAATGCTTAGTTGTGGTGAGTTGTCTGATAAGGTTAGTGAGATAAGTTCCTATAGATCATTCCCTATTACTATATCCGTCTCTAAGCCTTAGGTTACTGCTTCTGTTTAGATTCTCTACGTTTTTTAACACATTCTACAAATATTATGTTGGATTTCTGTAGATTTTCTACCAGTGTTTGCAAAATTTAAATTTGGGGTTTACAGTCTGCTCTGCACTGTTTGAACTCTTCCCAACATTCTCTTTGTTGTTTGTAGCAATGGATGGTGTTTAGTTTTTGATCAAATGCTGAATTGAAATCTTCTGCTACTGTTTTAGCTGCTTCCTTGGTGTGTAGTGGAGTATTAAAGTCAGTTACAGAAATGTTTTTATACATTTTTGTTTGTGCATATGGAGTTGTCTCCTCTCTGTGATGTCATAATTTGACATATAGGGCAGGTTAATGGGAGGACTGTATATAATTTAGGCAGTACCCTTTAATTGATGATAATTAAGGTAGCATAAATTCTTATTAGATTTAATACATGATACTTTATGGAAAATCCCATGTCCTCAAAATGCCAGGTCCCAGTCATTCTGGCTAAAACATCCCATGTCTGGGCAGAATTCTAATTTCTAAGATTCAATCTGCATCCTGAAAATAGGATAACCATGTCTGTGTTAATGCATTTCTGTTTGTTATGAGCAATAGCAGCAGAGATTTGCCTCGCGAACACATTCCTACCAAAGAGACAGACTGTCACACTGTTGACTTTCACCCTGTAACTTTTCAGAGAATCAACAATTACTGGGAAGATACAGAGAGACTGAGGGGCTGATTGCACATGAGTGATTGCTTGACTGCAACTGATGTGACATCAGCCAATCTATCTGGCCTGTCAGCACTAACTGACTTGGTCTTGTATGCTAGCGCAACCCCTGAAAAATCTCTGCAGCGCCTAGCCACAATCTTGTAGCACATATAAAAGGCATCTAAACAGCATTGTAAAAATTAGTTTTTTTTATTATCAGCAGCTGTCACTGCATTGTGGGAGGAACTGCCATAAGAAATGAAGATGGAATTATTATAAAAAGTGGCAGCTCCGCATTATAAAACTGCATTCAAATAGCAGATATTGATTTCCTTTTAAAGGAAGAGGGGAAACGGAGCCAAGGCAGAGACAAAGATAGCAACATAAACCAGTGCTAGAAATATGTGTATTAATAGTGAGCTTTTTCTTTTGCCAATAAAAATCATTAGAAGAATTACTGTTAATTAAATGGAGATTTCCCCAGTTTGCCAGCTCATACCATCTTATTGTCCATATCAGGGTTATTGAATAAACAGCATATATCAAGGAAAAGAAAAAAACAGACACTTTTGACTGGAGCGTAATAGGAGCCCAACTTAAAAACATTTCAAAGTAATTTGAGTAACCGGTGTGTCAGCATAAAACTCAATTGTGTGTGTAATACTTCAATTGAGTGTAAAGTACTTAGTGTTTTTGCAAGCTATTGCCTGTGCACATAAAAGCAAATATTCTTATGGTGCACTGCCAGTTTAAACGCATTACCCGAGGGCACGTTACGAATTAGACATGCAAACTGACCAAAATTACAAAAAAAAGGTGGTGTCTTTCTTTCTACTTTTCTTTTGTACTACAGCCTATACATACATATTAGGGTGTAGTCTTTTGTTAAGGCTGTCACCTTGTAAAGTGCTTCAGAAGGAACTTCGGTTTTATGAGACTCTTGATTCCTCGCTAAAGCCTGGATAATTTCAGTTCCTTAGACAGGCTTAGACAGAATATAGAGAAACCCTTGCAAATCAGAGCCGGAGAGCACGCACATCTCAGCCCTAGAGAATGCTGAATGAGGAGAAATATATATATATATAACATTTGAAAAATGTATATTTTCTGATAAACTACATTATAATAACTAATGAGAATGAGGTGTTTTGATTTATGAAACAGTAAGTCTCTCTGAATGTCCACAAGATTTTCAATCTGAGTTCACTGTTATTATTTTGTGGTAATATTTACATGGAGTACTTGCTTGCTAACATCTGTAAGAACATTGTATTGTAAGCATAATAAAACAAATGCTCATTTTTTTAACCTTTAATTAATCTAACACACCCATTGTAGCATTTTCTTTTCTCTTTACTACACAAATGTGTACACGCACACAGCTACCCTGCTTCCCCAAGGTGGTGCTCCTCTTATTAAAAAAGTTATTATCCCAGGGTACCTTGTTCTTTGTGCTGTCATCTTCTTATGCTTTCTCAGACAATCCCTGTGCCATCCTGGGCAATTACATCTTTGCCAAATTCTGTGCTGCACACGTGTCCAGTTGTAATAGGTACAGTTCATTCCTGAGGTCAGGACTAAAGTGTTTAGTGATCACAAGAAAGTACCCTGGGACAGTGCTTTTTTTTTTCCCGAAGAAAATATGCACAGCTTAACAATTAGAATCACTGGGAGGGAGGGTCATGCCAAATGTGTCAGCTCTAGTTAAATAAGGGATAGGAATAATTAAAAATAATTATAACATGTCTATTCTCTTTAGTCACTTTCATTAATACATTTCTTATATATACTGTACAAATCTATCCCTTTTTCCATCTCCCTTGTTGCGGGTGACTAATCTCCCCAAAATGCCATCCCACTGGTTAGAATGTAATTCGCTGGTGGGATGGCATATGCGGCGGCGCGATTTGATGAAGTCGCGGAAGTTGCCTTCCCACTGCCATTCCACTGGCGATTTACATTCTAGCCGGTGGGATGGCATTTCGGGGGGATTAGTCGTCCGCGACAAGGGAGATGGAAAATAGGACTTAGATTGTAAGCTCTACGGGGCAGGGACCCCCTTCCTACTGTGTCTTATACCACATGGCACTTATATATATATATTTATTGTATTTATTTATTATATCACTTGTCCTCCCTGTGTGTAATTTTGTATTATGTAAGATTGTACAGCGCTGCGTACCCTTGTGGCGCTTTATAAATAAAGTTATACATACATACATACATAGGACAGATTTGTACAGTATATAGACGAAATGTATTAATGTATTGTGCATAATGTATAAATGGATGTGCATAAGTATGGCAATATATAACCCAGAATAGTACAGGCATATACAAACTCGCCTACTGCTTAAAACTACATATCCCAGAGCCCTCAGTTCAGCCAGTATAGGAATGCTGGGAACTTTTGGTGTGCAACACCTGCAGTGCTAAATAGTTGTCAGCCCTAAAATTAACATATGACTAAATGAAGTATAACATTACTAAATCTAAATGATAAATACTCAAGATATTAGGTTGCAGATTCTGCATAGGAACAGATAAACACAAGGCTGGTGTGTGTGTTATATAGGCTAATAGAATTATTGAGAATATGTTAAAATATTATGAGTTAAGAAGTAGAACAAGATGAGAGAGAAAAACTCAGTATATAACATTTACCATAGTTATTTCTAAGCAGCTTTTATGTCTCCCCATTATATTTTCTCATGCTATGTTAGCCACCTCTCTCCACAAAACAGAACATGACTTTATCAGACCTAATCAGACATATTAGATAGGCCTTATGAAAAAATCTATTTCACTTACCGTTATAGACAATGTTCTTATTCTAATCTGAGAGCCGTAAGCAGGCTTCTAACAGCACTGCATCTAGAGTACTTATGTATGCAGAATGCTGCCTGTTCTAATGGAACTTTTTTTGTAATCATTTCAGGTATTTATTTCCTGTAGTGCCACAATTCACCATGAAATCTTCCTCTTCCGGTGTGAACTGCAGCTCGTCCAGATTGCCTCGTTCCAGCATATTATTTAACCCTCGACACAACCACTACTGAATGAAAAGTTATTTTGTAAATATTAGCATTAATATTTATTATAAAGGGGGACCTACAGTTAGAAGCAAAGTGCAATTGTTTTACCACTATGGAGCCCAAAAAGTGACTTTGCTATCTATTTTATTCTTTTGTCTTTAGTGGTTAAAATAAACAAGAGCTACAGAGCTGGGTTAGCCCTGTTGCTAGAGGGCCATAGGCTTTCCTGCCTGTTGGGCAGAGTGGAAGCCAATAGGAAAGAAGTAAACATTTCTGACAAAAATGCTCATATCCATTGACTGCCACTCTGCTAAGTAGCCAAAAATTCTGCTGGGCCTCTAGCAAGAGTATTGGATTGTCTTTTATTGTTTTATGCCAGAGGGAGAAAACAAGCTTTTGTATTTTAGAACTGCTACAGAAAAAGGTCAAGAATATATAGTAGCAAAGTAAGCACATTGTGTTTCTAACTTTAAGTGCCCTTTAACTCTTACCACACATGGTGCTAAGCACAGCTGTTATATGGCACTGATAGAAACTCTCTGACTACTACAGATGTTCTACATTGTTCTCACATGTTTATAGGTTTATATGTCGTTGACTTGATCGAGAATAGGCTGTAGAAAAATCTTTTTCTGTTATTTACTTGCATAGCATTCAGTGTATAAACAATTACGCCTCCCACCATTTAGAATGTTAACTTATTTTGCTTGTATATCAAACAATAGTATTTATTACATAAGTAGAGTTTTATAAGAAAAAAATATTTAGAAATTTTGTAAGCCTGACATAGAAAAATAGGCATAATAAATAGAGAAAGTGTAATTATCTCTGAGGTAGGATTTGAAAAGAAGACAAACATTGCTAAAAAAAAAATAGTTTATGCAATGAAATGTGCTAGACTATATAGTCATTACTTAGTCATGTTTTTCAAAGCAAGTTCATAAGAATGCGCAGCCCAGTGGGTCCAGTAATATCTAAGAGCAATGTTACAATGTACTTTATTATTGAAAAGGAAATGCCATTCAAGTGCACTCAAGGATTTATTTCCAGATCATCTTTAGCTACTTATAATAGTGATATATTCACAGGCACTATGCATTTTATATCATATTTTAGTTTTTAAGGTTCCCAATATTTTTTAATTTCTATTAGTATATTGTATTGATCAAGTTAAATGGAAGGACTTGCCCAACCAATATCTGGCTGAAACTCTGGCAGATATCAATTGTGCAGGTTTTACAATATCATCAGCCAAAGAGTGCATTAACGCGTTGATGAAGTCCTCATCCAAAGGTCTTTCTGTAGGCCCCAGTGCATTATCCTAACGTTGGCCCTAAGGCCAATGATCGGATCAGCCCAGTTTGGCCCAGCACATAGGTAACCAAATCAAACCCAAATCTGCTTACTTGACAAGTGGATCTGGCTCTTTATGGCCAGCTTAAGGCAGCTGAGCTAAGTCAGTAACATCATAGATGTCATGGTATGCGCAAAAAGGGAACAGTTTATAGTCTGGTGTAATCATGAGTGGAAAATTATTACTTTAGCACCAAAGGAAGTAAATAAAGGGCTCTGTCCTTACCTTGCATCCCCTATTTTTTAGCTCTGGGTTTGCCTTCATTCTAGGGCTTATTTTAGAACACAAGTGCAAATCTCTAAAATGAATGCAATGGTACATGCGTCCATACATGCTTTTTTGCAACTGAAGCCTACTCTGAAGATCTGAGTGCACATTTGCTTATCTGCATTAATAAATTAGCCCTTCTGTCCATGGGCAGCCTCTTCTTTGGCTCTTCATACTGAAGTTGCAAAGAGTTGCACCTGACACTGGGGGTAAAGAAGGCAGGCAAAGTGCATGCACTGCAGCATACTTTTGCAATGGCACTTTGCATTTTTTGCTTCTTGCACCTTCACTTCATTTGTAAACAAGTCCTATTACTTTTAGCTGTATATACAATTTTATTGTCTAAAAGAATCAAAATTCATAAAAGTCTAATATGGTTATTTTTGATTTAGTAATTGTTATCACAGGGCATTAATTAATTTTTGGCAATGTCTCCGGAACTTAGCAAGTACGAGGTGACTGCCATGTTGTTGAGGATGGAAACGTATATCTGTTTCATTGCATTTGGAACTCAATACTGAGTATTTAAATAGGATGTTGTTGGCCTGGCCAGGCAGATTTATAACGCATGCTGGGACACAAAGAAGTGCCAGTAAGTAAGAATAAAGACATTTCCCAGCAAAGCCTTGAAAAATGAAATCAGTTGGTTTTTTAGTAATTTAGATCATTATAGTTGTTTTATAATTAATCACAGAGCATTTCTTTAATTAAGGTGATGTGTATGCTGCCCTAACCTGTTAAAAAGGGCCAAACACTGTAGAGAAGATCTAATATCAGGGATGTCTCAATGTGCTGGGAGCTACAATTCCCACCACCCCCCAGAGCCAAAGGATGGGAGTTGTAGTGCACAGCAGTAAAAACGTTAATTCTCTGTATTAAATTATACATTGTTTTTGTTAATGATTCTCTCAATGGTTATCTTTTGTGTTTTGTCCTTTTTTAATGTACATATTTATATAGCTAAAAAGAGATTAAAATATTAAGTCAATGCATTGAACACTCCTGGTTTTTGTTTTGCATTGTTTAATGTATATTTAATACTTGCGGCAAACCATTCAACTTCATTTGTGTTCAGAAAACAATTTCAGGCCATGCCAAGAGCAATAAATGGTTTTAATAACAATTTTAAAATGGCAATGACATTTAAAAACCTGTTGCTGCAAGGCTTATGGCACATGTTGCCAGGCTGCGATCGTTTCACAAATGCCAGTGCTGGAACATTTCAGGCAATTGTCATTTTAGCACAACAGGGGTGATTTTAGGTATGCTGCACAAAAATGGAGCAGGTAAAAGTTTGTATCATGTGCCATTGGCCTTAGAAAGCATTTTATAGGCCAAAATATTAATATTAATAAACTATACATGCATTCAGGATTTACATAAATAAAAGATCTGCTTGATATAAATTTATAAAATTAGGTCAATTTCTTGATTGCATTTATAAAACCTTCCAAACCCCATTTTATTGAACATATACTTGTGTGTGGAGAGTCAAATACATATGTGAGCTGCCATAGACTGTTACAAATATATTTGTGCATGTTACCCTAGCCTTCACACTGGCCATGGCATGGCATGTGGAAAAAAAAGTAAAAATAATTATATTTAACTGGCAATTTATATTTAACTGGCAATGAAAGGGAAAAATTGTATCAACATTACTGTGTAGCCTAATATAAATTTTTTAGTGAACTGGTGCATTTTATTGCATGAACCCTGCATGGCACTTTTTTCCCCATGCATTTGATATCTGACCAGACCCTATGTATATAAATACTTGGAAACCTAATCAAATACCAGTCTCCATGAATGTATCTCGTATAACTAATGCGAGAAAATAACTAACATACAAATGAGCAATTCAGATGAAACACAGTCAGAATACAGTACGCCATTCAAGTTTCCCACGTAAAAATGATTTTTAATGTTTTGTTTGACATGCTCTATACTTATTTCAGAAGCGCTGTAGTCACGTCTGCTTCCTTCAATAAAGAAACACACAGTTTCAGCTTTTTCAATAAACAGTTTTTGTCTTGGCGTGAGGACTGATTTATATCAATCATACAAGTGGTTCATGAACTTTTGTCTGGAAGTAAAAACTTTAAGCTAAAGTAAGAGTTGTTCTCATTAATACACAATAGATGTATATTAAATCGGCAATCAGCCTTGTTGGTGGTAGTGGCGTGGTTGCCATGTTTGAAAATCATTTCTAAGGGTGCTTTGCTGCTAGGCTTGCTGCGAAACAGAACATCGACCCTTGTCTAACATGCAAAACTATATTACTTCATTATCACAATGTTATGATGTTTGAAGCGACCATTTTCATTAACAAAGGCTATATAAATTAAAGCATTGCTTTCTGGTCATGATAACATTTGAAGTATTTCATTTGGCCAGTTTTAAAAATCTGCCACATAGAGCACAAATTATAGACTGCTTCTGGAAATGTAGCAACACTGCATGAATTTATTCTCACTCTCCAGATGAGCAATATAGATTTTTGTCCCAGAAACCAGTAAAGGTAGAGTTATTACCATTCAGTGTTGCAGGGGAAAATAAAAATTCTTTACTTAAGATTCTGATTTATTCAGAGCCAAATCTGAATAAACACTCAATATTTCAGCTTCTAAGAGCAAAAAAATGCCTTAGTTTGTCGACTTACGTCTCTGGAAAATAGAAATTTAGATTTAGCTGGCTGAATCAGGATTTGGCTGCATTCATATCTTGCAAGAAGGCTGTGATTTAGCAGAATCCCCCCAAAAATCTATATCTGGTCAAAGCTTTAAACATTTGTTTTACAAAATACATCAGTTAACAGCACTCCTACAACAGAATCCTGCATTAAAATCCATTTTTTAAAAGAGCAAACATTTTTTAATATACAATTTTGAAATGTGACAATTTTGAAATAGCCATATTCTTAGTTTCCCAGGTGCCCTTATCCATGTGACTTTAGTCACTCTTGCTTTACTGCAAGTTGGAGTGATGTCACCCTCCCCACACTTTCCCCCCAGCAGACGATCACCAGAACAAATGGAAGGTATCAAGATAGCAGCTCCCTGACACCTGCATTGCTAAAAATGCTCTTATGCCCCACCTAGTGGTTGATATTAAAATAGTACTCAATAGTAAAAAAGTCCTGCTATGACTCCTCCAGTTACATTGTGCAGGAGAAATAATAGATTATCTGAAAGCAGTTGAATTGTGCAGTGATGGCTCCTTCTGAAAGCACAGGATCAGGCACAATAAATTGAGATGGCTGCTTACACACCAATATTACAACTAAAAAATAAAAAAATATACAATTTTAAATGGTAGACTGAATTATTTCTAGAGTATCATCTTTGTGCCCTACTCATGTCTAGTTATTATGGTATTTAGACCCAGCACTTACTAATGCACAGGTTTTGTCTGTAGTAAACTGTCTTTTTATTCACTAATAGATATAGAAAATGAGTAATTAGCCTTATCATAGGGTGCTAAACCAGTTATCATATTTATTATAATTTCTTTGCCCCTGAGGTTATTTTCTTAAACTTGATTTTTTGGGGGAATTTTGAAATTGTTAAAAGTCTATTCCAATTCTAAGACCCTTGAAGCTGCAGTTTTGATGAGGTCAGTTGTGTTAAACAAGACTCTTTTCTGAGTTTTACTGACTGTCTAAAGCTGGAATTATATAAAGAAATGGTATTCTTTTCATTCACAGTATGCATAGTTAGATATATTTAAAATGCTATTACCCTTTAAAAATAGAAGCAATATCTTTATTCATTCGTAATGTATCAATGTAATAAGGTCAGTTAATGCCATGGGAGCTTCATTTATGTCCACATTTGTTAATTCTATAAAATAATAGTATATGTAAAAAAAACAACAGAAATGAGACAGAACTTCAGCATTTTTGCAAATACTGGCTGTTTGACAAATCACTGTGCAGAATGTGTTGTTATTAACATAAATACAACCTATATAGAAATATCCTACTTTGTACTGCAGCTAAGTAATCACTTTGATATTAAAAGCCTCAGGCTGTGAAATGTATTTAAAGGGAATGTATATCCCAAACATAAGTTAGACATAATTAACTTTTAAAATGTCTAGTTGTTGCCGGCCACCATTAGTCTTGATTTGTGTGGTTGCAATGTTGTTATTTTCTTCAGTAACATTAGAAAAACAAGCTGTTTCCTTGCTAGTGAAATCTGACTTTGTGATCATTTGGAAGATTAGCCGCAAATGTAGATTAACTCCTTCTCTTACCGTGCATCCGTCTTGGATAATACAGTAAACATATCACTAAAGACGTTAGAGGTAAAATATGTAACTTGTCTTCATTAAATCTGTGATGTTGCAACTCCAAAACATTTGTTGATAGATTTTCCATTTTATTACTGTGGGTGAGTACAGGGAAAATTGCTTTGTGTAGGGATGGGAATTTGATGCGAGTAAAAATAACAGAGAATATTGTTGGGATCCTTACAATTAGGGTAAGAAAAAAGAACCAGCCTTAATAGATTACATCTGTACAGGTAAAATACTTACTCTGTACTTTAAAAGATTGATTGCCCCCCTTATATATGAAGCTTCCAGGTTTTTCTCTTATGACAAACTGTTGTGGCCTTGGAAACTCATGTATGAGAATATCTAAGATGAATTTTCATTCAGTCCATTAAGATACTCTTGAGGTCCTACACAGCTTCTAAAACGCAGTGTGAAAATGGATTACTTGCATTTATAGTTTCATAGATTTCTAGCCATCTCCAGGGTCTCGTTCTGTAGGTCAGCCTATTGGTAACACATGGTTCTTTTTCATTCCCAAAGACACAGCTGTACATGGTAAATAAATTTCAGCCTGCTACCTAACTTGTCCTACATCTAACTTCCTATGTTGACATAATCGAGAGGTTCTTAACCAATCCATTCTCCAATGCCTCACAGAGAATTTAATTGCTGGCACCCAGAGGATTACATAGTAGTATCCATGAACAACAGCCAATGGCTGTGAATGTCAGCAGATTTCTGCTTTGTAATAAAATACTCCTAGAGTTGCCTTCAGGAACACACTTACATATTTTGTGACCTTTTATGTGTGGTCTTATATCTAAAAACATACTCTAGAAACGAATTATGCAATGCAGTCCTAGTAAGATCAGCATTTATATATTAATGGTACAAAATTTTTAACTTTTAAAGCAGTGAAAAGTAAAGTATTTAAATAGCATTAAGTGAACTATTCATTTTTTTTTGTTAAACCCACAGATGAAAGTCTAGTCTACGTGTAGCAAGTGACCTACACGTATTATTGAATATACTGGGAAAGTACTTTGATTTCATTTGCCAGCCATTATAATTGCATCACACTACCACATACGCTTATCATGAATGGAGACCAGACTCTTAATAATCTTAATAAACATATGATAAGTAGATCTTTGTCCCTGTCCTCCCCGATATTATGGATGTGTGCAAAATGGTCCTCCTACTTCAATGATATCAATATAAACCTCACCATCACCTGAAAAACTGAGGAGAACTACGGAGAGTCACCAAAACTAGCCCAAAAACTTGGGCAGAGGCAACACATGAGACATCTCCTGGTGACACCAGTCATTAACCTGAATCCTGGGTTGGTACATCTTTTTTAGAGGGCCTCTGCTTTAGTGTATTTGGGGCACAATTTAACCTCCCCCCAGAAGAATTCAATGCAGTGCCCTCTACGTGACAAAACTCTTACCAGCTTAGATTAATACATGGCCATTAAAAATATAGTTTCTTAGAAGTATGTGCCGGTGGGTAATCCTAAATAGAAAATTGCCATTTTAAGTACTAAGGTCCGCCCCCAGATTATACGAGTCACAATGCACACAAACAAAACACGGGCACACATACGTGTTAGGTCACATCAGCCAATGAATTTCCTGTTACAGTTAGAGCTGCATTGTTTCCTGTCAGGTGATCTCTGAGGAAGCACACAGACCATCACAAAATGGTGGCTCAAGGTTAAAGATCTATTTTTTAATAGGCCACTTAGAGAAGATGGAAAGGTACTGAGGCATTTTTTGTCAATAGATTAGTCACAATAGTGCAAGCTAGATCACTATATGTATTATGTAGAATGCTTTACCATACCTGCGTAATGAGCCGTAGACACTCTCTCTGTTTAAGATAACAGCTGCCATTGTAGCTTGGTCTTACCTCATTTCCCTGCCTGCATGATGCTGCCTGGAACAGCTCTCAGCTCAGATTACAGCAGGGGAGGGGAGGAGGAGGATAGGAAGGGAAGGGGAGCGGAAGGAAGCTGCCTTAAGGCTTTTGCTGAGAAAAGAAAGTCTGACACAGAAGATTATGTGTACAGTATAGAAGGAAAGAAATGTGGAGTTTCTGATAAAGCTTGCTTAGTTTTTACCTTTCCTTCTCTTTTAATATGATAATAAATAGGGTCACTGTTAGCACCCCCACACACACTATCTCTGTTCTTTTAAATAAATATTTTGGACTTCAAGTATGATGGGTGTTAACTGTGTACTAATATAAGGAAAACACATTTCTATGGAAGCACCTGCTTGCAGTTCACTTTACTTTGTATCCCTAAAACACTGATGAGTAAGTGGTCATTTGATTAATAATTGCTGTTGGCTCTCCAAGATGGTCAAAGTCATTTCATATCTCCATGTAAAAGAAAGAAATAAGATCATACATAGATTATGTCTAAAAGGAGATCACAGCAATGTCTGCTAAGCTTATGTGTGTTTGAAATGCTGAGAAGTACATGGGTACTCAGCAAATACATCCTGAGGTGACAAGAGTTTGGCACAGATTTAATGATTTATCAGAACGAATAAAAAGTTTAAGTGACAAACGTATGTTGCAAACCTTTGTCTCTTCTGTGCATGCGTCTGCTTCCTAAGGAGCAATAAATAAAGACTGTGAGTTCTTCTCTTACTTAGAGGCATATTTCTAGAGTGGGAAATGTTAAATTTGACAAATATAGCCAAAACAAAAATTTGACATTGACAATGTACTAGAAAGAGAGCACAGCAGGTTTTGTATGTATTAACTTTGCATTAACGTACATGTGTGTCTTTTGGTAAGGTGTAATTATGCAACTCTGAAAGTTTGATAATATGTCAGTTTTACAAGGGTCAATGTGTTTTTTTTTTAAGGAAAAGTAATTTTGTCAAACTACCATTTTGGAAAACTACCATTATAAAGATTACAAGTACAGTGAGCAAAGTGCAAAGTCGTGCACAATCACCATATTTTTTCCCACAATGCAGGGTTTTCCCCCAGATGTCCGGCATCAATGCGTCACAAGGGGACGATGTGGTAGATGCACTTGATGCAGTTTGCACTTGATTCATTTAAATTAATGCAACTGCCTATGCATTTATTCATAAATTGGGCGCAATTGCAAGGAAGTTTGCCCGTTGTAATTTCTGGTGTTCGATATGTGAGGGGTGTCTGTGCATGATTCTTTAGGTGCAAGTAGGCAGTGCTTAATAATGCTAGGCACAAAGGGAACCTTGCCTGGTCAGGAGATGGCGGTAGCTCCAGAATTCCCCTGTGTTAATAGGTGCAGCAGCGCGTGATTGAGAACGAAGAGCGGGAAAGGCTGAGTATTGCCAAGTGCAACTCTACAGAAATACTAGGAGAGCATTTTGCTACAACCGGGAGGTAAGAATTGGGGGGGCCACAACTGAACTTGTGAACATCAGTTGCCTCTGTTATCAATCTCATCAAACTCCATGCTAATATCTCACAAACATTGCTTTATGGCAATAGCATAATTATAATTACAGTCAATTTTAATGTCTCCACAAAACATCCTTAGATATTGACACGGTCTTTGGCAGACTATGAGAACTTTTGCACATCAGCACTGTAAAAATGCCCCATAATCTCACAATGGTTCAGGCTGTTAGTCAGTACTAAAAACATAGATATGCTAAAATCTCTCTACCAATTATAATGTGCATAGTTTCATCTAATACGATTATTTTAGATGATCTTTTTATTATTATTAGTAGCATAACATTGCAAGTCATTATTGTTCATAATTCAAACAATATCCTATGCATGAATGAGTGTGGCAGCATCATCAGTTTTTGGGGGTTTTCACTTTGGCCATCCATAATCCAGTACTTAGAGATAAAGACTAATGTCATACAGAAATACAAGATCCTTGAGGATAAACAGAGTGTTTTGGATAATAATGCATAATCAGGCTTCAGGACTTTCAATTTCTTTAAAAATGTAGGAGGCTTGTGGAATCTCCAAATGATTAATAATGTGTGGGGAGGTACATTTTTAACAACATTTTTTTCTCATAATAAATTGAGACTTGTCAGAAATGCCCTAGATAAGCAAGTCATTTCTCCAGGAAGAGTTCAAAAACCTCATCAACATCCATGCATAGCCAGTCTACCTCCAAACTGTCATTAGAGAGGTTCTCACACTTATCCAATGTATCCAAGGCACGGAATGTTTACACATAGTACTGCCTAAATATAACTGGCATCATTTACTTTTATGCTGTATCTGATCAACTGCATTTGGATATTTTTGACTGACTATTAACATAAACAAAGCAAAACCCCAGTCATTTAGCTAAATTTCAAGGGCAAGATCACATGGGATGTTTTATGTTGTATTTTTAAAACGGGGATTCGAGCAAATAGAACTCCACCTGGCTGATTAATATGTGTTTCTCAGCCTGTAGTTTCCTTTTCCCAACATGCATTTCAGATTTCTCTCGTTCACACGTTTGTGTGACATCATTTTCACAGTGCCAATTCCCTTTTCCTTATCAAAAAGAGCCTCGGAGGAAGACATCTCCGAAGAAGTTTAGTAAACTTTTGTGAAAAAAAAGCCAAGTGGAAATTTAAACACAAACCATAGCCGGACTGATCATCAACATGCTACATAATTACATCACTAACATGCAACGACGCGAATAAGTATATGCACAATCCAACTCGCAAGAGTTTGCCCGCCATGTTGAAAATATGCGACATATTTCAGCAAAGTGTATTTCCAATCTCTAATTCGCGTTTTTAAAAATGCGATGTAAAACCGCCCTGTGTGACCTCGACCTAAAATTATGGGCAAAGTCATGTGGACTGTCTTTTAGCTGCATTGTTTGAAGTGCCCAAAACAAAGGAAAGCTCAGCAAGGCTTATTACAGCATTTATCATGCTCTATTTTAGTTAAAGGGGAACTGTCATCCAGACATAAAAAGCTGTATATTAAAAGTAATTTCAAATTAAACAGGAAACCCTTATACCTTTTTTAATAACACATCCATACACATTATAAATGTGTATATTATATTAAATATTTATAATGTGTATATAAATATTTATTTAAAAATCCCAGCTGTCAATTATATATAGGCAGGGCAGACAATTACTTTCACTTTCCATTCAGCAGTCATATTCCCCCTCCCTCCTCACCATCTAATTGTGCAGCCATTGCATGGGCATGGGCATGAGGTCCCCCAGTCTGGCGCATACACAAGATTTTGACATGCCTTTTGCCTTTTAACAATGTTTACAAAATGCCTGCTTGCTGTGAATTTCAAGGCTGAAGGACACAAGATTTAAATAATTTATATAGTGTAATTAATGTTTATTTTACTTAATAAACAATACAAAAGAATGTGGAATTATTTCCTAGGGTGACAGGTCCCCTTTAACTGCTTTACATTATCTGGCATATACTTTGACTATGTTGCCTAGAGTTGCATGCATGCAGCTATGTAGATTGTTATTATATTCCCATATTTAGAAATCCCTGCTAAGGGCTATTAAACTTTAACACACAAGTAATCTGCCACACACCAGACCTACAGCTCCCCGATGAGTACAGAGCTCCCTGCATTTGGCAGGGCTGTATTCATGAGGGGCAGTATATGGGCTCCCCCTTGGGCACTCATCAGTTCCGCAGACTTCAAAAATGCAGGATAAAGAGTGGCAATGGGCACAAGAGGCTAAGGAGCCCTGTGCACTTCACTATGGCAGACAGTAAGTAAGAGCTGTGTTGCGCTCACATTAATGTACATTTCGCCTTGCAAGCCTTATAAGCAGCCATGCAGTCAGTCAGTACCATGGTTACAGGTACAGCTTTTGTTTCATTTATTTACTTCCCATAATCCACTATTTTTACTGTCTAATGACACAGATATATTTCTATTAGAATGTGACTCATTCGCAGCTTGTGTCATTGAAGTTCAGGCTCCATATTTTGTTTGTACAGCTAAGAAACCCTGTAAACCCTTTTTACCCTCTTTCATTAGCATAACCTCCTTTGATCTTTGTTTATAGAAACCATTTATTTGCATAATGTGCAGTCTGTGTTTTGTTGTGCTATTCAGTGTAATACAGCTGTATATATCATTAATGGTGGAAATGATAAATTAACCGATCTTGATTTACAAGAACACTTGGCTCCGGATATGCATATCGCATCATATAAAGAACATGTCAGTGCCTGTGACAAATGACTCTCCGTGCCAGGAAACAGGAATGCCTGTACAGATGCTAAAGTCTTTTTTTCTAGGCAGCATTGCACTTGCATGAAAATAGGACCGCACCTCAGTGTGACAGACAGAATGGAATTACATGCAAACCACTTGTTTCCCATTATTGCCCTATTTTGACTGTAGTTTATGATTTCCAGACTGGCTCTTGTTATTAATGCTTTTGTTTATGCAGAGTAAGAAGAATTACGCTTGAGTTGAAATGGAATCTCTTTCCCAAACTGATTTTTGCATAATAAATACAATGAAATATAATTTTAAGAGCAACTAATACATTAAATGAAACATTTTAATAGTTTTATTACTTGTAAATTCAATTGCTATTGAAAGCATCTGTATATATTATCAGTGATTGATCCTTTTACTTCTCCTTTAACCTGACTGCCCTCTGCCAACCTTTGGGAAGATAGAACCAAGCTTATAATGTGCTCAAATACCCACACAGCCTTCGACACTTATGATCATTAATGTATCCCACACCCTTACCTCAGTTCCTGGGTATGTATGGCACTGAGAATAAGCAAATGGAAAAAGCATAATCATCATACCCCAACAACATGTGACAAGAATTTTTAGATATAAAAGATATACAGATATAGGGAATACATGCATATATACACAAGTAAGGAGGGCTTCGGGCCAGGGAGCCCCTAAATTGAGTCTACTGATCATCTGGGTCCCCTGGGAGGTGGGCCCTGCTAACAAGTAGAATAGGACCAATGGAAATAAAACATGTCCCTAAATAAGGCCTGTACATTTTATTATTATTAACATTTATTTATAAAGTGCCAACATATTCCGCAGCACTGTACAATAAGTGGGTTACATACATTGGACATACAGAGTAACATAAAGCAATCAATAACCGATACAAGAGGTGAAGAGAGCCCTGCCCAAAATAGCTTACAAACTATAAATGCAACCCAGGTCTTCACTGGTCAAAACCCGTTATGCCAATCCTCGCCCATGATGCCCATGATCTTTATGTCTCTTGGGCCCCCCCTCTACCATTGGGTCCCAGAACTGGAGTAATCCCAGATGGCTGCCCATTAGACATTTTTCGCTACTTACAAATATTGTCCACTACTCTGTGATTGTGTCCTATAGTGAGCTATTTCAATAATCTACAGTGATTTCAGTGATCTACAGGATCATTCTTTCTGGAAAAACAATGCCATGTTTTATGTCTTCTTGTCTCTAATTTCCTTTGCATCAACTTAACGTTATTGGGTGGGGAAATACTGTGCCACTGAATACTATTTAATCAGATTCTATATGGTAGCAGTTGCTCAGAATAGATTTGTACAGAAATTGCAGATATTTAGAAATATATAAGGATGACATGTTCAGACTTGTCAAGTCACAACAAAAGGCTCAGATCTCTAGTCTCTCTATTACTTACACAATACTAGATCAAGAGATGGCCATAGATGAACCTACCAACAAACTGAAAGGGTTGCAGTGAGAGAGAAGTTTGTGGCTGCCAACTCCTTATCTTGCATAAACTGTACTTGAAAATAAAGTGTTGTTCTTTGCATCATTCTTACTCTCTTTTAAACCTGTGGGTAATATCATTAATGAAGCATGAATAGACACAATGTAAGTAAAAAACATTTGTTTTTTGTAAAAGATTCAGTGTTGAAATTTCATTCTGCCTATTGTCTCAATTTCAAAAAATATCCATATCACTAATCTAAAAGCTGGACTATTTTCACAGAATTCACCTCCCAGTTTCTTTATAAACAGGGCAATTTATTCAGACCACGCTATCTACCATTAGGGTGAAGACAGATGGGGCAATAAGTCAAAACATTTTGAAAAAAAACTAATTGCAGAAATGAATTACGCCGTTGATGCGACTAATCACCACAATGCCACCTCCAGTCGCTACATGTGGTGGTGGCGATTACTTGCTGCAACTAGATTTTTTAAAACGCAGCGTCCTGTCTGTCTTTGTCCTTATACAAACAAACCTTCCCTTCTCTAAGCAGCAGCCTTTGAGCAGCTCAGTATCAGGGGCTTCTCAGTGGACTGGTAGTTAGTTTTATCAGCTTCTCTGAAGTTCTGCAAGATCAGGAAGTGTCATGAAGTGCTGAAGTGAAACTGGCTACATAGTCTTGGTTAATACCAGAAATAACAGAAACCATCAAAACAATAGGCAAAAAGTATGTTTAGCACATGCCCAATTCATTGAGCTCATGTTGGAAAGAAGCGTATAATGTCTCTTTAAAATAGGCAATAGGGCATTTAGTATAAGACAGCATCATATCTTGATAGAAGATCAACTATTTGTGTTCCCTTCCGGGGCTGCAAAAGATTTGCATCTAAAGAACCAGGTACAAATGAATGAATGGATTCATTAATTAATTCATGCATTCATTTGTAAATGAGTTCTAATTTTTTAAAATCTTTCTTTATCTTTTTTTAGACAGCTTACAGAGCTGCATATTCTCTACTAGTACTATTTTTTGTCTATCACAGATTTCCTAAATGCACTCGCATGCGCGCCACAGAAACACAATACCTCATGAGGATAAAGACTCCCTTATAGCAAGACGATCATATTCGTTTTTTATATCTAGTATTGTTAGACATTATACATTGCTTTTAGACATACAAAACTCTGTTAATGAAAACCCCCCTCTTTTATAATAGCGATTGGTATACACACCGATCATTTTATATCTATGTGCCTATACACTTGTTACTTAGGCTAATAAATCCCAACTACTCCGTGCACCACATCTCCCCGAAATGTTTTCCCATTGGCAATTAAGTAAATCACCAGTGGAAAAGCATATGTGGCAAGCAGCTTACAATCTAATGTCCCTGTTATTTTCACAAACAATATTGTAAATTATTGTAAATTTTATCAGTACAGCAGTAACCCATTAACTTTCCTAACATGAAAGTTTTACACAAATCCTTATATCAAGCTTATTGTATTTGAAAGTACAAATTTAAGGTTATTCCAACAATGTAGCCTGTTTATAGCTATAACACCTGCAGGCACAATCATCATACATAAGTCTTTCTCTTTTAAGATAGTTGCACCTAAGCAGGATTTCATGGCCATCCATCCCTGTCTCGGTAACCCTGATAAAACATTCTACCTCATTTACCATTCTCTCCAGCAAATGACAGTGTAGTTAATATGCTGTATGTAACCTCTGGTCAGTGTCCCATGTAGTTTGTATGCAATCTGTTACAGGGACTCAGGATTTCCTTTTCTTCATACTTTACCCTATGATATGGAGCAGGCAGTACAACTGTGAGGCAGCTTACGTGGCCTCCTACCTGTTCTCCCCCAGTACTATTCTTGACTATGCTACTTTATCACAGGCCTTGCTTGCTTTCTTTTTGAGGACTGAAGGAATGATCCTACGATAAGCAGGACTGTTGGATGGTACAGGTATGGGATCCCTTATCCATAAAGTTCAGAATTGAAAATGATTTCCTTTTTCTCTGTAATAATAAAACAGTACCTTGTACTTGATCCTAACTAAGATATAATTAATCCTTATTGGAGGCAAAACAATCTTATTGGGTTTAATCAATATTTATATGATTTTTAACAAACTTAACTTATGCAGATCCAAATTGCAGAAAGATCCCTTAGCCGGAAAACCCCAGGTCCCAAGCATTCTGGATAACTGGTCCCATACCTTTATATAAAACAAACATGAAAATACATTAAAGTAAACTTTGAAATGATATTAATCTAAGATATAGATATACAAAACAAAGGGAAACTCCACTCAAACACAACTTAAGCAAAATACAATTCAAAATATGCAGCCTTTCAATGATTTATAATGTAATTATATGGTTTGGAACTGTTACCTAAGCTTGTCCCCCTGTTCTCCTGCTGATCTGGCTGACTACTTTGAAAAAAACAAAAAGTAACTGTAGTCGACTGTCCTCAGCCTGCTTTCAGCCTGCATCCTCCAAATCCCACAATTCCCTGCACACGTGATGTCAGTAAGGAAAGTAACATCACTGTGCTATGCATTGTGGGTTATGTAGTTCCTGCATGCTGTCTTTGGAGAAACTGTAACAATTTGCAACCTCAGTGTTTTATTCCCTCCTCCCCTGCCACGATTTCACATGATGCAGAAAGAGAAGAACTGTTGTGCAGTTGGATTTCAGCATATAAAATGGTATTTATACTTTTTAAAGGAACAGATTACAGTGATAGATATTTTAGGGTTTTCTGTGTAGTGTGTTTTGGTTCAGAAGCCGAGGTTCCCCTTTAATGAACACATTTGCATGCAATTATGTAATCCTTTATTTTATCAGATACTATACCTTAGTAAATACTGGTCTCTGACATACAGGATTGTGTAACTGCTTTTTTAATGGAAATTCAACTAGAGCAAATTATCTAGACATTTAGCTTGTAAAGCTCAGCATGTCCCACCATGCCGTTTCAACAGCATATTATCTACACCGTTCCAATACCCATGATAATGAACACTGTCACATGGTGTATGAACTGTTGGTTGTTAAAATAAAGTTTGTTCCATCAGAATTGTAATCTGTGATGCTTATGGTGACATGCATTTCTTTTATGTTATCTGGGTACAATGCACACCATCTTCAATAGCTTTCGTAAAAGTGCTTGCTAAATAAATGCCGTCTTTAGCTTTGCTCTTACACAACGTAAGCGCAACTTTTGATGCATTACTGTGTGATGATAAAATAATCATCCCAAAGATAATAAAAATAGCAATTATCTTTATGGTATTAAACAGATACCAATACATCTTAGATTCAGGATGTTGCATTAATTATAAATCGAGTTGCTGCGCATTTCGCCACATACAAGCGCGTTATTGCTTTACAAAATGAAGTAGTCTGGAGAAAGCGTAATTTCATTTTGCAAAATAAACTCCAGTTTAATAACATTTGTTGTTACTTTAGTTGTCACAATCAGAGCACAGTCAATGTATATTTGATATTCGCATAAAAAAATCATCAGCGCAGATAGGGAAAGACAAAATGAAGCTGAGTCTTTCAACAGGTAGAGTGAATTTCCATTTCTCACAGGTATTACAAAGTATTTACCAGCTATCCTGCCAGGTAGGTCTGAAGAAGTGAGATATTGTAACTAAGAACCGGTAAATACTATTTCATTGGATTGAAAATGATGCAAGTTAAAACATAGTTTATCATTCAAAGAGCTGGTTAACTACAGTCACTTGGCAACCAACCTCAGCATCTTCTTTCTGTATTTTCTTTCACGGAATACTTTATATTTTTAAGCAATAAGTCCTATCAGTGCCTTTATCCCTATCCAGCTTGAAAGATTTGACTGGAGCTGCAATATTTTTTAAAAATAATAATTCATGAAGATCAAATCGAGACTGGTGGACAGTGGGGTTGCCACTAGTGATATGCAGATTGGCCCAAAACTCATTAGGTTCAGGCCAACATCCACACAAGGTGTTGAGGCTGAGCCTATTGCTTCTGCCCTACCCTTAGTGACCTTACAATGCTGTTTCCACCTCTGGCAGCCTTTCTTTATAGATGCGCGCCTGCCCAACCCCATCTCTGATGTCATGAATGGGGGCACATGGTGGGCACGGATCTATACATAGAGGTTGATTTCTGGGTCGGTTAAGTGCGGAATGGAAGTGGGTGGGTTAGGTTTGGGTGTGTTCAGGGAATAGAAAGCAATGTATATAAGTTTGCTGGGGACTCAAATCTATTTAGAACAGTTGAATTTTCTTGCCAGTTTGGCAAGAAACGCTTGTGCAACTGGCATTATTTATATTGGAGAAAAGGTTCATAAGGTATGATATGAACACTATAGGATCATCATCCACTAGAGGCTGCAATAATTCTTGTAGTAAAAAAAAATCTTTATTGTGGTTAAAGGAGAATGCAAGTCAAAATTTAAAAAGCATACTGCCCAATAGTCCTCCTATTGTTTAGTAAAAACGCCACACTTTTGGCTCACCTAATCAAATATTTACTCAGTCACACTTACTTCACATTTTCTAGAACAGGCAGCCATCTCTAAAAAGGTATTCTCCCTTCCTTTCCCTCCTTGCTTCATACTGCACATGTGTTTCATTCCCTCCCCCCCTCCCCTCTGCCAGATCCGCTTCTGATTGGCTGGTGGGCATGTGTAGCTCAGAACAGGAGACAGGATCAAGTTACACACATGCTCAGAGAATAGGAAGCCTGCCGCTGGCAGCCTACAGGAAGGGGAGAGAGATTTCAGTGATGTCACTGTTGTCTTCACACTGCTGTAGGCTGCCAGCACCATATCTCAGAGAAGCAAGCAGGGATCTGGGAATTTAGATATGGAGTAAGTACTTAAAAAGAATGCCTTTAGACTTACTTTTAATTTATATTAACCTTTCATTGTCCTTTAAAAAACCATACTAATTGCATCCAAAACAGCGCTTTGCCAACTGCACTTGTGATAAGTAAAGGACCCTTAAATATAACTAAGCTGTATATGGTTGACATTAAAAGGGTTTCAAAAAAGGGGTTAAAGTGATAGCTGTTAAGATGTGTATATTATCTCCCTGAACAGTAATGAGCAACTTCTCTTCAGCAGGCATGAATCTGAATTCCATGTTTTTTGCAAAACTGCGCCAAAAAATTGCCGTGAAAAATGCCCATTCATCATTTGGAGCGAGAAAAAAATCACCCTTTGACTTATATTTTGTGTGAAAAAACACAGCATAAAACGCTTGTTAACTTCAATCATCACTAGGACTCAAACTTGATGGACATGTGTCTTTTTTCAAACTCATATACTATGGACCTGGATTCTGAACACTCAATCACTTTGGGTGTCGCCCTTTTTGTTCTTGGTAAAAACCCATGCGTAGGAAAAGGAAACTCTCAAATCCAGTTTGGCATTGGTTGTAGGAAATGCAGCTTTAGGAACTCACTTGCTGTTTCTACAAGCGATTGCACAAACCCGCATTCATAAACGTATGTACTCTCTAACAGGAATCAATGAGATTCATGTTAAGCATTGCACATGGGCACAACTATGGTTTTAAACACTGACAGAAGCATCTTGTACATCATTCACACCCTGCATGCCATACTAATGGCCCAGTTCCCTAGAGTGAATATAGAGATCCATGGCAATTGCATTTATTTTTGCATTGAAACAAAACAAGAACAAATGGCCATGTGAGATGTTACCCTTAAATGTATTTTGGGTCAGAATGAAATACGTGGCAATTAAATATCCCATTGGTCTGTAACAGCCTCTTTGGGCTTATTTAATTACAGTGTTTTCCTTTTGTAATTTTCTGTGGCTGTGCTTCATAAAATACGGTCAGGAGCATTACTGGAAAAAGATGATTGCACCCATCACCCCATAAAGGCGTCGTCCAAGCCACAAAGTTACTAAGACAAGTGCTTGGTACTGAATACCTGAAACGCTCACTTTCCATTTGCTAAACACAGGCCGAGTCAACACGTCACTTCTTTTTTTTTTTTGAAGTCTCCCTGCGAGAAATAGTTTAAATCAGTCATTAGCCTGTAAAAAGCTGACATGGTTCATTTGCACTTTAAAATGATGAATGGCCCATGACATTAATTTACTGACTTGGTGGATAGCAGTTGAGTTGGTATTCTGAACAGTTACTGAACTGTACAATATGGTATTGATTAAATCCTCCCATTGTCTGAAAACATTCAAATTGGATTAGCTTGTTTTTTTGTAGGTCTGGTGTTGCACTCAAATGGAAATCTGTAGCCTATAAATATTGTGCTTAATAGTTTGTCTAAATGCTTGGTTTGCAAGCGAGCTTATTAAAAATAGAAACCATTAAAAAAAAGGTGAATTCCTTTTCTGCTCTACATTATAAACACAATAATACGAATGTATGGCAAGCACACATTTGGAAAGTTGTATTTAAATACTCATGCCTATGTTGTGCGTAGGGGCATCATTTTTTATTCTGATGTATGAATAATAAACAGTGTTTGAGCATACATATGAAACCGGCGATCTTTTATCATTGTCAGTGCTCACGCTGCATTAATGTTCTCAAAGCCATTCCAGCAGCTTTTTTGCAGAATGACCTCCCAGAACTTCCTCTGTACATTTGTAGTTTTGTCAGCTAATTTTCTGTGAAAGAATGTAAGAAACAGCCAAAGCAGAACTGAATTCTGCAAGTTGAAGAAACTGTCTACTCGTTAAGGACATCTGTAAAACTATTTTTATTATGAGTAATTTGCACTGTGGATATTTTTTAATCACTTTACCCTTTTGTATAGCAGATGTTTCTTAGTTATACATCACCAGGAGAGACTGTGTTTTTTCTGTTCTTTACAAAATGAATCATTATATAAAATTTCTCCTATTTAACTTCGAAGTGGAGAGTCTTTATAGTTCAAGTCCGAGTGTTTTAATGGCAATGTTTCTGACAGGGCATTCAAAACCTTCTAAATAGCCATGTTAATGAAGTAAAAGACAACTTTATGATTGCATACCTGATATGTTGCAAGGAGATGCTTGACTGATGAACCATAAAGAGATCAAGAATAGTGATGAGCGAATCTGTTCCTCATTATTTTTTTTGCGCACAACATTTTCGCCGTTTCGCAAATTTTTCGAAACATTTGTAAATCTTTCGGCGAAGCGAAACGCTATTATTTTTTCACCCGCGGCTATTATTTAGTCGCACTGCTATTATTTTGTCGCCCGCGGCTATTATTTCGTCGCGCGGCTATTCTTTTGACGCCCGCAACTATTCTTTTTTGATGCTGGCGACAATTTTTGGACGTGCGATGAATTTTTCCGTGGCGAATTTTTTCATCCATTTCACGAAACAATCCGCTAATGGCGAAACGCGGAATATTACGCCCATCACTAATCAAGAAGGCCGTGCCTTGTTCCCTATCTGTCTCACGCTGATAATGTAGTAGGAACTTATATGCTCATAGTGAGGGGAAAGGGAATGGGTCTTCACAGCACCACAAGTGAGGTTAGAATCCTGACTGTTAGGGACTAGTTAAAAGGACTGGAATAAAGATCAATCCATTTTGCCAGTGTCCATTGTCTAAATCTAAATATTTTGGGCAGGGCCCTCTTCACCTCCTGTATCACTTATTGCTTGCTCTGTATGTAATTCTGTGTGTTCACTGTATGAACCCATTTATTGTACAGCCCTGCAGAATTTGTTTTCACTTTATAAATCCATAATAAATAATAAGGTGGTCATACATCGAAAGATCTACTCATTTGGTGAGGGCCAAATAATTGAGATGTAGCTTGTCAACAAGCTGATGCACTCCTTTCCCCTTACTGTTTTTTTAAACCTTTCCAATCAACATCTGGCTGATTTTCCACCAAGGTCAGGTAGGCCCGTTTGAAGGACCCATACATGGGCCAAGATGTTGCCGACCAGGTCTGTCGGCAGTCATTAAGAGTGACAGTGGGGAATTGTCCAGGCTTAAGGTCCCCATACACGGGCCAATAGAAGCTGCCGATATCGGTCCCTTGGACCGACTCGGCAGCTTATCGGCCCGTGTAGGGGCAGAAACGATCGGACTGGCCGACCAATATCTGGCCTGAAATTGGCCAGATATCGGTCGGCCAGGTTAGAAAATCCCGTCGGATCGGGGACCGCATTGGCTCGTTGATGCGGTCCCCTAACCGACTGCCCCATTGCCGCTTGCAGAATTCACCGACATGCCTCCCCGATATCGCCACCCGTAGGTGGGGATATCGGGTGAGGATCTGCCCGTGTATGGCCACCTTTAGACTACAAGCATGTTTGCTAATAACCATAAGAATCTTGAAGTAGCCACTAGAGGCCCAACTTATTAAACTCAACACAAAGAAAAAGGAATGTTTGAACTATACTTCTCTGCACCATTAGTATAAAACCATTTATAAAAATTGTTGCACTCTTGGGGACATAATCCCAAGAGTATGGCCTATGTAAACACAAATATATTGAAAAAATAGCTACAAGTGAACCCTGGCAGATCATCAGACCGCTCAACAATAAGAATTAATACACAGCAAACATGGAAAACGCTGTGTATATATATATTTTACCTTCCAACTTTCCATTTCACTACCTAGATAACATAGATACCTACAAACTAGAGTAAAAAACTCATGAAAGCTTTAATGTCTCAGCTCACCACATGGGGAAAAAGACAATATAAAAAGGGAAGCCCAGTGTGAGCAGTATACTGTAAATATAGATACTTATATAAAGTACAAGGTACAGGCCTGTGAGGCGCCCTGCCATTTATGGGCCTGGTATTAAAATGGCATTAATTAATATAGTGTATATTAATAAGTATGCACTAAAGAAAAAAACAGCAAAACTAATAAGTAGAGATGTAGCGAACTGTTCGCCGGCGAACTAATTCGCGCGAACATCGGGTGTTCGCAAGTCCGCAAATTCGCGAACTTTTGGCGATGTTCGCAAGTTTGGGTTCGCCGGGTTTTTTTTTGCGCTGCGTTTTTTCGCCTCGGTTTTTTCCGCCACGTTTTTTCGCTTCGGTTTTTCGCCTTTGCGTATACATAGGAATAGCTTGCGTTTTTTTTTTTGCCTTTATTTTTTGGCGTTTTTTTTACAAAGTATTTTTCAGAGAAATTTTTGCCCTTGATCCCCCTCCTGCATGCCACTGTCCAGGTCGTTGCACCCTTTAAACAACTTTAAAATCAGTTTTCTGGCCAAAAATGGCTTTTCTAGGTTTTAAAGTTCGCCTTCCCATTGAAGTCTATGGGGTTCGCAAAGTTCGCGAATATTCGCGAGTTTTGGCGAAAGTCCGCGAACGGGTTCGCGAACATTTTTGCCAATGTTCGCTAAATCCCTACTAATAAGGAAAAATGTTCTGGGTTACCTGTGCTTTCACATAAATATTAGAACCTATTATAACCTTTGGCCTATTAAGGTGTCATTTATTTTATTTGTAAAGCTTTTAATATTACACAGTTGCCCCTTAAATCTGGAGTATTGTGAAATATATTATTGTTTGTTATATTGATCTCTTACTGCTGAGGGATTATAATTGTGCTAATTATAATGATAACATTATAACATAATTATAATGTCTTTATGACCACAGTGCTGTTTGGGGGGAAAGCTCTATGGCAGATTCTGTTTCTACAGTTTTAATTGTACAATCTTGTTTTCACAAAGAGATGGCTCAGCAATGCTCCTGGCTGCACTTTGTTTAGTGTCTATGCTACAGCTAGGGTTTCCACCTTTTCTACCTTTCTTTTATTGTTTATTGTTTTTAAAGTATCAGTTTTACAAACAGGGCCAGGAAATACTGGCCAAATGCAACCCTAGTTACAGCTACCACACTACTATACTAATGTTACTATCATAAACTACTACATTAAGTGCTTGCACACTGCAGGATAAGATTCTTTCATTGCTTCCAAGGTTTCTCCCATTATGTCGGAAGAATTCACTAAGCACTGTACTGTAATAAGCACAACATTTTAGGGATATACTGCAAAAAAAAATTGACATTGTGTAAAGCCTGGAGACTCCAGTAAGCACAGACAGAAAGAAAACTGCATAAAGAATATATTTAAGAGGCAAGTGCTTTCTGGGAGTTTGCTTTTTACATTTATACAACAGATAATCAAACTGTTATTTAACTACAACCACCTCCATCTCTCAACATAGTTTCAAATGCGGTGGTTTTGAAACCTGTCTTCAGGAGATACCAACATGGCATGTATATGTTTGGTTTATTCTTGCTCCTATAAAAACACATGAGTAAGTGTATGGGTGATTTTGCCAGATCCATGTGTCCTGTATTGTATGTAACCAGAGAACAGGTAGAATTGATGGATACTGAGGTCAGGTGTTCAAACTAGTATTAGTGATGGGTTTCTAAATGATCTCATAGTCCAAGACAAGTGATCTGTATTTAAAAAACTCTGAGCTGCCTTCATTTCCATTTACATCACTCTAGCATGGTAATACAATTAAATACATGAGTAGTAGAGATTAAAGTGGTTGAGACACAGGATTCAAAATGAATCCCAGATAAAGTGACAAAGTTATTGAAGTCTATAGTATTACAGTTTATTCACAAAGCATCAACATATTCCACAATGCTTTATTGATTTCACACAGATACTGACTCGTCCTGCGGAGATCTTGTTGTGTTTCTGTTCAGCCCAATGCAGAAAGGCCAATTCTGTAAGAGAATGATGCTACAAAGAGGCTGTGGTTTGAATGCATTAAAGAACCGGCTTTAAAATAGCTTAATCTATTGCCCCGTCAGCATTCCCACCCTGTCAGGTGGCTGAGGAGATCTAGACACCTGTAATCCGCCTCAAACCCTTCACTGCCAATGTTTTATTCCTGCATTAGTATCTACACTGTAGTATTCATTTTACTGAGAATATCTGCACAGCTATGTAAGGTTTCATTCGTACCTAAGAAACAATATGATTAGTGTTCTTGTGGGTTACAATAAATCAATTTGCTAGAGTAGGTGGGATAGGTGATTCATTAATCACAGATGGAAATGTTTATTTTCTGTGGCTAAAGTCAGGGAAGAAGATAAAGAGGTACCGGCTCCCCATTTCCGCGTTACTGATCTTTAGAAGAGGATAAGAACGTATACTGGGTTTCATGAAACAGTCAGCCACTCAAGCACTTAGACAAACTGAGTATTCCTGCTTTCTATGGTCCTGCAAGTATAACCACAACTGACATTCAGAATGCTTTTAAAATCCTGTGGTTGTAATCAGAGATTCTGTGCCGAGTTCATGAAAAAAGTCTCCTATGGATAAGAAGGCACAGTCAGTGAATAGCACTAGGAATGGTGTGATTCCCCTTTTGCTAGCATCTGAAGGAATTTTAAGTGTGCACTTATCTTTCTCTGGAAGGGTGCAGGATTTTGATGCACTTCTTGCACTCATTCCAAGACACCACTAAACTTTAGTCGGCTTTCTAAATAACTCTAGCCTTGCCCCCAGAGAACTGATGAGCTGATAGAGTTTAAAAAGAAAATAATCTCTTTAGCATACAGCAAGTACAAAAGACTAGATTCAAATTTTCAGACCTGAAGATGTTGTGTATACAATAAACCTTGTCATTTTCATTCATGAAGGTTAATAGGTTATACATATTTATTAAAGATAGATTCCATATCATAAAAATAGTGTACCTACAACTTCTAGAATCTTTGCTGTGATTAGTGGTTCCCAAAAGGAAGATTACAGCAGGTTTCACAGCCCCAGGTTAATGTAGCAATCAGCAATTTATTCAGTGTTTTATAGGCACCGAATATAATAAACATTGAATTGGTGAGCAGTTAATCTACATTGACTTAGGTCACACAAATCATTTAAAGATAGGCAATCATAAAATATATATTGTTTTACTGCTTTACTGTACTGATATTGCCCAGGGCTATTTATCTTCAGGAATAAAAAGTAATATCTAGCAGTTCAGCTTTGAGTCTTTTAGATTTCTTTTGAAAAGCCGTGTCGTAGATTTCCGTGTCTGATAACTTGTTCCCCAAAGGATAGTCAATCTTGTTTCAAGTCTTATGAGTTTTTAAACATATAGGGAGCTAAGCTGTCACTCCATGATGTCACATTTAAAAAGCTTTGTAGGACTTGAGAAGCTATGGGTAGCTAAGCCATTCAGAAAGCCTGTCTCAGGAAACAGGTGCAAATGGGTTTAATACTTCAGTACTAAGCTGATATGGTGTGATGAAAGCTGTCATGATGGATACATCAAATCAGACATCTTAGATCAAGTCCAGGCAGCCCACATTAGGCTGAGATTCTATTCTAAAGGATGAGTAGATACTAATATTAGAAAGAAAAGATTCTATCTTATTCCGAGAAGCCTGAAGACTCTCAAATGTCAATATCATTTCCCAAGCCTGTGAAATGTAAGTGAAGTTTGGTGTTGGTGAATATGACAGAAACATGAAAAAAGCACGGCTAGAGTTTATTATTGGGTTAGGTAGGACAAAACTGTAGAAAAAAAGACCGGATCTGACATTTCAATGTGATTTATGAAAAAGCATTGGAATTGTGGATTACCTTTTTGATGTGCACAAATTAGTCTAGTTTTTCATGGTGCATCATTTTGTACACAGACATTCACTGGTAGGAGCAAGCGATATTCTAATATGAGCAATATTTTTGCACATGGTGCAATCTGATGAACGTTGCCTTTGTATAGGTATTGTGCTAGTGAGGCATGGCCATTCTCTTCCATGCCCTCCTGTTGTATGTATCTGAACTGGCAGCATAGCAGAAGCTGTCATTAATGCAGATATAAGCTTGAAAATTCTGTGTAGGCAATACAGTAACAGCATATCCAGTGGTTTTGAAAAGATAAGGCTGTTCCCATAGTTGCCTACTGAGAGTCGATTCACATCATCCAAAACAAACAATTTGCCATGACCATCTTTCACATATAAATGTAAATATGTAAAGAAGACATATTTTGTGCACATAGGAATTGGTGTCTTCATACTGAAAATTAAATATAGTCCAATTATACAGAGTATATCTTCCCATAAAAGCTTTCTCATGCTGCATTGTAAACTTTGTCTTATGCACGTAACACAATGTGAATCTCAAATAGCACTAGGTGGTATCTAATAATAACTGCCTCCTTTTTAAACATACCATGAATAAATGTTAATAGATGCTGTTAGGTAATGCAACTCTTTGATCAAATTCAGACATAATAGTGAGGCCACTAGCTGTCTTTTGTGATGCTAGGGCTAAGGCTTTCATAGGTGATCCTGGGGGGTGTCCCATGCAAGCCCCTTTACCCCTCCCCTACAGTTACCCCTCTTAGGCTAGCAGTGGGTCAAGGGGGACTGCATCTCTTATATCAACAGAGCAAATTACCCTTAACAAATCCTTTACTAGTGAATAGAATGTTATGGAGATGCCCTCTGACCCCTTACAAGTCTGTGTGATTCTTCCCAGGAGATTTCATGCACATGCTTAGATTGCTATTGCCAAAGCACAAGGCAACCATTACTGGGGAGTTAAACAAACAGGTAAGACAAAATGATACAATAGCCCTGTGTGTTTCCAAAACATTAGTTAGTCTATACATAAGTCTACCCTTTTCCATTGAAATCACTTTTTCTGGCAATTTGTCCTGCGGTATTCTGTGGGTTGCAATCTGCGTGTGACATAGGAGTGTGTCTAGGAACACAGAGAGGCCAATGTCTGAGATGTCAAGTGGACTGTTCTAGCTATAACTCTGGCTACATAATTTATATTTCTTTAACATTAGTTCCTGTCATATTTATGGTTCTGCCAACTCATTCATTGTGAGTACAGGTATGGGATCCCTTGTCTAGAAACCCATTAATCAGAAAGCTGTGATTTACACGAAGGCTATCTCCCATAGAGTCCATTTTAATCAAATAATTCACATTTTTAAAAACGATTTCCTTATTTTCTGTGATAATAAAGCTGTACCTTGTATTTGATCCCAGCTACTCTGCGTGAATCCATATTGGTGACAATTTGGGTTTCTTTGGTGCTTAAATTATTTCTAGGAGATCCAAATTATGGAAAGATCCCTTTTTGTGGAAAACCCCAGGCCCCAAGCCTTCTGGATAACAGATCTATGTTCTTCAAAGACCAGCTTAGGCCACTTCTACATCAGACTATTAAACTCTCTGCTGGATCTTTCCTGGAGATGCCACCAGTAGCACCTGAGTTCACTGTATATAAAAGGAAAGATATATCCTGAAGCAGCAGAAATAGGTATCTAAAATGTGAGATGGGAACTGAATACATTTAGATATTGATTTTATAGTTTTTTCTTTAACAGGCAAATAGAGTATTTTACATTTGCAGTCTAATATTGCTTTAGTGCATCTAAAATAAAAAAAGAACCTCAAAGAAGAAGTGGGCTTTTCGAGAGTTAAGTTTTATGTGATACCACAAACAATTTTCTGAATGATTTTTGCCCATTGCTTGAGTAAAACAATCATGCTAAGTCTAGTTTGGTTGATTTCAATTTCCTAGAGAAGAATAAATTATTCAGGAAATACACAGGTTTCGCAGTGTTTATTCAACCAAAAAACTATAAATCTATGTCGAACTGTCAATCTAAAACAACTCACACGACTGACAGAGTTTTATTGGCTTCCGAGCTACAATTCATTGTTGTGGTAAAGGAAGAATGACGCTCCATGTATATTATTTTATACATAAACATAAAATAGTACTGAAGGCATTCGATTAACAGAATTGAGAATGCACATTGCATCAATCTATGTACATGCAAATACAGAATAATAACACACAGAGCGATGAGCTGAAACAAATAACAAAAAGTACACATACTTCAACTTTTGGTGACAAAAATCAAAATATAGAAATTGGAAATACCCACAATAAAGTATATCCAAGAGGAACCAATACTTTCATAATCCAAAACGCTAACTGCAAAATGTAATGAGTGAATGTAAAAAAAAGTGCAACAGCATTATAATAAATGTCTAATAAAGAATGTTACATTGTGAAAAGCAAGGTTTGCAATTTTTTTTTTGTTTACAGCTTTTATACATTTCTGCACAACAATGCAAGATAATGAGTATGGATTGTTTACAATGCAATAGATTAGCAAAGTGGAACCTGCCATCAGATTATGCTTTTTTCATGGAAAGAAATGGATATAGAACTATTAAATGTTTGAAAAGGCAAGTGTTCTCCTTGCAATTCTATCATCTATCTGTCTATAATCTAACTTTCTTAAATGTTTTTTTTCAGCCATGGCAGATATGTACAGAATTGTAACTATATTATACTAAAAAGGAATAATTAGGGTGAAGGGTGGACATAACACACGTTGGCTGCATGGCTGACCTATGTGTCTGTACACACAATAGCTTAACTTAGGTATAGGTCTGTTTTTAGCATTTATGCATCTTTTCTATAAATACAGACATAGATGGATTCAAGGAACCTGTTTACTGATCTAATTACCATACCCTTGTGGAGGGTTTGGCACAAATTCAGAACAAATTCATTGTCAGAAAATTGGTCATGTGCACGGAGCCAGAGAGTGGAGAGAGAATGGAAGTGTCAAGGAGTGAGCTTTATTGTTCTGTATTACGGTGCTTTAGTTGATTATAATAAGGTTTTTTTAATAATTGTGGCTTATTATGATAAGTTTTGGTTACTTACTTGTAAATTCTTGTGGCCCCACCTCCATCTCCTTTGGGAGTCTATTGGCCAAGCATTCCCGGGATTAGACTCACACGTTCCTTCCAGCAGGTCCCAGAACCAGGGCAAAAGCTGCCTCCCTCCTACCATCCCCAGATGTTCGCAGTTGGCAATTGCATGAACCCATGATATCGTAAGTCAGAGTTTGGGTCAGGGAGACATTTTATTGTATAATTTCAGAATGGATGAAATGGGATGAGCCACATTTGAATTCTGTATTAGAACATCGCTTACAACCATATATCAATTTTGATTAGTGGATATATATCTGGATATATATTATAGGCAAGATGTGCTAATTAGAGACACTTGTCCTAGGCGATTGTCTTTATAGCTTTTTATAGGTTTGTACCTTGACAGCACCACACCAAGTAATTTAGGCTTTTATGTCACTTTAGAGACAAGGGCCAATCTCAAATATGTGCTTCCTGAAATTTAATAAAACTGACTTGTGCAGAATACAAGTATAATAATAATACAAGCACATGTACCACTGGATTGTGGCAAACTGGAAGTGCAGGGTACCATGAGCAAGTAAAGCTGCTTCCCGCACAGTACTTCCTGGTACGCTTAGTAAAACAGCCTCTGTGGATGTGGAAGTGAATCTGCAGCCTCTCTCCCCGCCCACCAGTCTCCCTGCTGTACCACCCACAATGTTTTTAAATGGATAGGCTGCACTGCCCCTGGTTAATTGGCAGATTACACCACCAATTGATACACTGGGAGGGGGAGTCTTACCATCTTCCTATCCAAGCAGCCAGAACGCTAGGTTTTATAGCAAACCAATAGGGTTTTTTTTCGATCTGGCTCTCATTAACAGTTTGTGTGCTGACTACAATTATGTATATATATATTTGTGCCTGTGAATTGGTCCAAAAACTACATATTTGTAAATGTTAATTTATGTTAAATTTCATGTTAATAAACTTAATGGCCGGTTACTGTGGGGGTAAAGGAATGGGAAGGGGTGCAGGTCTCGATGCTGCACTCATCATTACTAACACACATTTATTTAACAAGATGAAGAGCTGCCAGCTCTGCTCCACATGGCTGCCCAACCATAGAGCAAAGGATACTATCTGGCCTGCTATAGAGGGTACATTTAGCAGTGCTGAATAGCAATAAACATAAACAAAGAGAACAAACATTCCCGAAAATATACATAAAATGTTGCTGTTAAAGACTACACTACATGCCTCCACTGAAAGCAAGAGAGTTACACTCACCTCAAACAAGTAAACAGTATAATAATAATATAATAATAATATAAAATACATTACTAGCAACCTGTCCTTTATGCCACTAACCTCCAGGGAATGATCATAAGGGTCATGTCAGTTTCCATAAGTATTTGGTTGTGTCCAGTGCAGTAACATGGCCTTATTTTGGTGCCCTAGTTATTAACCTGCGCAGCTCTGCTGTTACAGTTTTCATGTGTGCTTTCCTTTAGTGACTGTTTAAGGGAGTAGTACACACAGATGCATGTGTGCTAATGACAAAATTGTAAAATAAAGACTTGAAATCTCTAAATCATTCATGAGCCAAATTTACAGTCCTGGATTGTTTTCTGGAGTGAATTCCTACATGTGTGTGTTTGTGCATGAATCCAGTTGGGCTGTAAAAGCTCAATACTGTATATTAGTTGAAATGCCACATTTCACATTAATATTTTAGAGTAGCAGTTTTCAGCAAGATACATAAAGTCTCATCAAATGTGTATTTCTACCCTGTTACTCTTGTAACTGCCAATAGCGTGATTACATTAAAGTGCAAGTGAACCCTTAATCTTTTGTAACTGTTGTCGTGGGAACATTCATTGTGATTCTGCTTCCCTAAAATTACTGATGATATTTGTGATACTCAAAGTGTGACTTGCGGCTTTCCTGATGCTTGACAGCATGCCTGTTATCAGTTGGAAAAAGACATAGTTTAGCTTCAGGTTGCCCTGTGTCCTCCCTGAGACTTAAAAAGCTCCGTTTCTTGTCAGGTCTTTGCAGTGATTGGCACTTTTGCAAGAAAATGGCTATGCATTCCAAACAACACTGCCTGCAAACTCAATAACTTTTCTTGGAGAAAAGGGGAGCCTCGGCCAGACTCGTCAGTAATAGTAATATTTCTCATGGCTCCTTGGTAAGAAGCCCCTTGCTGTGGTCTGATTTAACCAGTTCTTAGTGTGGCTGCAATGCTCCCAAAGTTCTGTCCAAATCTTTCGGCCACCGTGAAACCTTTACAAATAATGGGCCACACACTCTTTCTTGGCTTGGGTTGTGTTTTCAACCCCCCCTGACTATTAAATTAGTTTTACTTGCATGTCCCATGAATAACTGGGCATCTTGTCATTGAATTCATTTCTTCTGAAGAAAAACATATGGGTCTTATTTCACAATCCCAAAGCAACTTGATTTGTGAGATCATTCTGTAAGGAAAAAAACATTGTTATGGAAAAGAAAAGAAAAAAAAAAATCACAGAAGCCGGCTCAACGATGTGAAACTGAAATCCTGGCATAATTTAAAGAAACACTAAACTATTTATTACACAGAATATTCACTCTTTATTAAAGTTATTGAAGTGTCAATCACAGGCTGCTATTTCTTGCTCATTTGTGTAACACTTGCAATTATTATAAATATTTTACTGTTTGGTGAGAAACAGCGATTCAGAACGCAACGACACAAGAATATGATTATGTGTGGTTTCCAGAAACATCCACATTTTTTTTTCTGCTGAACATGAAGTTTCCAGGTGGAGACTTGGATAAAAACATTTTATACTAAGATGAAAAATTGGAAAAAAAAGCCCTGCATCAGATTGATGTATACCTGTTTAAGTAACAACATTAAAACAGTTCTGAACTAGGCAGGCTTCTATTTCACAGGAAACATATGTCTGAAATATATTTAACGTCTGTGCATCTATCATTAGTTTAATGCATTAGATTTAATCTATTTTAAATTACAGCCACCAGCAAGACCATTTTGCATGTTCCTTGAATATATATACATTGCAGATTGGATGTTTGTACTTAAGCAGAAAGCTGATCTAAAAGATCTGACAGTTTGTAGGCTCAGTTTCGAAACAGGCCGTGAAATTCCCCCTACAGTGCTCTGTGCATAAGTATAAAGCATTTCTTCCGATTTACTGCAAAAACACAATTATAGCTTTTTCCTTTTAGGGAACCGACAACAAGATAAATAACCCACTTTCTGTAAATGAATAAATAGCACTGGTAGGGTGAAAATGGCTTCATAAATCATAGGAATTTCATATTAACTCCTTAGTGCCCCCGGCTGGAATTGGCCCCCTTTCAGCTAATGGGATAAAGCTAAAACCTTAAGTAAGCACTGTGGGCAAAACACAAAACCAGCATATAACAGGGTGTGTTTTAAAATGCAGTTAATCTAAATGCTGAAAAGGAATAAACTTTTCTGGGAGTCAATAGCGAAACAGGGGAATTAGGGGTAGCTGGTGGAATGTCAACTTCAAGCAGACTTATATATAAGACATTTCTTGATCTATATCTATTATACTAACTGTAATTTTTTTTTTTTTGAAATTTGGATTTTTAGTGCTAAAAGTTGTGGAAAAAAACTTTTTTGAGATTTACTATGCGCCCAAAAGGCTAAAAATCCAAATACAACAATTCGTCAGCTAAAACTTGCCGAGATCATGTAGAAGTCAATGGCAGATGTCACTTTCCTTTCCTGAAAGATCCTTCTTTTGCCTCAAAACTCTAGTGGTTTTCAGGGTGACGATTTAAAAAAGTTGAAGTTTCTGTGACTTTTTCTGACTTTTTCAGTTTGGATTTTTAAGTAAATGTCTGACATTTGTGAAAATGAGTTTAGTTGAATTTTTAAAAATAAAAAATGACAAATGTTAGAGTTTTGGTAATTCTGCCCCTAAGTGTATTCATTTATCGGAATAATATAGGAATGGAATCTGTTATCTGTTATATGCATATACTGAATACAGTACGCACTTTTGTAAAATATAAGTCACTGAGGAGTTCCATATAAAGGCACAAACTGAGGCTTGAGGCAGATTCTGTGCATCAAATCACCAACTACAGCGAGTGTCATGGATTTGCTAAGTGGGCACTGGGAAAGCTAAGTTGCCAACTGGAAAGCTGAAGGTTTAAAGAGTCATTTGGGGGGGGGGGTTGGTTGTGCAGAGTGAGGCCAGGGGCTTGAATTGGGTGCCCTAATGTTTTAGCCCAGCTATGCTTCTGATTATCTACTAACGAACAACAGGCTTGTGTATTGTAGGAAATATATGACTATGATTTTTTAATATGAATTTTTAAAATATTTACGAATATTTTTTGGTAGAGTGACCCAACAAATGAGAGAAAATGTAAGTTTTCCCTTTTAGTTCTCCATAGTGGGGGATGTAGGCTTGCATATTGGAGCTTACTTTCTACAGGAAGGCTGTCCTGGGGAAGGGTATTTAATTGTATGGAAAGGTGTGTAAAGCTGTGAGAGCAGGGCACAGAGCAGGAAGGATATCTCTCTGTGTTTTAGGACTCCCGGAAGGGTGGGGGGTGCTTCCTGCCACTGCAAGGAGCAGAGGGAGACTTGACTTGTCAAGCTACCAAGAGACTGAGCGTCTTAGGAGCTGAGAGGAAAGCCAGGAGGCTGAGCAATTCCCCCAGAAGTGTTGTGAGTACAGGGGTTACCCCAACATTTGTGTTTTCTCACTTGTAGTCCACAAGGGGCCCAGTTTAGTGAGGGAACTCATCTAATATGTGAAGGTAGTGCCAGAGGGAAGGATTTATTTTTAAGATTTGTTTTGTATGCTGAAATGGGTACCCCTGTGTAAATAAACTGCCTTAAAGCTAAGACAGTGTCTTAGTGCCTTTTTTATGTATGGAGGTTATTTTCATTTATGTATAGTTGTGCTAATCATTATTGTGTCTGTTCTGTTCTCCACTGGACCTACCTCCACTGTTAATGTGGCAGTAATTCCAGGGTTCACACAACTGGTAGCAATAATAAGCACAGCTGACTTGTGCCAAAAGTCACACACTAATGCCAGTTTAATGCTGTGCCTCAGAAGGAATGCAATGCCCACTCTGAAAATGTTAACGTCAACTTTTCAATAATGGGCACATGTAATTGCATTCATTTTGACGCATTAAGTGCAATTGTCGAACAACTTTCCACATTGCTTTGATTTCACATATTTGATTTTTAACCACAGTCCTTACCCAAATCAAACTCTTTCCATCAAGAATAGAACAGAGCAATTTTCTGTCAAAAAATAATTAGACAATAATTATTAAGAAATAAAATATAAATATATATCCTATGCAAAGCAGTCATGGCAATTTTAAAAGTACAATTGGAATGTAGATAGATGTGCTTATTTGGACAAGCCAGGGGGAAGTCATTTACTCGTACTTATTAATCCCATCAGGATCTCGCAGTCTTAAAAAATTAAGTGAGTTTCCACGTGTCTGCTGAAAAAAAATGGTAATGGCTGAAGCCGTATCAAGATATGGGCACTTTAAATACATAGAGGTCTGTAAATGTGACAGTGTGAGCTCTCATTTAAGAGGCTGTTGGTATTTTAGCATTAGTGTCCCTTTAAATTATTAAGACTTTAGTGTGTTTGAGATGGAAACTGTCATACCTCTTTATTGCTTTGCCCTTTCTGCAAATATCTTAGGTGTTTTTATGGGTATAGATTCACCTTAAATTATTCTTAGCTGCTAAGACCAATTTTATCAGCTGTAATTTGAACCATTGACCTACAGTAAATACAATTCTTATATTTTGTGATATATTTTGTACTTTTTATGGTAATGATTCCAGAAAGAACTTGGCATCAGTAATGCCTGTTAGCATATTATAGCACATTATAGCCCCTGTTGACAATTGATCTAGCTCAAGGCCAGAGCATTTAATGAATAAGGGCATACATATGTTGTGCATAACTAAAAAGGTCATGCAAGATCTTAGATCATTTCTGTGTTTGGGCATTTATATCAAAAAGGAAAGCTGTGCCTTAAAATGCAGGGAATACTACAGTGAGAATACATTGCATAAAGGATTCTGATGACTTTCTCTGACAGTTAACTTTGAATAACAGGCAAAGAAATGACATCTGGTTAGAGTGAAATAGCTTTACACACGGGGTCACCCTAATGGAAGGGAAAAACAAATGAAAGGAATAAGAATATAGGAACATTATGTGGGATCTATTTGGCCTAATCAAGTTTTCTATCAAAGTCCTGACATCTGCAACCTTGAATCTGTCTGCCTTCAGTGAAAGGTGTAAACAGTTCAGAACTTCATGCTTTATAAACATGCAGCAGTTTTACACAAAAGAAAAATTGGCCAGGATTTAAAATACTTTTTTTTTTTTCTTTTAAGATTGCTCTTGACCATTCTTCATCACAATCACTGCTGGTACATCTCAAGAATTCAACAGCAGGCCTCTCTACATTTGGTAGATTTGGTTTAGCAAAGACAGAATATATTTCTTAGCCAATCACAGCAGATGAGAAAAATATGGAATGCCACTGATGGCATATTCCAATATTGGCCCCCTATAAAGACAAGATTTAAAGCATATGGCAAAACAAATAAATTAATTAAAGGCACAATGTGCACTAAATCCATAAAAACAGAAGATAACATATAATGTGCTTAATGATATAACAGATTAATTCATTTAAGTTAGGAGAAAAAAAACTATTGCAAAAGATAACATTGCCACTTTTTTTCATTCTTGAGCCGTATCATATTTAAACGATGTTGCACACAAATAAAAATCACATTGTTTCATTTATTTTTAATGAGACTGAAAATCTCAACTGTTGTAATAAACAGGGGAAAAAAATAAAATAAAGTTGCTTGAAATCTTCAGAGATAATTCCTATTGACTTCTATAAAAACTCATCAGTTTTCACTTGTCAAGCATTGTCATGTAAATCTTAATGTTTTTCTTTCTTTAATAAATGACAGTTTGACTATATGAGTTTTCAAACATATCCTGAAGTATATTCTGAATTATAATCGAGAAGAAACGCAATTTCAAATCTGACAAATCTGCCCCTTAGGGTCTCCTGTGTCATATGACATAGGGGGCACATTAGATTATATGATGTAATGTGCCCCCTACTGTAATATAAAAGGATATTAGATCTAAACTTGAGTTCCATGTCCTGTATGAATGTACCTAGATATGGCAAATCATTTATTCATCTGTAAAGATGTCTCTTGTGGAAGAGGCAGGATCTAACTGATTGTAAACCATTTTTTGGTGAGGTAGACATTTAGAAATGTAATTCAATCCCTGTCTGTAAAGAATATAAATGATAAAGGAAGACTCAACGGGAGTGCAGGCTGTATATGTTGTACAGCTACCTTTTTAGGCTTAACAACGAGTGCCATTATTGGTGACAGTTGAATCAGAGCTTATTGTTATTAAGTTTTGGTTGGTGTGGTTTGTCCCTCTTTGGATTTTGTTTGGAGCTTAGAAGAAATTTTTTGGGAGGGGGGGAAGTTGTCACTTAGGAAAGGCTTGGGAGAGATTAAAATACGCCTAATGGTTGCTTTTATTAAGATTACTTCAGCCTACTGAGAAGGTCTCAGTAGGATTTTACAAAGGAATTCATGGAGGGGTGCTGTTGCCTAGAGATGTAGCGAACTGTTCGCCGGAGAACTAATTAGCACAAAAATCGGGTGTTCGCAAGTTCGCAAGTTCGCAAACTTTTAGCGATGTTCACAATTTTGGATTCGCCTTAGCTGGAGCCAAATTTTGACCTCTCACCCCAGAGCCAGCAGATACATGGCAGCCAATCAGGCAGCTCTCCCTCCTGGACCACCCCCCGACCACTCACTTCCATATATAAACCGAAGCCCAGCAGCCATTTTACATTCTGCCTGTGTGTGCTTGATGAGTTAGCATAGGGAGAGAGCTGTGCAGGGGTTTGAGGGAAAGTTTAGGTAGCTTAGCTGACTAGAAATCTACTTTCTACTGCTCTGTATGTAGCTGCTGTGGGCAGCTGTCCTGTGCTGATCATCTGCTGTAACCCAATAGTCCTTGTAAGGACTGCTTTTATTTTCTGATTACTGTTACTCTTCTTTTCATTGTGTACTGCAGCTCCATCTGTCTGCGTTAGAGACAGGTGTACTGCTCATAGTAGTGCACCAGCACCAACCACACATTCACATCATTGTTTTTTATTTTTTTTATTTGTTTTTTTACTTTGCTACTGTAATTTATAGAGCCCAGTGCTATTAGTCTAGCTGTGTTGGGGACTGGTGTGCTGCTCCTAGTAGTTCACCCCCAGCACCAACCAGAGATCACTTTTTTTTTATTATTATTTTTTTTTTTTAATTTAACTTACTGTTCTTTAACGTGTCCAGTGCTGTTTGCTGTTGTTCATAGTAGCGCACCAAACACGTTACACATAGTAGTGACATTGCATTGCTATAAAATCACCTGAGTGACGTTTTTCCACCAGCAATAATATATTCCGTATCCACTACTGCTGCATTTTGTCTTTGCGTGTGAACCGGCTGTAACCTTTACACGACTTGATTGGCATGTAGACGCTGGACGTTTTAAAGCAGTTTATAACACAAGTTTAGAAATGTAGTGTGATTAGTGCCCTTTACAGCACAAAACGCAGCGCTGTGTCAACAACGTATTTTTCAGAGAAATTTTTGCCCTTGATCCCCCTCCGGCATGCCACTGTCCAGGTCGTAACACCCTTTAAACAACTTTAAAATCAGTTTTCTGGCCAGAAATGGATTTTCTAGTTTTTAAAGTTCGCCTTCCCATTGAAGTCTATGGGGTTCGCAAAGTTCGCACTTTTTGGCGGAAGTTCGCGAACGGGTTCTTGTGAGGTTCGCTACATCTCTACTGTTGCCAGGTGGCAGTACATTTAAGAGCTTGTCACCTAGAAACAGATTGGGAGAGTAAAACACTTCTAATATTCACTTTTATGAAAGTTACTCTAGCTTCTCAGAAGGCTGAAGGCCTGATTGCTTTCATTAGTATCATCTTCTGACTGCCCTTTAAACTTAAGATGGATATATTCCAGTCTCTAATGTTGTTCTTGGGAGATCTTTTGAAATAAGACCATCACAAAGTGTAAAATAAGATGAACATTCATATGCCAATCCTCTGCTCCTTTTCTATCACTGACTAATCTGCTCTTGGTCTAACAGTTATGGCCGCCTTTGTTTGTTTTAAACATTCATGCAAGGTGCACAAACGATCAGAACAGCAGGAAATAAGGAGATGCTGTGGCTTTTTTTCACTTCCTTATCTGCTGATGTACAAAATATAGCAAGGACAGATTAATTTTTTAAACCTGCTCAATAGCCAAACAGACCAACATCCATAGTATCGGTCAGTATTAGTGGGAAAGCACTTGTTATGGCCATCTTAACAAAAAGGAAATGCTCCACACACCAAACTAGTCTCCAGCTTATACCACACCTTAATTTTTACGGACCTTAAAGCTTTTTACTATGCAGAAGCCCTTTGGCTGACTCACAGGAACTGGAAGCATAACATTTGAAATTTCAACATGAAACGAAGTGAACAGGTAGAATGCAGTCGCTGTAATACACCAACAGAAAACGGTAAAAAATGGTGTGGTCCTGCAACATTATATCCAAGGCCAGTTCTCTAAAATGGGTGCCACTAGGCCAGTCTCAAACACGCCTCCCACCTACCTGCCTAGCAAGCCATCCACCTTATAATTCGGCAGCCCAACCCTCCCTACCCCCCCATATGCATGCACTCCAACCTGATACCGTGTTATTTCTTGCAGCAGTGGGGGGCTCCTGTGTGTCCAGTACTTCAGACTGGCAGATGCAGCTGGGTGGCATGCTGCCCCTAATTTTGTGGCACCCTAGGCCCAGGCCTTTGTGGCTTTCCCACAATTCCGGGCCTGATTATATCCTGGTTCTGGACTGAGATCACAACTATTGCTAAAGGTCTGATGGTTCCTCAGGTTATCTAACTTGCCTGTCTACTGTCATGGATGAACATATCACTCCCTACTATTCTATACTAAGAAATATATTGGCAAGAGCTTGACAGGGTCACCTCTCCATCCAGAGCTGCAGGCAAACAACTAGTAAACAAAGCAATACCACTAATCAACTACCACTAATCAACATTAGAATATGGTTTCTTGCTCTTTTTACCTGCTTGTACAATCCAAATTTATATGCTCAATTGCATATTTTAGATAGGGCAATGATAGGGCAATTGCCTGCCTATACCTTATTGTAAGATCTGTAAATATTTGAGTCAGAGTTCAAGGCCTCTTTGCCAAAACACAGAAAATTCCAAAATAAATTCTGCGTGCGAAATAATCAGAACCATAATTGTATAGTCATTTGATACTAATTACAAACAAAAAAAAGCAGAAGGTTGTTAAGAACTTGAATCCTTCAATTAAGACTTTCTTTTTTTCTGTTGAACACCTTCTAGCTCATGCTACTTCAATGTGGCCTAATATATACAATAGGATATATCTCATAGATAGTAAATAATGTATTTTCTACATTTCACAAACAATATAATTAAATGGAACTGCACAGGAATATGCCATAGAAAATGATGTGTTGCCTACCGTTTTTGAATTCAAGAGGAAACACATTTTCTGACATACCACTGCAGAGCATATTTACATTTCTGTTGAAATATTTATAGTCCAGTACATTTCCATATCTTCAGATCTGGTACAAGTCAGCTACTGTATAGACAGAGTGCAGGTCAGTACTCAGGAGGTTGATAAAAGATAGAAAGGTCTTGGTAATGTAAGGGACATTCAGTGATCTACAGGGATGATTAACATAAATGAAATCCAGCAGTCCTTGTAACAGAGAAAGGATGTGCAGAATTATAAACCCAGTTTTCTTATTCTATTTTGCCTCATTTTTAGAAATCGACATTTTGAAGTTCAGCAATTCTGCAGTATTACAATGGTAAACAGCACAAACTCCTTACCCTTGCCAGTATATTAAAAAATCTAACTATTTGTGCACTGCACACCCAGGGGAGAAAGTCTGGCTCTCTGGCTATCTGTTGCACTCTTGAGACAAGAGATTGATTCCAGAGTTAACACTTTCTGGAAGTAAGTTAAGTGAAAATCATATTGTAAAAAGGAAAAAGGTAAAATATACAGTAAACAACAAATGGAATGAAAGTGCGTGCTTATTTTGTGACTATATTCACAACAATATTCACAAAAACATTTTTATTTGCATGCACTTTTTTTTTTTTTGCAATAATGTAATTAATAACATTTTTCTTTCTATTCTCCCTGTGCCCGAGGGACAAACCTAAAACAATCTTGGTCTCCACTCAAACGTTCACATTAAAAACAGCATTACTGTACCATAATGAAAATGGACAGTGTTATCCTAATCATCAAATATCACTTAAAATGATCTGAAGTCAAATGACATTTGTCTACACAAGAAAATAAAGGTTTTTTTCTCTTTGTTCAGGTTCTTGATTTATTTAATTTACATTTGCTTTTTTTATTATATATAAAAAGAGAGAGAGAGAGTGAAAGAACTAGTTTTGTTGTTGATTGTTCGATTTCCTTTGTTTTGCCTGAATAGCTGTAGCATGTTTGGAAGATGTTTCCTCTGGAAACACACATTTTTTTTCTGAAACCTATTAAATATGTCTGAGACTTACACCTTGCCCAAGTTAACTGGCTCAGTCTTTCTAGAGATCTTCATTGTACTCCTATTTGTTAGCTATTCCTAGTTATTACAGTAAAATACTGGGATATATATTGTCATACTAAGTACACAATATAAGGGAAACCACTCTCCACTGTAGAAAGAGTGATAAATTAACAGTCCTTCTGTGGGAGACATGGCTGGATTTAGATGTAAGAATAATCGATCACTTGCACTTCTTTGGGGTCCTCATCGCCTTGAATATTATAGAAAAATAAATGTACCAGAACCTTTTAAAATTTTTAACATATATAAAAACAAGCCGTCCCAAAACAAAAACATCAAGAAAACAGCAAAATCAAATTAAACAATAAAATATACTATATATATTCTTCTTGAAAAGAATTGGCTGCATCACAGTTTTTATACCCCAGGGGAGTTATGACTGGGCTGACCAATGAGATGAATGCATTTATCACTTATTAGTGACTAAATCCTTTTTATTAATGGGATGTATTGTCTATGAGTATTGAACATCAAAAACTAGGCCATGGATTATTAAAACTCATGGTTGAAGAGTTTAGCAGTAATGCACCAGATTTTAGTATTGATTTCTCTCTGCTCTATGATATATGTCAGTTCTTAGAGCTTAAAGAGCTGGCGGTGTAAATTACCTTGTGCATTTTACATTTATTTGGGAACCAATCTCACAGTATTATGGACTTTCCCTTTGGGAAGGTGCTTAGATGAGAGTGCTCGGTGCTCTCATTCAGGTTTCCCATTTGGGAATACATGCTTTGGATTTACAGACGTTTTATGTAGTCTGACAAGAATGAATGGATTTATTAATGTTGTAGTATGACATATTAAAATGCTTCTAATCTAGCCCTGAAGTACCATGATAATGACTAATTCAGCCATGTCTTCTGTGCTATCCAGCAATGACAATGCATAATCTGCAGTATAAAGCTTATAATTATACAGCATATTATTTATGATATCTGTGCTAATGGTTTTCGCTAGCATGAAATACAATTAAGTAGGAAACACAGTACACTTAAAATAAGAGTCCTTTTAAACAAGATGAATGTATATAAAATATAAAGCAAGTTATACAATTAAAAAAAAACAGTACAGCTTGTTAATTCACACAAAGAGGCTATGGAAAATATCAATGCCTATTCAATAAAAGGTGATATCTTCTTTTTACATTAAGAGCAGTAAGTCAGATATTATTTCACAATTTATTTCACAGATGACCTTGCAGTATACGCAATGTGTTCTCTAGTGCCTTCATGACTGTTATCTGTCTGGCTTTGCTGGCCTTGAGGTGTGTTTGGCATATAGTTTTGCATTCATGATACTAATAGACTTCTTCAAAAGTTTTAAACACAGGAAGCAACTTTTAAACCATTTATGGGGGAATGTAATAAAAGTCATTATTGGAAAAAATATTTGCAATGCAAACATTAATGCCTTTGTGGAAACAAGTTTTCTTTGTGCAAATTAAATATAGCTTTTGCAAAACATGACAACTGTATGGTGGCCACTTCCACCGATGGAAGAAATATTGCAAATGTTATCATTTGCCCAATGCACAGTGTATGTAATAAAACCTCTTAATGGAAAAGTTATTTTTGCTCCAAAAGATGATTCCACCTTTAAGTGTGTCTTAAAATGTGCTATGCATAATTGAAGTTTGCTTACAACTTTCCCCTAGGACCCTAAAATCTTGAGCTAGGTTTACATGAAGTCAAATGGTAGGCAAGTTCCTTTGGTGTTGACCCAAGTGGCTGATCATTACTCATCTTGTTGGGCCCTTGACTGAAGATTTCTTGTGTGTAGAAAGTCATTAACTGACAGGAAATAAAATGGGTCCACACCTCCACATACTTCTATGTGGCCTTAATGGTCAACTTCAAGTCCAACCAATTTGGTCAATGCAATTTGGCCTTTGATTTTGGATCCAATATCATGGGCTTGAGCTTCTATGGACAGTTTAAATCACTGAATCTTGGAGATTCATATTATAACATGGATTACTGGTTCAGTCTTCTATAGCCAACATTTTTTTTTTAAAGAAACCACTTCTGTAAAAATTGTTGGTATGTTAAAAACATCCATGTGCAATACACATTTGGTGTTGGTTCTCTTATGAGCAACAGCCAACTTACTATGCCTTTAATAAACAATGGGCCAATTTAACACCAAAACAGCTGCAGTGCATGGGAATCAGGCCATGTCTGGCCAAAATGGCAAGCTGATCACTAAACCTTTACAAACGGTACTAATTAACTAAACTTATCGTCAGTCTTTGCAATTGAAATTATTTGTAAAACTGATGAAAATATTTTTGTTATTACCAAAGAGTCCTAACAAACAGAAAAGGAATGCTAAGGCCCCACCTTTTATTTATTAGGGTTTATGTAATAAAAGTTTAATAAAAGTTTGCTATAGTCATCAACAAGAACCAATCAGGAGGTAGCATTAGTTCATCACCTGTTTAAAAACAGACAGGCTGTTGTGGGTAAGTGTGCCTGGGTTAAGATGTGTGCCTTTTATTACTTATGGGGGTGAGCATGGCATTTATATTACGTGAAAATTCTGCATGTTACGTGAAATTCTGATAAAATAACATTTGTAATATTCAGTGTGGAGAATATTCATGACCTAAGATGAAAGCTGTTTAATGCAGACCCCTTCTTTCTACAGCGCACAATATTTCATATATTTTCCCTTTATTGGCTAGAAAACAGCTCACTTGTCCACCATGTTCAAAATTAGCTACTTGCCACAAAATATTTATTTCAATTAATAATACTGGCATTCTAAGCAGTGGGAGGGTTATAAAGGAAATTGCCTTTCATCTGTATGATCCAACAAGCCAAATGTAAAATTTAGCAAACAGATAGTCTGACCTTGCAAATCATACAAAAAAAGGAAACCTTGTAAAAGAAATGACATCATTACTTATTCTACATCTCTCTTTTCTTTGATCCGGCTCATTGTTGTGCACTGAAGATGACTGAAACAATTTATTGCTAGTCCCGGAAAACACATGGCATTTCTGTGTAAGCAATGATATGCATTCTTTCTAAAATCACCAGGGATGGTAAATAGCTGTCAGCACTTCGTAAACAGGCCATTTTATTTAGTACATTTCTAATGAAATGTAACAAATAAGAATGCTGTGGACAAGTGAGAAAAAAAGAAATCTGAATTTCCACAAATGCAAAAACCTTCTGTAATAGCTTAACTTTCATGCTTAATAGCAGCTCTTTTTTGAATTATGAGTTACTTAACAAAACCCACTCTTTGCAATGTGCCATCTTTGATCAATCGACTGGCTTTTTCTTTTGACTCCCTGACTCTCTGTTAGAAACTTACATAAATATGTCTAGAAACAGCCTCAGTCAAAGGACATCCAAGATTTTACGAAGTGTTTGCAAACTAGAATCTATAACAGGTAATTAGGTAAAGAAATTGGAGTAGGGCATGATTAATGTTTATATAGGATGAAGAAAATCTTCCCATTGGTCTATTTAAAGGGACCCAAATTGCTTTTTTTTATAAAAACATCCATATCTGTTATAAATGTGGTTAAAATTTTCAGCTTTCAATCACATATTGCCTGCCCTGTCTCTGTGCCTTAGACATAGAGTCTGGGCAGGCAGTAACTTTTACTTTCCATTCAGCACTTCATAGATGTCACTGCACTCCTCACATTCCTCCTCACTCTCTAAAATTATGTATCCTATGCATGGTTATGGGCATTAGGCCCTCGATTCGGATTCATTTTGGGATGATGCAAAGCTGTTATGTAACAGCTTTGTTATTTTTTATTTTATCTGTAAATATATAGCATCTCTTATTGTGCCTGAGATGATGTAGTTTAAACTTCCCATTTGTCTATGTGTCTAAAATGTAAATTACAGTCAGTCTGTCTTCCTCCCCAGTTGACAATGCCCGGAACCTCTGATCACATCATTGGTCCAAATCATCCCTTGTAAGAGGCCTGGGTCATATAGTAGACTAAACTGGGCATGCTCACTAGTCTGCTTTTTTGGTGAGCAGATGTTATCTAACCCTGTTCTGAATTTGATAGGGGTTGATCTCTTTCTGTCCTACAAATTCCAGTGCCAAATATCCATTTTTGCTAGTCTTTGTTCAGAAGATCAGATGGCACAGCCTAGGCTGTGTCCTGCCACAAGGAAACCAAGAGACTGCCCATCTGCAGGCCAATGCGGCTCAGTATCAGTACCAACAGTTCCCATTCCTGGCACATCCATGAGCAAGACCGCTTAGTGCAAGCTGGTTACTGTTCAATTGCTAGTGGATACACTGGGCAGTGCAGTTGCCATACTCCAGTAAAGTGCGGCATCCTATTATAAAAACAATTTTTTTGGATCCTGCCCTATGTCTGTGGACCTGCAGGTCAGTGACAAAAGATTGTCTTAATAACAGTGTTCATAAAGTGGCATCTGCTTGTTTTCTGTGATTGTGAATTACATGAATGAAAGGAAACAGGATTTATATAATTTATATAGTAAGTAAAGTTTACTTTGCCTGACAAGCACAATAGAAAATAATTTGAAATTATTTCTTAGGTGACAAGTGCAAGGTTACAGTGCATAAATGCCAGTAAGGTCTCAGGGTGTGATTCACTGGACACAGGTTAGTCTTTTTGTGTAGATGCACCCCATTAAGGAAACCCTGTGAGTAATGTGTCCTCCATGCAGGTACTAATTTCAGGCTTTACTTGAGCTCATGCTCCCTGTAGTCATGTGCATTTCTTTAGAGCAGGCTGAACAGGAGCAGTAGGTCTCTTGGCTTTAGTTTGCAATTGAGCCTTCAGTTTTACAAAAACGTATGGGGTGGGGGGGGGGGAGAAAGGGACAGGGTAATTATGAAAAATGGATCTTGCCAGACATATTGTCTTCTATTAAGAGATGGACAGAATCGGATGGGCACTGGATGGGATCTACCTACCTTGGGTGATCGTACAGAAGGGTTTAACATGATGGACAGTTTAATTTTTTCAGTCCAAATAAGCTATGAAGAAATTAAAACAACAATTTATCCACTAGCTGCTATTAATAATTCTTTGACTAAAGTGCAGTTGGTTCCTGTTGTGTGCTAAGTACATGGTCATCACTTCCTTGGGGGTCATGTTTGCCAACAGGTAACGTGTTTAGCCATTCAAAGTGAATGGGATAGATTGTAAACATTTTCCCCCCATATGTAATAAAAGGCACTAAGTTTGTCCAGGAGCTGTAGCCCATAGCAACCAATAAGAAGGATGCTTTCAAACAGGTGACCAGTAAATACTAGCTGTTGATTGATGGGTTACTGCTCCTGAGCAAATTTAGTGTCTTTTATTACATAACACCATTTGTCTTCAGCCCATGAAACTACAAAATTTGGGTGACAAAATGTTCAAATATTCAATGCCATTGCCCTTAAATACTGTACCTTAGGAATAGCAGTACACAAAGGTGATTTTGTGCGGCCCTGTGTGCCATTACCCTAAGGCTGACGACATTTGGATTTTTTTTGTGTTTTTGCATTACTACACCAGTGGAGAAAAGACAATCTGCTGCCTTCTGCTTCCTGGATGTGTGTCCTTACGGGCATAGGATTAGCCCAATCCAGAACACATATTGCGGATTTTGGTGCAAAAATGTATACTTTTGCGTTGCCACGCTAAAATTCACCATATGTGTTCTCTAACAAGCTGATTCCTTATCTGTCAGAAAGCAGAAGTCAGTGGATCAGTTTTCTCTGCTCGCAACCCATCAGCCATTAGCCTAAGAATTAATTGAAGGCAGTCTGCATTGTAGTTTATCTGGAAGAGAGTGAGAAATGGTTGTTTCATTGCTGCCAAGTCCCTATGCGGCAACATTGCTGTTTAGCGGAGTGTTTTATTAACAGATACAAATATTAATATTAATATGTATAAAAAAATATAAATATATATATATATATATGAATATAAGTAAATGTAGTTAGCATAAAGAGAAAAAAATCAGGACAAAATCTAAAAATAAGAAAAATAAAGGTTTATGTGTCTCTCCTGGAAGGCACTATAAAGCCATTAGAATGCCTGATTCTTCTTACACACTTGCAAATTTGACTTCCATCTCTTTCTAACTCTTGCTTATGATGTCAGACAGAGAAGGACTGATGGCTCTTGCAAATACTAACAGAGTAATAGGTGACCAATTATATACATGGCTCCCTTGCTAATAAGGCTTAGTTAAAGAAGTAATAATCTACTGCAATGAAATGCTGCTTTTCTGGCACAGACAGGAACAACCACCAAGCTGTTTTGAAGCAAAGGATAAGAAGAAACACTGTGAAATGAAATTAACGAAATTAGATAAACATACTTTAAAAGATATTAGTTTACCCTGTGCACATAAGATGCCAAAGACTAAACAGAGTCTGAGATCTGAGCTCAGGAATCTAAAGAGCAGAATGGCTGCGACACCTGTTTCTTATCTGCCGCTAGTTTCTATTTACATATTTCTGTTTACTCCAGATGAAAAATATGCTGCTGTATTACCTACAGTTGACTGAAAACAATTTACTTAATAGTTCCTACAAAGTAGTGTGCCTTCTTTCCAGATGCATTGGAAGATAATTGGGAACATTTTCTTTTAAACTAAATATTATAAATTGAGTGTTCTTTTATCTTTGGCGGGGAGTGTGAATGTGATTGAGAAGCCCGCATAGCAGCTGTTAATCTGGATATTTAAATTCAGAAGACTAAAATAGACAGAAAAATATGTCTAGAAATCACTCCACTTCAGAAATGATAATATATGATTATCTGAAATGTATTGAAAGGCTTCTAAGTCATTTTTTAAAAGTTTTTATATTTGGTTAGCTATTTTACACTATACATTTAGGCAGCACAGCAGATACATTTATATAGGTAAGCTTATCTTTGCTTTCTTTACATTCTGTTACATTGTGAGCAGAGCCTGTATAGTGAAAGTGGTTGTATGTCTTACTTAATATATTTGTACATCTGATTATACTTTAAATGTGCTCTGTGGTTACCAGCCGAGTCATGTCCTATGTGATTATTGCAATTAAAGGACATTCCTGGCTTCAGCTCCTTTCTAATACATTGTTAAGCTGCGATGAAAATAGTCCTGGAGTCCTTTGGAAGCCCCCCTTGAATGTTTGAAATATCATAATACAGGTATAGGACCCTTTATCCAGAATGCTCGGGACCAAGGGTATTCCGGATAAGGGGTCTTTCCGTAATTTGGATCTCCATACCTTAAGTCTACTAAAAAATTAATAAAAATTAATTTAACCCAATAGGATTGTTTTGCATCCAATAAGGATTATTTATATCTTGGTTGGGATCAATTACAAGGATCTGTTTTATTACTACAGAGAAAAAGGAAATCAGTATAAAAATTCTGAATTATTTGATTAAAATGGAGTCTATGGGAGATGGGCTTTCCGTAATTCGGAGCTTTCTGGATAACGGGTTTCCGGATAAGGGATCCTATACCTGTACCTAAAATCAGACTTTAAAAGCAACATCTGTCAGGTTAGGTGCAACTTCAAGGGCCATTTTCCACCTAAATAGTTTTCTCTCTATACACATTATTCCCTGTAAGACATTAGAATGAGGGTGACTGCACCATGGATGTTGGGCAGGTGTGAAAAGCACCCAACTGGAAACCTAAGAGTATGAAAGATTTTATCAAATTAATTTTCTACTAATCTTATCTTCTTAAACAATAAGTACACCCACTTGTTCAGCATGAGTGCAATGAATAAGGCTTGTGCTGAACATACTTGCTGCCTTTTGTTATAATGCATGTATGTATATTTTATTTATGTAGTGCTACTTGCACAGCACTGTACGGTAGAATAATACATTAACAGATGGGGTCAATACAATACAATAATAAAATACAAGGGTAACATAAATGTACATTTACATTCATGAGGTAGTGCTGATGCAAGAGGGAGTAGATCACTGTCCTGTAGAAGTAACACACTAAGAGGGTGGGTACCTTACAGACACATTAGGGCTATTTTTTTTTACTGCAAGTGCAATTTCTGACACCATGGCCCTTTTTTTTACCTACAATGTATTGTTTTTCCCATAATTCCAACGTTAGGGGGGCAGATACATTAAAAAAAGTATATCTTGAAAATTTTGGGAAACAGTGAACAATTTGCAAAATGTGGCTAGCACATGACATTTTTGATGCACATTTTTTTGATGAGACCATGACTTTTTCCTCACTTGTTGAATTTTTGTGTTAGTTTCCCGAAAAAATTTGCCTATGCCGAAATGCGGAGTTTTACAGCAAATCCATACCTGGCAGAATTCTTTAGGCACCAGTTAACTCTGTCTATTGATGCACATGCACAAAATTCATAAAAGGGGGTTGTGCTGAGATAAGGTGGTTGCAAGGAGCGGCTTTAGCGTCAAGTACCTTTAATAAATGCCAATAATTTATGACCTCCCTTTAATTACCCCGTTTGGCCATTTTAGCTCAAAACATAATACATTCCATGGAGTTTATGTGATTAAAAGAATAGATAAAAAGTATGTACAGCAAAGCCCTATTCATTGCACTTATGTTGTAAGAAGCAGTGTATTGTCAGTCGGTTCTTTTTTCTCCAGTCTCTTTTTTATTTTCCTCTCTGCTTATGACTTTCCTTGTATAAGTTCTTCACTCATTACTACAATTCCTTTTCCACTCTTGATTCATACTCCCTTTTCCCTCGGCTTGTCTCCCTTCTTCTTTCTCATCTTTTAATTACATGATCCCTACCTTACCCCTTTGTCTGCTCTTCTCCTTTCTCTTCTACCTTTCTTTTCTTCTTAACTTGAGTTTCTGTCTTCTGACTTTACTATTATGATTCCCTTCTCTCTCCTTTTTCTCGTTTTCCTTTCTTTTTTTTAACCATTCTTTTATTTTTTTTTTGTTTTTACTTTCAACGTCCCCTTTCTGTGCTGTCCATTTATCCTATCCTTCTTACATCCTTCCTATACAGCCTTGCATTAGATTTGTTTCCCCTGGCATTACGGCATTGCTTAAAGGGATGCTTCACCTTGAACATAACTTTTAGTATGACGTAGACCAGGGGTCCCCAACCTTTCTTACCCATGAGTCACACTCAAATGTAAAATGAGTTGGGGAGCAACACAAGTCTGAAAAACATTCATAAGGGTGCCAAATAAGGGCTGTGATAGGTTATTTGGTAGCCCCTATGTAAACTGGCAGCCTACACAAGGCTATTTGTCAGTACAACTGTTTTTTATGCAACCTCCAATCCAGGAATTCAAAAATAAGAACCTGCTTTGAGGCCACTGGGAGCAACATCCAAGGGGTTACTTACAAACCACTGGTTGGGGATCACAGACACAGACATTGATATTCTGAGACAATTTGCAATTGGTTTTAATTCTTTATTATTTTTGTTTTTTCAGTTATTTACCTTTTTGTTCAGCAGCTCTCCAGTTTGGAATTTCAGCAGCTATCCAGTTGCTAATGTCTTGTTTACCTTAGCAATCAGTCAGTGGTTTAAATGAGAGACTGGAATATGGGGCCTAAAAATAAATATAAGTATATAAATAATAAGTAACAATAATAATAAAATTGTTCGCTCACAGAGCAATATCTGCCAGGTCAGTGACCCTCTTTTGAAAGCTGGAAAAATTTAGAAGAGGAAGGCAAACAATTAACAAACTATAAAAAAAATAAATAATGAGGATCAATTGCAAAGCTGTTAGGAATAGGATATTCTTTAACATATTAAAAGTTACTGTAAAGGTGAACTACCCCTTTAACTACTTTCATGAGTTCTGATATTGTAGTTGGAGATGCTTCTGTTGTTGTTTACAGCAAATTACAATTCAGTCTGTAATCAGAATTAAGATTTCCTTTATTACATTTCCCTCGTTATTTTAAAACACAGAACCTCATTATATGAATACTTCAAATGATGTATCTTTTCTGCATACACATGTATTGTTTTTTTATTATTGCTGATGCTATTTGTATGATTAAAAGTCTTATCCTTCCATTATGAAAATAGCTGTATATTTTCGACAAGGCTGTTTACTGTGGAATAGCACATAGCCTTATCTGTAATATATAAAAATAAGCATGAAATAATTGTCTCAAAGCTTAGAATGTGTATTCAAGGCATTTTTTAAATTTCAGTTTTGATTCACACTAGTTTTTTTTCATACTGATGAACAAACTGCCTGAAATATGCATATTTTTCTAAAAGGCTTTAAGTTATAGCCCCGGCTTTCTAGCACATAGTTCTTTCATATAAAAAAAAAAAACCCCACAAACGTAAACCCTTTCCACAGTTTTTCACTGCTATTGTTCTATCACTCTAATTTGGTAATCAGATATAATGGTGGAAATAAAAGAATAAATAATAGGATAAATTAAATTCTGTTGAGTATTTTCTAAATCTCAGAGAAAAGAAGATAGCAAAGATTGGTAACATTATCTTACACATCGGCCAATTTGACCTTGAACATTCCAACTAAGCATAAAACATTCAGGACAAGATATTTGCTCTAATTTAAAATCATAGCTTCTGGGTAAGATAGCTTTGGAAAACATCACATGCCACTCATCCTTAAAACTGTAATTTTGTGTTGTTTCAAAAGCTGCAATTTATGATTGAATACCTTGTCTTTATGCTATGGTCTTTGCTGCAGAAACATTAAATTCAGGAGATTGTGACTTATATTAATTTAGGAAGCCTCCATCAATTCTACTGGTGCATTTTAACGGTGGGACAACTGACATGGATAAAGTACAACTGCACGCAGGAGATTCCAGCTCATATCTAAGTTTTATTACAAGCATAGGTTTAAAAAAAAAAAGCTTATATGAGAGGACCTTGGACACCTTGGTTATATTATGACATGTTACATTCAGAGACAACTATGTCATATCTATACTTTAGCACAGGATATTTGGCAACTGTATTGCTGCAGGGGTAGGCTTTTTTTATTGGTGGGAATTTTAATATATTCTGCCTCAAATATATAGAAGCTGTTAGCAGACCAATGCTCTAGATCTCCATAAACGTAAACCTAAATTCCCTTCATTCCATATGCTAAGTTTGCATGACCTTGTAGATAATCAAGCAGCAGAAACAAGTTTTAGTCAGTATTTGAATATCACAAAATATCCCCTTACTCCCTCCACAACCACATTACTGCTAGTATGTAAAAGTCCAGGGCCCCCTCATACCTGCTGTATAAATGCAGAGTTGTGCAGCAGGCTTGGTGATCATCACATATGGGGAATATTTTGCATGCTATGTAAAAAGTGGAGTGAAGCATTACTGGTGATGTTGCCCAGGGCAACCAATCAGCAATTAGTTTTCAAAAGTTAGAAAATCAAAGCAAAGCATCTGATTGGCTCCTATGAGCAACATCACTGGTAAAGTTTTACTCCACTTTTTACACTGCATGATAAATATACCCCTTGGTACTATGTGCAAATAGGTAATTCTAATTAGAAAACTGCCATTTTATGTAATAAGGGACACCTCCTGGGATCATAAGATTCACAGAGAACACAAACAAGCCAAGGCACACATACATGCTAGGCCTTATCAGCCAATGAATGGACAGAGTTCTGCCTTTTGCTTCCAAACTTCTTCCTGTAAGGCTGATGCCACACCAGACGTAGGGCTGATTTTTTTGGCAAGCAGAAAAACGCTTGCCGAAAATTCAGCCCTACGCCTGCTACTTGTGCCTGCACCCGAATGAATGGGATACACTCGGGTGCAGGCACATGTAGCTGATATACGCATGAAAACACGAGACTTTGCATTCTCTCGCGTTTTCGTGCGTATATCGGCTACATGTGCCTGCACCCGAGCACACCCAAGTCTGGTGTGGCATCAGCCTTACAGTTAGAGCTGCATTATTTCTGGTCATGTGATCTCTGAGGGAGCACACAGCCCATCACTAAATGGTAGCTCAAAGTAATAGATCTAAAAGAGTAATATTTACTGATTTATATATTCCAGTTTGAAACGATTCTTCAATAGGCCACTTAATATGATGTAAACTGTCCAAAGTGGGGATTGTCTTATTTCTGGTTCTCATGCTATTATGATATTTATGTGTAATTCACTGAGCACAGGTCTGCAGCACCTATTCTCACAGCCTGCAGAGGGAACCTGTTAAACTGGGGGCAGCTACATTGCTCCCCTGTATCAATAGGTCCACTTGCATACAATGTAGTAGAGTAGATGGAACAGACACACTGGTGCCAAGCAGAACCATAGGGGAGTGCAAGGAGAATCTTTGGACACAGGTACCTTAAATGAATTAAATGAAGTTTCATCCCTTTTTTGAGTGGAAATTATGGAAATTATGTCTGTCAGCCAGTTTTACATCTAATTTTGTCTAGGCGGAATGTGCCAAAATTATATTTTGTGCTCTAAATTCAGAGCTAATTCTGTCCACCCAACAGTTTGTTTTGTATGTGTCTCATCAACTGTGTAACAAGCACAAAGCTTGGAGAGGACATCTGTCTGAACTCTGTTCCCACAGTGGTTTCTGGAAGTGTTACCTAAATGGTAATAAAACCTAAAAATAAAATTGTGCATAATAAAAGCAAATTTCCTTTGTTTATTATATAATAATATATTATATTATATATATATGTATTTCTCTCGTGTGTATATATATATATATATATATATATATACACTGCTCAAAAAAATAAAGGAAACACTTAAACAACACAATGTAACTCAAACTCAAACTCAATCACTCATTTGTGAAATCAAACTGTTCACTTAGGTAGCAACACTGATTGACAATCAATTTCACATGCTGTTGTGCAAATGTAATAGACAACGGGTGGAAATTATAGGCAATTAGCAAGACATCCCCAATAAAGGAGTGGTTGTGCAGGTGGTGACCACAGACCACTTCTCAGTTGCTATGCTTTCTTGCTGATGTTTTGGTCACTTTTGAATACTGGCGGTGCTTTCATTCTAGTGGTAGCATGAGATGGAGTCTACAACCCACACAAATGGCTCAGGTAGTGCAGCTCATCCAGGATGGCACATCAATGCGAGCTGTGGCAAGAAGGTTTGCTATGTCTGTCAGCGTAGTGTCCAGAGCATGGAGGCGCTACCAGGAGACAGGCCAGTACGCCAGGAGACGTGGAGGAGGCCGTAGGAGGGCAACAACCCAGCAGCAGGAACGCTACCTCTGCCTTTGTGCAAGGAGGAACAGGAGGAGCACTGCCAGAGCCCTGCGAAATGACCTCCAGCGGGCCACAAATGTGCATGTGTATGCTCAAACGGTCAGAAACAGACTCCATGAGGGTGGTATGAGGGCCCGACATTCACAGGTGGGGGATGTGCTTACAGCCCAACACCGTGCAGGACGTTTGGCATTTGCCAGAGAACACCAAGACTGGCAAATTTGCCACTGGTGCCCTGTGCTCTTCACAGATGAAAGCAGGTTCACACTGAGCACATGTGACAGACGTGACAGAGTCTGGAGACACCGTGGAGAACGTTCTGTTGCCTGCAACATCCTCAAGCATGACCGGCTTGGCAGTGGTTCAGTAATGGTGTGGGGTGGCATTTCTTTGGGGGGCCGCACAGCCCTCCATGTGCTCGCCAGAGGTAGCCTGACTGCCATTAGGTACTGAGATGAGATACTCAGACCCCTTGTGAGACCATACGCTGGTGCGGTTGGCCCTGGGTTCCTCCTAATGCAAGACAATGCTAGACCTCATGTGGCTGGAGTGTGTCAGCACTTCCTGCAAGACGAAGGCATTGATGCTATGGACTGGCCTGCCCGTTCCCCAGACCTGAATTGAGCACATCTGGGACATCATGTCTTGCTCTATCCACCAACGCCACGTTGCACCACAGACTGTCCAGGAGTTGGTGAATGCTTTATTCCAGGTCTGGGAGGAGATCCCTTAGGAGACCATCCGCCACTTCATCAGGACCATGCCCAGGCATTGTGGGGAGGTCATACAGACACGTGGAGGCCACACACACTACTGAGCCTCATTTTGACTTGTTTTAAGGACATTACATCAAAGTTGGATCAGCCTGCAGTGTTTTTTTCCACTTTAATTTTGAGTGTGACTGCAAATCCAGGCCTCCATGGGTTGATAAATTTGATTTCCATTGATAATTGTTGTGTGATTTTGTTTTCAGCACATTCAACTATGTAAAGAAAGGAATATTAAATAAGAATATTTCATTCATTCAGATCTAGGATGTCCTATTTTTGTGTTCCCTTTATTTTTTTGAGCAGTGTAAATATATATAATTTTTATTGAAAGCTGCAACAGCTGTCATCCCTGCTACCTTCACTGCTGGTCCTAACTACATGTTAAGTTGAAAGATTATAGCAGTAGACTCCAGATCTCATGAAGCACAAGCTATAGAGAGGACATCTGTCTGACTTCTTTACCATTGTGGTTGCTGGAAATGCTTAGTTCCTAAAAATTGTGCATAATAAAGGCAATATCCATTGTTTAATTACAAATATATATATAATATGTAATTACTATAGAACAGCTGTTCCACCAAAATTTACTGTCAACACATTGTTTCTTCTGTTCTTAATATTAACACAGAGAGAATAGCAATGAAAAGTACAACATTTTGCATGACTTTAAATTGCATTAAAATGTAAAAAATGTATATAGGTATAAAAGGTACAAGTAAAGGTATAATCACTGGGCCAGTGCAGTCTTTAGCCAACAGGAGCACCAGCCGGAGGTCTCAGGTAAGTGAATATAATTACCGGGGTTTCCTAATGTTTTGTGATTATACCATTCCTTTTCTTTTAAAGGAGAATGATCTAATTAAATTAAGCTAGAACTCCGGAAAGTGTGCAAGAAAAGTTGTTGCAAAACCAACCTTTTTTGCAAAATAGGTTTACTAAGAAAGTTGCTCTCTGTAGCTCTACAACAGTGCTGAAGGTTGTATGATTTCCATGATCTTGACACAGTATTACTGGAAATTTACACATCCATACACAAGAAATGCCCAACTGAGGCAGGAATCGTGTGAAGCTGATCTCTCAGGAATATTACCTTAGGCTCCAATGGGGTGCATCACCCAGAACTGCATTTATGGATGACCGCACCGATGCATTTATTTAAAGTGCATCTCAAAAGAAGACATATATTCCCAGCATGGCTTCTGCTTTATCCAAATAGATTGTTGCTGAGACAGTTGCATTTTATATGATGACTTCAGTGTTATTTAATATCAAACAAGCAAAACTAAACATGGTGTTTCTGACACATTACCACAGTTTTTAAGACTCTTTACAAATGAATTCATCCCTGCAGCATAGATTTTGTACAGCTGTATTTTCATTTTAAATCAATGTTCCATTTTCACTGCATGTTCAGCCTCATTATTGGCTATGACCTGACTGAGCGAGCAATTACTCCCAAAAGCTTATCTTCCGTAGTTGCCTAGACCTCTAGACTGTAAACTCTTGCAGCCTGGAACTTCAGTGGCATTTTGCTATCTCTGTAATTGTATGCCTTTTGTGTTGTATTTAATCTGATAGTGGCTAGCATACCTGAATGAATAATACTTAATTAATGTACAGTAATAGCTGATAAGAAAGTGATAAACAGCTATTGGATAATGGCTGTTCATTTCTTGGGTAAATGCAAGGCCAGGAGCCAAGGGGAATGGGAGAAAGGTTGTCAAATAGAGGGGACTATATCAACAGCATTTCTGCATATTATGTGACTCCTAATGTAACTTGTCCTTATTTACTGTGTTACCTAGCTTAATGTTCTGATGCCACATATCTCCATAGGAAAGCATTTTCCGTTATACTTGCAATATGTCTAAGAAGCAGTTAGTGTTAGTAAGCTAAGAGAATATATGGCTTGTGCTGTTAAATTGTAAGGAAAACAAACCCTTGGCCTTATATGAGAAAGGGAAAAATTGGCTAGCTGCGTACTGGTGTCTGATTACCATCGCCAGACGTTTGTTGCAAGTCCCTTCTGGCAAGGAAGAGATGAAGAGGTTAAAATCCCAGTAGGCCTGTTGTGATTAACGCTGTGTGTGTTCCTATTCGGAACATTTAAACAGAAGCAGGAGAACATGTCAAACTTGGAGATAAATGTTCATTACCGCTTCTTTATCAAGAGAGGGCAACATAAGCGCATGTTGCAATGACAGCAGCAAGTAACCTTCCGAAATTACAGGCTGGAGCTCAGTTCCCTCACGTTGTTTTCTTTAGCCTGTCTTAAACTTGATGAATAGAGTGCTGTTATCATTTACAATATTTTTATATATGGAGAGTGCAATAATAGATTGGATGTTTTGTTTCTCTCTATCTGCCTGTGGCTTTGGCTTTAATTTGAGTGTATATGTTTTTCTAATATAATGCTGCTGTATTTTTCAAGCCTAGAGCTGCCATAATTGATTTTCTCCTGGGAAAGGGAATAAAACAAACTTATAAATAGCCAAGATTACTGATAATTTTTATAATGACATTTCTGATCTTGTAATTAAACAGAATAAGTAAAAAGACTTAGTTTATTATCCCTAGAGGAATCTCTTTATCCCCATGATATGTTTATAAAATTGTATATCTATTATTTTTATGACTGAAACAATAAAAAGGCATTATTACAGTCTGTGGCCCCTTGTATGCTTTCTGTCCAATTGACCTGTGTACCTATTAGTCAGAGATTGTGGGAGATCATTCTAGTTATGGCCACCTCTAGGGTTAGGGTCAATATTGTGCAAATAGTGAACAAGATTAATATCCAAGGCTATTGTGATCTCAAGATCTACAGTTAGGGGGCACATTTACTAACCCACGAACAGGCCGAATGCGTCCGATTGTGTTTTTTTCGTAATGATCGGTATTTTGCGATTTTTTCGGAAATTATCGCGACTTTTTCGTTACCAATACGATTTTTGCGAAAAAACGCAAGTTTTTCGTAGCCATTCCGAAAGTTGTGCAAAATCTGGCGATCTTTTCGTAGCGTTAAAACTTGCGCGAAAAGTCGCGATTTTTTCGTATCGTTAAAACTTGCGCGAAACGTCGCACCTTTTAAGTTTTAACGCTACGAAAAAATCGCCAGATTTTGCGCAACTTTCGGAATGGCTACGAAAAACTTGCGTTTTTTTGCGCAAGTCGTAATGGCTACGAAAAACTCGCGTTTTTTTGCGCAAATCGTATTGGTAACGAAAAAGTCGCGATAATTTCCGAAAAGTCGTAAAGACGCCGAAAAAATCGCAAAAAATACGAAAAAGTCGCAAAATCTTCGTTTTCCAATCGGAATTTTTCCAATTTGGATTCGAATTCGTGTCTTAGTAAATCAGCCCCTTAGTGTAGTATAGGTATTGGTATAAATAGTTTATATTTGGGAGTGTAGATAGGTCTGTTTGGGTATGTGTATATATGTGTATGGGTTAATTGGAAGGGTTATGTCAATGTTTTTCAACCTAAATTAACTGTACAACTAACCTTATTACTTTATTTTAGTTCTCCCTCTATTTTGAGCCAGTTCTAAGTGTGAACCAGTTCTAGACCCACAATAAGATGATTCATTAACCACTGATAAGTAAATGCCATAAGTTGCTATGTATTACTAGACCGGGTGCAAACTATGTGACTTTAATTGCATAATCCAATAAAAATATCAATAGTTTTGGTTCCATGGCTAATGCGGCTCTGGGCATCTGAAGAAAAAACTAGCACTAGGTTTGTTCCCTGTCTTATAGGAAAACCATATCACATCGATATCCATATCATACCGCCCTATATGTATGCACATTTAGGGGTTGGGAGGAGTAAATGAATGCCAGCCAGTAGTGAACATAAATGCATGCATGTCCCAGTCCAATGCTACTGTTTTGCTAAATCTCATTAAGCCAATCACAGATTATGACCTAACTTTTGCTTGGCCAGGCCACTTCTTCCCTATATGCATACTATAATGCAACATAGAGAGTTGGTAAGGGGCTGATAGGTAATATATATCACAAGTGCAAAAATAAATGCAGAAATGTTAAAGGCGAGAGGGGGTGATATAGGTACTGTAAGTGACCAAGCAATAAAGCAGTGGAATTTTTATGATACAATTTTAATATTGGTCCACATGTGTTACTGACCTTGAAATCTGTGAAAAAGGGGATCAAATCTAAACAGTCTGGAAAACACAGTTTTATCCCTCAGGCAAATCATTCACATGTGCTTAGAAATAATATACGTTTCATATATGTGACAGTGCCAGGCTGCTGCTATCACCTGCATTAAGGTGAACTGCCACTGACAGATATTTCCTCTGTTTGTGCCTAGGTATCCTTTTCTACAGCAGCTCTTATGGAATTAAAAAGCTCAGCCTTGAACAGTGGTACGGAAATTGTTTGGCAAATGTTAAGTGAAAATAATAATAATCTCTGTTGGGAATTGTAGTTCAGGTGAAGTATGGAAGGGTGACTTTCCCTGCATTAAATCACTTGCTTTTTATTCCAACTCAGTGCACTCTGTGCCAGCACGCTTAGCTTCCTTGTAAAACTCATTGTAAAGTGGAATTCTTTCTCGGTTAAAAGCCAAGAAAATGGCTGACGTACTTGTATGTTTGGATGCACATTTTGAGAGCAGGAATGCTTATATATCATTTATAGCTGCACCTATCCCTTATAATTCAGTTGTAAATTTTCTAGCGTATCTCCTCTCCACTCCCTCCTTTTGTAACAAAAAGTTTTAGGGAAAGGCTGGCTGTTCCAATTACATAGATTTGTCTGCTTGATTTTGCACATGAGATGTTACTGCTCTGGAATGTGGAACCCCTTAAATATAGTTGCTCTTCATTTCAGCCTCATGCTAACAAACTGTAAATTCTTGTCAGTGCTTCATTTGGCTTACACTGCCAGTTCTTCTTCTGCATTCATCTTTTTTCTTAGGAGTGTGGGATCATATTTGTGCTTACTGAGCTGCTGACAAAAAAATCCACTACACTACAAATTTATTTTTACCCCAGTATAGCTAGCTTTGTCCTAGCTACAATATATATATATATATATATATATATATATATATATATATATATATATATATATAAACGGCACTAAATGATAGAGACCTTTCTTCCTCTTTCCTCCACCGTAAAAATTGCTATATTGTATTCCTCAGGCAGCCTTGTAGTGTGCAGCAAAATGAATCTTTGTTAGGTAATATGTACGGTACCTTGCAAGTTCTACATTGACAAGGGATGTAAAACTCCTGGCCCTTTAGAGAACTACAAATCCCATTATTCCCCAGAAGTTCTGTGCTCTTCAGGGATGCTGGGATTTGCAGTTCAGAAGTGATTGGGACTACAGTTTTCTTCTCCCTTTGTTAAACCCCAATTGTTTTGCTGCCCAGAAACTGACAAAGCATTTTTCTAATTTGGATTTTCTAAAATGTGTCTTTTCCTCTTCAGTCTTATAATATACTGTTACTGTCGGATTATCCTATTTCAATAGAAATGCTTCTGCAGAGACATTTTAGTATAACAAAGCTGCGTAATCAAATGATATTTAAATAATTGAACGTAGGTTTTGTACTAGGAATATACAACAGGAAAGCCCTTTCTACATAATGATCTGACAGATGTGTCATAGTGTTTAATCCCTAAAGCCACCAAGTCCTTTAATAGGAAATGCTCTATAAAGCCAGATGGAAAAACATGTTGGTCTTTTATTGAGCCTTATTTTTCAATGCCTGCATTGTATTAAATCTCTCATTTTACTAAGTATTGTATCTGTGGGGCTACCTTCCAAAATAATTTACTCAGCAATAGAAAATAGCATTCCTTTCCTTCCCCTTTGGAAATGTATATACATTTTCTTTTTGCCACTAAGACATAACCCAATTAAACAAAACAGACAATAAAAGAAAAATGAAAAGAGAACAATGAGACATTGCATTACTGCTCTTTCTCATTTGGTGTTCTACCCACAATATGACATGGAAATGATTTTTCACTTTTGGTTTTACATCTAGCAAAACACCATAATAAAGAAATTGTGCAGAGACCACGCATAATTTGGTCACCTACAATATGTAGATAAATAAAAAATCTACTATATAATGAAGTTATTCCACATATTTCATATGATAATTGCTCTGCTCATTATACTCAAGGAAAACATTTATTAGAGGATGAAAAGCAGGTGCATAAAAATACAGAGATCAGGCCCACTGTAGTCTGACAAGCAATTTTAGTGAATTGGGTATATGTTGGTTTTAGAGGAATGCCCTATGAAATCCTGCCTTTGATAGATCTGTTCTTTTAGTTCCTTTACCATATACGTTGATTTCATGCACATGGTCCTAAGCTGCCTAGTTAGACTTGCTCCACAAAGGCAACGTATGTTAAGCAAGCCATTAAACCAAGGTTTGGGCAGTCCAAAAATATTGTACTCAGCTGTTAAGCCCTCACAGGTATCCTTTGAATCTCTCCTCACCTGTCACTGAAGATAAATGTCAGTACTTCTTTCTTCTAGCAGAGCTGCCATGTGTATTCTTGTGCAATTGTTTCTGCTTAACAGGAATATTCCTATCTGCTTTCAAAGATGTCCTAGTTACCCCAGTTCTTTAGAGCAATAGCTGCCCTCCCCTCAGAGCTCGTAGAACAATTTTTTTCAACCATACAATTTAAACACATTTAAACAAAATATAAACACATGAATGCTAGCTGTCTTCTTGAGATCCCTTTTAATCATGTTTCTGAACATGCCACTGAGATCATAATTGACAATTAAGGGCATCCAGGTGCATTACACCATTTTTACTTATTGATCTTTCTGGACAATTGGATATGGTTGACCAGCACTGCTTTTAAATAACCCCCAGATGCTATGTACAAGTTATCCTGCTTTTTACTGGTTCTCTTCCTACCACTGTAGGCAGCTATTTCAAACAGGTCCTAATTAACTGTTAAATTCTCTTTCAGTGTGCCCCATATGTCTTAGGATTACTTTTTATTTTTACATACTACCACTCTTGGTCATTACATCCTTTGGCTTCTCCTTCCACCTTCATGTTGGCACAGATTCCCTTCTCCTGCCCTGCCCTACTAATCCTACTATACGGGCATAAGTAGTAGTAACAGTATCCTGGATGGATACTCATCATCTAAAACAATGCTCCTCCATTTTGTTACAAACAATCCTCCATCTAATGCTCCTAAATTGTATGCTTTATTGAGCAGTGCCAATATTTTTATGTAATCTGTATGTTTGATGCATAAACACACATCTATAGTACAGAGCTTCAGGATATGTTAGTGCTTTATAAATATGTGCCAGTAATAATAAGAACAATAGTAAATAATTCTCAAGACTCTCTAGGATTCACTTCCTATAGGAAGCATTACAGCAGTATGCTTCTGTTTCAATTCTTGTTGATTCGTTCTCCTCTTTCTCACTCATTGTAAGCACTTTGGTACATTGATATTATTCCAACTGTGTATTTTAATTTCTAGCACTTATGTATTTATTTTGATTAGTTTATATTGTTTGCATCCTGTTTGTGTTGCAATACACTGTATAGTGATATATACTGTAAATAAATACAGTATAGTACAGTTGGTGCCAGAAAACGCTGACTGACTGATTCAAGGGATCATAAATAGGCCACAAAACGTTATTGTTATTATTTTCATTGTCTCTTTAAAAACAAACTATAATATAATAAAAATAAAAAAAACCACAACAAAATAAAATAATCATAAAGAGATCAGGTTTAAACTTCAAAAAATATGTTGCTACTTAGTTTAGGTTTGGGTCACACAGATTCAATAGGGCATTTCAAATACACAGACATCCAAACAGCCCCCCACCAGTCAACAGAAAGTGATGGTCTATGGCATCTCAGAGCAGCCTTTCTGGCATTTGCCAGAATACTCATATTGGTGGTCTGGGCCTGATACTAGCAATGGGGATTTAGTTGAGCTGAGTCTGTGACTAGAATAACGTTCATGTCAAATATCCTTGGAATATCCAAACTGTTTCTTGTAACTCAGTGTGGACAAACTATATAGCTACAGGATGGGCATAAAAGTCCAAAAGTTAAATAGCCCATATCTTGTGAAAAGGTTTAATATTTCAATACTCTGTATTTAATAGTTAGTTTAATAGTTGTTGCCCAACATGACTTGATTCAGTGGGGTTTTTTATATCAGCTGGCTACAGATGGATGTACTTAATCTAATATTTGGCAGCAATGCTTTTCTCTCAATATTGATGTGATGAGTGACATTCTACAATGGGGCAGCCTTATGGGTCCAACACCCTTTATCCACTATAAGATTAGGTTTCTGATGAACTGACAACAGTCATAATTAAATGTTTATACAGCCCATCAGTGAAGTGAAACAGAAAAAACGAGTCATTATGAACTTCATGTGAATAACCACAGCTAAAATCTATTATATTTTTGGAGTTTAAACTGGATAGCAGATAAGTGTATTGCAAATGACCTAGAAGTGTTCAGCTATTTTATAACTATTCTCTTGTAAACCAATATTATAGGAGCAGTGATTCGTGAAAACAGAGTATCTAAGTAAAATTAACAGTTCTATCATTCTGAGACATAATTATTCCAAACGTGTTTGGTTAGAAGCTTAATATTCCAACATAATTTTTAAAAATATAAGGGTGTCAAGATGCAAAGTGCAAATTTCCATGTTTTTTGCCCACAATGATCCTTACTCCTTCTTTGCTTGACTTGAATGCTTTAGGCCTCTCAAATGAAGTGCAATAGTAAATGCATGGGGCATTTTAATCAAAACACCAGTAATCACCACTTGATGGTTTGCTTTGAATGCACTGAAAAGCTCCAGTAATTCCTTCTGTGTGAGCCAAGGGCCACTGCTTGGATTTTCTATAGCAACTAGGAACTGACCAGTGACAATTCATGATGCTCCGATGGTAAAGAGTAATACACCTGTAAGAAAATCTGTAGATAACTACTTGATGCTTTTATGTGAGGGTTTTGTAACTTTCTGTGTGTTTTTTTACAGTGCCTTATTTACAGATGGGACATAAGATGCAAGTGTACATTTTTAGCTTTCGCTTTTTTCCTCTGCAGTGCGAGAATGTTCAGTTTTAAGGCTACTTTCACAAGGGGCAGTTTCTTGGCCTGCCTATAAGTGCAAGCTGAAAAACAACCACTATGCTCTGATCCTGTCTCTGGTGGTCCTTTTTAAAGGTAACCTAAACCCAAAAAATGAATTTGGCTAGAAATTATATATTTTATATATTGAACTATACTGAACTTGCACCAGCCTAAAGTTTCAGCAACTCTATAGTACTAATGATCTAGGTCTTTACAGTTGTCAGAGGTAGTGATGAGCAAATCTGTCCCATTTGACTTTAAAAATGGTTTATTTAGCTGAAGCACGGATTTACATAAATTGCATCAACCCAATGACCTGCATGCCAATGCAGTCCTCAACCCAATGGCCTGCATTCTGTCAATGTGATCCAAACAATTGGATCAACTGGTATAATATGTAACAGTAACCTTTTTTGGAATGGATAAAAAATATACTAACCATGGCCTCTTACATTACTCATAATGCCTTGTTTTTTCTAGTCACATTTTTATGGCAGATTTAATAAAAAAAAGTCTGCACTGCCACAATTCAACAGGATTAAAGGGTATTTGGAGAAGTGGTTTCTTGAAAAAAAAAATCACTTCTTTGATAGTACAATATAAGAATGTTTCTTTTTTATGTGGTATTTATCAACCTTGACTTCATGAATAGTTGCTAAGATTCCAGTAGAATATAAGAATTAGCAGTTTTCAGGAAACAAATGCAATAATAGATTGTTTCTATGGGTAAAGGATTGTCATGAGAATCTTGGTATTGTAAAGAAGCTTGTAACTTGCTGAGATGAACAATCTAAAGGGAAAAAAAATAAAAAAGCATGATTAAGAAGTACAACTGGCACAGGCGCACCTGTAAAAAGCATAAGATAGATTGTCCATAAAAACTGCAGCTACTATTTCAGAAATGTTTAGAACAACAAAAAAGCTCTGCATTTAATTGTATAAATAAAATAATTATTTGCAATTGATCAATAGTGCAATTAGAAGCTGGGAGACAAGGAATGGTTGATACTTTAATGGATGTTTGAGGAAAATACATTTTCTTTACCAAAGAGTAAATATTTTTTCATTTCTGAGAAGGGCAATGCCAAGTTCAATGTATTCATGTGTTTAGCTCTGTCAAACTAACAGGCAAATAGTTGCAGACTTAGAGCAGGATTCCTTTTTTCAGCACAATGCCAGACCTCAATGATCCTGAAAACTTATGTAAATATATTTGGAAATCACAGAACTAAACTTATTTAGTACCCTGGGATGAATACTATCTGGTCCTGGATCTTTGTTTAACTCTACATGTTCTAGTTTCTTTTGAATTACTTCCTGAGTCACCTATGCAGCATCAATAGTTAAATTATTAGAATTGGGTCTGTTCAAAAGCAACCCATACAGGAGTCACTCACATGGCTAAGGGCACTTGGGAAAGAAGGAAAATGGTTAAACTCACATCAAATAATTAAATGAAATATATAAAAAAAAAAATATATATCTGTTTAACCATTTGAAAAATAATTTCAGTGCAGGGTTCTGAAAAATACCTATTAACAGATGTGGCTTGAAAAAAACATGTTTTCCCATGACAGAATCCCTTTAAGCTTCCATAAATTCCCTCCCTTTAAACAATATAGGGATTGTTTGTCCATATATTGCAATATATTCAAGCTGGCCAAAGTCAATCCTGCTCTGGCGAGTCCTACACTCACTTTTGTCTGATTCATTAAGAATTCTATTACTTTGGAGGGACTGGTTGTGCTGGGCCCTCTTTCATAAAACTTTTTCTGCAGCAACCAAGTTACGCCACTGCAGCTATGTCCCCAGGGAATAATACACAGAAAAGCATATCTGGAAACTTTTCAGCAACTTGTTCTTCCTCACCTTTAAACAACCAGAATATAGAAACATCTGATTACAGAAACATTAATCCTCATAACAGTTTTGCAATGCCCCAGTTTGAGCTGCACTGTAATTTTTTGAACACCCCCAGCCTCTCTAACTCACACACTTTGTTTTATAATAGCATATTCTCAATTCATCCTATCTGGTTGGGCTGTTAACGAGATTTGACATGTGGTAATAGCGGCAATCAGAGCAGCAAATCTGATGAGATCAACTTGGCTCGAACCTCAGTCTGTGAAAGAATTAAGCTGCTACAAATCAATCAGACAAGAAGCTAAAATTTTGAAAGTTCAGTTTGCTTAAAAGCTTGACAGCATCTGCATGACAGGTTGATTTTTCTTTCTTGGGATTATAACCTGGTTTCCTGCTAGTTTTCAGCAGGGCAACAGCTGGAGGGACTAATTCACACACAGTGTTTCAAAAGCACGACTCTGCCTTTCACTATAGGATATTTGATTCTATATCTTTGTTGGGAGGTAAACAGTTTAAGAAAACCCTGTTCATTTTATAAAAAAAAGCCAAGCCACAAAGGAACAAGAGAAAATCAGTAAAATGAGCTTTTCAAAATGTTTTGAAAAACTAAATGGATATAACCCCAACATTTACACATTTACACATTTATTGCAATATATGGACAAACAATCCCTGTTTTTCTTAAAGGGAAGGGCATTTCTTAGTAGCTTAAATGCACCGAATGTCTTAATGTTCTATATATTGATAATGGGTGAGTGCAGAGGATTTCTTGTTGTTGCATATATATATATATATATATATATATATATGTAGGGACCCATAGGGTTTAGCTCCCCTATGACTTTAATTCCCTACTTCTTTCTTTTATTACTGTTACTGGGCAGAGTCCCATGTATCTAGTTTGCACTATGCCTTATACCTTATTGGTTGTTATGGTTGTCCACACCCCCTGCAGACTGATATAGTGTCTAGAAAGGAGGTGTGACTTCCTCTTTGACTGCCTCTGTCTCTCAGTGCAAAGGTCCACTGAGCCTGGGAGCAGAACTAGGCCCCAGTAAGCCATTTGCCCCAGAGTGTTACCAGAGTGTTGGGGACAGGGCCCAAGGCCCAGATTTGTGGCGAGGCCTTTGGGGGCATGGATTTGAAATCAGGTGCTGCAGGGCCCGTGAAAGAGGACCAGCTAGATAGTTACTCTTGTTGAGTACTCTCTAGGAGAGTGAGGTAGAGAGGGAAGGAAGCAGGGGCAGTTTTCCAGCCCCATCAAGGAAAGTAGCACGGAGTAGAGATAGGAGACAGGTTAGAATAAATCCCGATCCCTACTCACACGGAGGACTCTCAAGCTAGGGGTTATCAACCTGAGGACTGAGGTATCTATCTGACTGCTTCCAAAGGGGTTGCCAAGCTGACCAGGTGCATTTACCCTGCCCAGACTCCCAAAAAGAGGTGGGGTAAACCGATGTGCATCCTCTCTCTCAGGCAAACTAAGTGCTGGCAATCGTTTTCCTTCTTTTTCTGTATAAATAATTGTTTCTTATAGTTTCTAGCAGCTGGTCCAGAACATGGATCAGGCCGAGTGCTGGTACAAATGAGCTTCTACTAGCTGGTCAATGCTACAGCGTGGGTTAGACTGAGTGATAGTGATTTCTTTCTGTGTTTCGTGCACAAATTGTAGCTAGTGATGAGTGTATTATCCCATTTCACTTTGCCAAAAATTTTGCGAATAGTGATGAGCAAATTTTTTCACCAGGCATGGATTAGCAGCGAATTTCCGCATTGGCGAATTGTTTCACGAAAAAAAATTGTGGCAAAATGGGCGCGGTTGCAGCAAAATAGGTGCCGTCGTCGTTTTGCTAATTTTTCGGCCTGGCGAAATGGGACAGACTTGCTCATTATTATTGCGAACCATTGAAAAGAATTCCAAAACAGCGAAAAATCAACAATACAGCGAAAATGTTGTGTGGCAAAAAACAAATTTGCTGCGCGTCATTTTTTTACGCACAACAATTTATTTTGCCGCAGGTGAGAATTTTTTTTTTAATTTTGCATATATATATATATATATATATATATATATAAAAAATATATAAAAATATATACAGGTATATAAAATATATGTGTTACAACTAAACAACAGATCAGAACAAGATTAAATTCTTCAAACTTTACTGGACTTGTTACCATGGTTTAGAGACTGAAATTATCCAGTTAACAGGACTGTTATTATTTGGCATTCCAAATGTAAGGGGCAGCAAGGCAGAAAGGTTTAAGGCGGGAAACAGCAGTAGTAGTGGGGGGCGCAGCCAAGCGATTGCTCTGAGAGGAACGAAGGAGTCGGCCAGGAACATATGGAGACACAAGGGAAGAGATGTAGTGAGGAGCAGAGGAATAGAGGGCTTTGAAGGTTAAGAGAAGGAGTTTGTAAGATATTCTTTGTTTAATAGGAAGCCACGATAAGGACTTTAGCAGGGGAAGGGCCGGAACTCTCCTGGATGAGAGGAGGAGAATTCTGGCTGCAGTATTTAATATAGACTGTAGGGGGGAAAGATGGGAGTTAGGGAGGCCGGTTAGTAGCAGGTTACAGTAGTCAAGTCGGGATAGGATGAGAGCATGCATGAGCAGCCTAGGTGTTGCAGTAAAAAGAAAGGGACGGATTTTGCCAATATTGCGTAAGAAAAAGTGACAGGTGTTAATGTGGTCAGAGAAGGAGAGACTGGGGTCAAAGATCACCCCCAAACAACGTGCCGAATCGACAGGGTTGATGTGGGTGCAATCAATAGAGATAGAAAGGGGGGGGGGGGGGGTAGGACCAGGCTTAGGCGGAGAGATCATTAGTTCAGTTTTTGTTAGGTTCAGTTTGAGGTGGCGTTGGTTCATCCAATTAGAGATAGCCAGTAGGCAGTTAGAGATTTGACTCTCAGTTTCAGCATACAGATGATATTTAAAGCCAAATGAACGGATAAGATCTCCCAAAGACAGCGTGTAGAGGGAAAACAACAACGGCCCAAGTACAGAGCCTTGGGGTACCCCCACATTAAGAGGAACTGGAGATGAGGTTTTGTTAGCATAGGAGACAGTGAATGAACGGTTAGAGAGATAAGAAGAAATCCAGAATGTAGCCTGACTACGGATATCAATCAACTGCAGAATTTGCATCAGGAGGGAGTGGTCAACCATATCAAATGCAGCCGAAAGATCTAGGAGGATTAGTATAGAGAAGTGACCTTTGGCTTTGGCAACCTGAAGATCGTTTGTAACTCTGCACAACGCCGTCTCAATAGAGTGCGCAGGCCAAAAACCAGATTGCAGCGGGTCTAATAAATTATGGGCGTTAAGAAAGTTAGTAATACTGGGTTAAAATATAGTTTGGTTTCCCAACTAACCTATATTGAAAAATGATATGTGTTTTTTTCCACTCTCTTTGCTTGTGTCTAAACTATAAACATAATGCTAAGACTAACATGTAGGGATGCACTGAGTCCAGGATTCAGTTCAGGATATGGCCAAGATTCTGCCTTTTTCGTCAGGATCCGGATTTGGCTGAATCCATACCCCTGGCTGAACTGAATCCAAATCCTTAAAACCATGTGACTTTTTGTCATGTAACACAGAAGTTGAAAAAATGCAAATTAGAATTCAGTTTGGTATGCGCCCAGATCTCTCACGAAGGATTCGGGGTTTGGCTGAATCCAAAAAAAGTGGATTTGGTGCATCCCTACTAACATGCTGTGAATGTGATCTGACAGTATGTTTTGTGAACAATAAAATAAATGTTATAATATGTGCCCCTAAAACACTGATCAAGTGGGCCTGAGCAACAGTTTTTCATTTTTACATGACTGTAAGCATGATGGCTCGTACACTGTTTAATGGCTTTAATTCAGGAACTACTCATGAGAGGAAACATCTTCCCATTAATTATGTGTTTCTTTTATTTGGCAGCCACCTGTAGACATGCCGTTGAAGGCATCCAGTGATAAACATTTGCTAGTAAAAAAAACAAAACTGAACTATGTACCAGTTACCCTAGCAATCACAATTCCTGTTTTATAAAATAAACACCAATTCTTCTAAACTAATATATCAAGTAAGACATCTTCTAAAGTAACTTGCTTGTGTAACTGATTACCCTGAGCGTCCCATTCTAATTGTTCTTGACATTTTTCATTAACTAATTGGTATGTAATTAGCCTGCTGTTCATTAGTATATCACTGCTCTCCCCCCAATTGTTTTTAAGAACTGTATTATGTCTTGAGAGCCTTGTCTGAAAATCAAAGATCATTTTGGATTATATATATAGACAGTACATGACTGAGGTCAACATCCCACTTGCCCCAAACCTGCAAATTCATAACATTGCCAGAATTACCCTAATTATGCTGAATGTTGCCTCAACTTATTAAAACAGATGTATCCGAGTTAAAGTAATTGTTTGCGCATTTATCACACGAAACCTCTTTGCTCAGTTCTATAAATCAATAAAAAGCTAATTCATACAATTTCAGATTCATGGAATAAATGTGACAGGCGTGGCATTTAATTATTTCTCAAGACTGAAGCTAGAATATATCAATACAACACAGCTCTGTCAGTCTTCTCCCCACAGTTCCTTCTGGTAATTGTTAGTGTAAAAATAATACATACTTTTGCTTTCTGCAGATGACTTCTAAGTGTAAATCAATAGTAGTGGTCTGCAAGATAAACAGTTTGAAAAGCAGACAATAATTGAAGTCTTTGGCATCCCTCTTAGACTCCATGTTCCTTTCAATCTGTTACTTTGCAGTTTTAGATAAATATAGTAACATAATGCATCTGATGCTATTTTAAAATACTTTCTATAGAAGGGGGATACTGAGATTTATTTGTCCTAGAAAAGACTAATAAAATGAAATCGAAGGTTCATTTTAGGGCAAGCTGCATTCCTTTTAGTATCCTGTTGAGGATATATAGCGTTCATATGAATAATTTGTACCATGTTTTTGTTCAAGTCAAATATAATTGCTTAAAGTATCATCGATCATGTAGAAGAGCTATGGATGGGCTAATCCTGGAGAAGGCAAAAGCTAGCAGTGGAAAGAAAGCACGCTATTTCTCAAGAATAACTGTTAGAAATGACTATTATTTTTCATGGCTGTTACAGTCCAAAATCAGTTCATGTCTTATTCTTTTAACAGCTGGAAACTTTCATTTATTTTCTATCTTAAAATCTGAACGGTACATTAAATTGAAATTCAGACCAGAAACAAGGATAGCTTTAAATGTAATCCTCAAACTCTAACAAAGAATTTCACTCTTTATCTTTGTGTTATTATATATTAACCAGTCAGTTTAATATTAGCTTCAGCAAAACTATGAATAAGAGAACAACTGAATCTGGCAATGTCATCCCTTTAATCATAAGCATATATAGACACTGATAATGGAATATAAATATTTTTTATCCCCTTTTCCTCCACTAACAATATGTGTTCCTCTTAGGCCCAGAATGGTATGTCACATCATTACATGCATTGTCATGTCAACAGACATATAACTCTAAATGACTGCGGAGTGTTGGGTAGAGATAAAAAGGAAGCATGGGAAAACAAGAATCACTCATTATAAAAGATGTAATTTAGACAATGTTCATGTTTTTTAAACCAGATTATAGATTTAAGAATGAATATTTCATAATCTAAGGTCTTGATAAATCCTGTGCCTCAATGTGTTGTCCATGCCCACCATATTATTATAGGATTCTCGTATATCTTTTTAACATGGAAGTCCTACAAATGCATACTTAAATTCTGCATTTTCACACATCCTATATACACCCCTTTTATGGTACCAGTGCAGAACACTTCCTAATTTACTGTTCCTGAATAATATAATGTGCCCCAAAGTATTTTGGTAGAACTCCAAATTATGGCACAGTGTCCTATGCCTATGGCACTCAGAAAATCACACTTCTCAACCAGCAATCACCTTTGTCTAAGATGATTTGTCTTTACTTTTCAGAATATATATATATATATATATATATAAAGCTATGTTTTTTTGGTCTGTGTGTTTTTAGTCTGGTTTTCACAAGCTAAGAAAATGGAGACAAAGATTTCTTAGAGTACTACTTCACTAGACATCATTTAAGCTATAAGCTATAATTACCTGTTGTAATAATAGGGAATGCACTTTCATTTTGTTGGAGCAATTCAATGGCAAGCTGCTGCAAGAATAGGAAAGTGTGAGGATGACGATTTCAGCGATAGGTAGGACCAAGAGGAAGCCTAATGATTTAGGGTTATTGCTACATGCAAACTGCACAATCAAATTGAAAGATAAAATAATGGACATAAAATGACATTAATAGAATAAAGAAAAAGAAGTGCTTGGGTAAATAGGGAATGGTGCATAGATCATCAGCTGGCAAGTGGCAAAGCTGGTGCAAACAGACCAAAGTTCACCCAGTTACCCATTAGCAAGGGACACTATTGTTTGAAATATTGTTAAACAAACATGATGCTAGAGGATTAATAGACAAAGGGTACATAGTGTCACAAAATGGCCTCAGTAGATGCTTTTTCAGCAATGGGATAACTTGAGTTTCACCAAAAGCTCACCTTTTGCTTAGAATTAGAAAATATGTGTCTATTACCAACATTGGAATGCTGTTTAGTATATTTTCAAGATCAAGGTTTATTTCTACACTAACAATGAACTGAAAATATTGTGCGCTTGTACCATGCTCTATCAACATTCCATGCATCATTCTGGGTATCTTACAAAATCAATTGCTCCCAGGACAGGATCCCTTTTAATGCTGAGATAAGGCTAAAGCAGGCCTTAGACAGAGAATAATCACAAGTTAGCAGAACAAAATCAATAAGGAATGTCTTCATCTCATTTCTAACACTTAAATAAAATGACATGTCATATTTTCTTGAATAACTAGCTGGAGTTCTTGGAAGTCTAGATGAGGATTGACAAAATGCATTACTAATTTAACATTTCCTTATATATTTGACATTCCTTAGGGATCTCCTTTGTTTGCGCACCACGGTTAAAACCAAGGCACCAATGCTTTTGATTGTAAAACAAAAAAATCCAAATCAATAGTTTTGCAGCCATTTTCATGTTTCACAATACACCTGTCTAAATCAGTAATTCCTTTACAAACAATGGACAAAATTAAATCTTAAAGACCGGACATTTCATTGTCCAGATCGCATCATTCTCTGGAAACGTATACAATGCGACAGGCACTCAAACAAATAATTTGTCAAATTGAACAGTTTCTTCTATATGGTCTAAATAAAGAGACAAACTTGACATATTTCTTGCCTTCAGTTGCAAATAGTGCATTTTTAAGACATGCTTGAAGGTGGCATTGGTGCTAGTTGATAGAGCACTATAGATGTGCAAAACCTAAATTCAATAACCCTTAAAGTGATACTGACACCAGAAATTAAACCTTTTTTATAACATTGTCATAACATTGCCTTTGCATGCTATTTATAATTTTGCCATAAAAGTATTTGTCCAAGCTTTTACATTCCCTATCTGATCCCCCATGTTCCTCTATGAGGGGGCGGCCATATTTGTCCAGCAGGGGGCCGTTAGCATTAGAAGCTGTAACTGTCAGGCTGAGAAGGGACAGTCAGGTTGGCAAAACAGTCAGGTTTTGGGATTTCAAGTAACAATTCCTTACAAAAGCAAACCTAGCAGCAAAAAATAATCAACATGACCTATAGGCAACTTTTTATGTAGATTCATATTTTGAAAAGTTGTTTTTTCGTGTCAGTATCACTTTAAGGAAATATTGCTAACATAAAAGGCACTAAGTTTGCCCAGGAGCAGTAACTTATAGCAACCAAATACGATGTTTGCATTAAAACAGGTGACAGCTGATTGGTTGCTCTGGGTTACTGCTCCTGGGCAATGTTAGTGTCTTTTATTGCATGCCCCCCCATTTGAATTTAGTTATATTCATCCATTTGTGAAAGATACAGTATATAAACTGATTCTTAGAGAGTATTATTTGGCTATTTAAATAAATATTTAGTAAAAATAATTGCAATAAATGTTATCCTTTAGGTAGAAAAATATTTAGCAATAAAACATTTACTATTAAAGTTATACTGTATCTATCCAATTATTTTAAGATGCATTGTATAAAAATCCTGGTATAATGAGAAAATGAAAAAAAAAACCTGAAGACTTAAGAGTGGAAAAAAACATAAGGGAAGAAGAAAGAGATGGGAGTCAAAATAGAAAACAGAAAATAGGAATACATTTTTCAGTGAACACCCAGAATCAGGCCACTCCAAAACTTTATAAACGTAACAATCCCCAATGATATGGAGAGCATGTGAAGGATTCCTGCATTCTGGCACCTTTTTAAAGAAGAAAATGATTCACTCTCATAGATTTTGAGGTAACAATATAACATTTGGACATTTAGAAATGTACTACATTTTTGTTTAATCATAAAGTCATTGTTGTTTAAACATTAGAAAGAGTGGATAATTGGCCCACAGCACTGAAAATCTTGGACAGCCCCAAGGTACAAAACTATTATTATCTATTGTATCAATACAATAAACAAAATAAAGCTATTTTATTATAACTAACAGCAGTATCAACTAAGCGCTTCTATTTTTCCTGGACTGGAATGTAAAATAAGGACACATGCTCTAACTCTTTATGGGCACTTAGACAAGGTTATTTGTTGCAGATAAATGCTTTGTATTACTTCTACTGGAAAGAAAGGAGAGTATCCATGTGGAAGAGATATACTATAATAAATATATAAACTCTTGGAACTGTGCTTAGGCTCAATAATATAATGCAAAATGCTAATGTTTAAAACACATGCACTTATTTTCTGCTAAATGTACAAAATCATTGTCAAACTACTTAGATGTCATCTTCGCTTAGCAGTAAAGAAACCACTGCTGAGGCATTTTCCTAAAACACTTGTACTGGTGCCTTGATTATGCTGTTACATTTCTATGTTTTTCTCCCAAATGATCTTACTGCTTGGGGTTAGTAATTTTAACTTCAGTTGAAGAAACAGACACAACTCAAGTTCTACTAAAAATACATTTAGTATAGGGAATCTAGGAGAGCCATCTGGAAATTAACAGATTTTCAGTCACAATGCAAACTGATTTGAATGTTAAGGATTTTTTTTATTCTTGATTGCATACAAACCTTATTATCCTAATTGTTTGGGCAGTGTGTGCTTTGCTTGCATCTGGTGTAATAAGCAAGAAAGGGCAGGGCTATTCAGCATTACAAAAAGAAAATTGCTATCTAATCTGGTATGATTGTAATAATTATATCCTACTGTGAAGACCACCAGTAACAAGTGCAACAAAAAGCGTTTCTAAAACACAGCTGTTTTGTCATTTTGCTACGCAAAGTCACATTGCTATAAACCTCTGCAGGAATGGCTCTCTACAGGGAAAAGGGCCTGGAATGCATAATGCTGAAACACTGGATATTGTTCATTTTCAGTGCCTTTTTTCCAACATTAGTTCAAAGGATAGGACACACTTTGCCTTTTTTTTTTAAAATGAGGAAATATCTATGTTTTTTGTCTTTTTTTTGCTCTTAACTGGGCAAAACTACTTCTACTTCCTAATTCCAAGGATTAAAATCAAATAAACCGCATCCCACTGAGAAGCTTCTGTATAAATAAACCCCTCCCTTCTCCAGCTACAGCCTGTTATCTTTTTAGATATAGAGCAGCTCATTTTACAAAGGCTTCTCAGTGGGCTCCTGGTTTGTTTGTCTTTGCTCATTGGGATCAGGAAGTAGAAGGTGGCTTTTGTTTCTTTTTTAAATGTTCCCCTGTTTAGAGCAAAAAATGACAAAACTATAGATATTTCCTAATGAATAGAATAGGCAAAAAGTATGTTCAGCACAATCCCTAATCACAGTGAGCAATAAGGGGGTACACTGTTCCTTTAAAGGAGAAGAAAAGGTAAATATCACTGGGGATGCCAAATGTTAGGCACCCCCCAAGTGAATTTTATTACTTACCTTTCACCCCCAGCTGGTGCTTCTGTGCTGGTGATCCTCTGCATTACAGAGGCTTGACAAGAACTGCATGTTTAAAAAAATAATAATAAAAATTTAAAACAAAGACCCAGCAGAAAAGTATAAAGAACAGGCAGAAAACAAAGTACTAATACAGGCAACTGGTTAGAGCAAATGGCAATCAAACAAGTCCACAAACAGGCAAAAGGTCACTCCAAGTATTAGGCCAAGGGTCAAGAGCAGCAAGTCCAAAAATTAGGGAACCAGGACAGGGCAGCAACAGAATTACAGGAGCAAGTACTTCAAAATACAGGAACATAGGAATTTGGAATCTCAGGAACTAGGAACATGGTAACTTGAGGCTTAAATAGCACGTTAATTGGTCTGTTGCCTGCCACTGGATCTTAATGGGTTAGGAGGAAATACAAACTGGGGAAAAAGTCATTGAGATAAACTGCCAGGCACAAACCACACTGGCTCTTGTGGCCTGTACACAACAGGTCCCTGGTTCTAGACCAGGAAGTTCCTGAAAGCATGTGCAACTGATCCAGACTTAGCGTAAACTGCACATGCTCAGTTTCTGCAGTCCCTGGCTAGAGACAATTTAGCTGTGAAAGTGTCTGTGAGCTCTGCTGCTCTACTCTGCTTTTTGTCAACATATATGGTGAACAGAGCTTTATTTGGGGTGAGGAATCTATTGTGGGTTGGGAGGGGGCACTCTAGGTACACTAGCTACACGCAAGGGTTATGTTTTTCTTTACTTTCAATGAAAATACATTATAAAGATCTGTTTAAATTAAGTGATATGACAGGACATTGCACACCCCTTGAGGCAAGTGTCTAGATGAATTTGTTCCATCTATACATCAGGTGGTGTGACAGGCCTGCCTTTAATTCATAATTATCCCTATTTGTCCAAATCTTAGTATCAAGATGCAAAAGTTACAGTGTACTTCATTTATTTCTCCAAATTACAGCATAATAACTGAATGTAAAATCAACTCAAGCGCCATCACAAAGCATTAAAAAATTCTCTTTGAGAACATTACATATCTTGCCTAATGAAACAATTTCCATCAAAACAATCTTATCATAGCAGTATACTAATCACTCTATAAAAGCAATGCACTGCCAAACTTTAAGTGATGTTTAAAACAGCCACATTATTTCTATCTCAAGGCACAATAATGAGCTGAGCAATAAAGACCATTCACAAGCCATGAGGATGAAGCTAATATTTTTTTAATAAAATCACAAAAAAATGCACTACAGCTATAAAATTGATGTGTTTTAATTTGAATTTGGTGGGGGAGTAGACGTGAAATACCTATATATATTAATAAGCAAAGGTTACCTTTCGGTCATTAAAGAACTGTGTTGGAAAGCATTTGAAATGTTTAAGGGCTGAGATTTAGGTGGACTAAGAATCTGTTCAAAGACAGTTCTACAGTAATACTGAACACTTCAGTCAAGCAAATAATATAGATTTCTACTATTGCTTATTAAAAAAACTCCACTTTATGGTCACTACATTCCATCTCATTAATGGATACCAATTATAAGCATCTACAGAACAGTGGCAGCTGGACAATTACAGCAAGGCTTGCTCTGCTCGGTGGCAGGTTATATATAGGCATTATGGTTGAACTTGATGGACGTATGTCTTTTTTCAACCCAACTTACTATGTTACTATGTTACTATGTTACCTTATTGTAGCATTTAAGATTAAACCTGAAGAGGCAGTATTTTATGAAACTGTAAAGCTATAACGTACAAGAGGACATTATAAGATGACACAGAACATCACTGGAAATGCAAGAAATCCATATAGAGGACAGGATGGTGATTCTTGGCCATGTAATTGTACAATCTTAATAATACATAAGAGTTTTTCATAAATAAATCAGAATAACTATTAACACAATTTCTTCTCCTCAAGTGTTTAGCCTGGGGCCTTTGTGGATTTGCATATGTGCAGATCAGAACCAGTGTATGGCAAATTGCTTCAAAGAACCCGAGATAAATTAATAGTGGCCAGTCATAGGCTATAGGACATTACATGGTTTTGTCTTTAAGATTTAAGAGATGCCATTTGGTCTCACTGGATTTAAGTCAAATGTGTGGGTCTACCTGAGGTGTTTGTAAGTAGGGGTTAATGTATACAAATGATCTTATGTGGCGTTTCTGACAAAAAATGATGCTGCAATCAAACATGGTTAATGGCAGCAGACACAACAAACATATCACCATGTATTCTAGATTGTCTGTCACAGGTACCATGACCTGTGAATAATACACACTTAGCTAGTTTACACAGCCCTGTATTTCCATTCACAACAGGAAATCACCATTAATACACCAGTAGCCTCTACGGGTGTATTCTATATTCCAGCTAGGAAAAGGATGGCTTTCAATCAGGAAATGGATTTGTTATCCCTGATCCCTCCAGGGGATAGAGTTAGGTGACATTGCACCACACACCTCTGTTTGGTCCCATAATAGTACTCCCATTCTGTACAACACCCCAAGTTGTTTTATAATTAGGCATTTAGGTGTGTTGGAACTGTACTTTGTTACAATGCTATTTATATTTTTTAGAAGTAAGTCTGGACATAGTGATTGAAATCTATTCAGTCTAGTGAATATAAGGAATCAAAGAAAGTGCATCTTTAAAAACAAGCCACTTTAATACCTGGGATCTAAGCAATAGAAAAGCAATAACATTTTTTTTACTGGATTGATAAATGTAATCCAGGGGCTCTATGAAGAGATGAGATAAGCTAAAAAAGCCTTTATGTTTAGCCATCCATACCAGAAATGTAAAGCAAACTTAGTTATCTGTGACACAACCTGAAGTAGAACTTCTGTAAGTGAAAAGAATCTAAACATCTTTCTGCTTTTGCCTTACAGAAAAAGTAGCAAAAAAAGTATTCCAACTTCATCACAAACCACTTCACATAAGGCAAAAAAACACTTTAATTATTACATTTCTTACATTTAGACTATTTAGGGCCGATAAAACATTGCATTTGACATATATTATTATTATTATTATTAACATTTATTTATAAAGCGCCAACATATTCCGCAGCGCTGTACAATAAGTGGGTTTTATACATTGGACATACAGAGTAACATATAAAGCAATCAATAACCGATACAAGAGGTGAAGAGGGCCCTGCCCAAAAGAGCTTACAATCTGCAAGGAGAAAGGGTTGAGACACAATATACAGACATATACAGTATGCAAGTAGCACTTAGGGGAATTCTAAGGCTTTACCACGTAATGCACTACATACAGAAGGTAAGTTAAGAACTTTTGACATTATGTACAGATTTAAAGATACATAGTGATAGATAGATAGATAAATAGATGCAATGTTGCACAGGTTTTAAAGGTATTCATTTTTTGGATATATGTATATTTATATTTTTTTTTATATCTTAAAGAAACGCATCAATCGCAGTAGTTGGTGGGTGGTTTCTTGTTGATTTTCTTAACTTAATGAAGTAACCAAGTGCCCATATGTTATCTCTGAACAGCTTTAAAGGAAGACATATGGAGCGCATTCATCCTCTATTTATGTTAAGTCATGTGCCAAGAAATAAGATAAACTTGACTGGGGAAAATTAATAGTATATGATAGCACATCAAATGACATAATAACTTCATTAAAATGACATAAGAACTTTATTATAAAATGATTAGAGGTGTTCCCTTTAATTAGATTGCCATTTTATGGCTATTCATGGACTGATTTTTGAGATACTGGGAAATTTCGCCACATAACTGGCTGAGAAAACTGCAGCAATCATAATTATTTTACAGAGGTGGAGATCAGTTTTACTTCTGAAAAATGGCCCTGTCCTGGTTGACGTTGAATGATGACATGTACTGAAATGGGTAACTGTGCAACCAGGTTTCTTTTAAGTTTGTGGAACTCTGAAGCAATAGCAACAGAATTAGAAGCACTGAAAATTACCAAAATAGAAGAGCTGGCAGGTGAGCCATTACATATTGTACATGTTGAATTAACATGTTTACATGTCTGTCTATTGAACATCTTTCTTCAATGAGCAGGAAATGAATGGTGTAAGGAAGTTGATCTCATCCTTTAAGATCAATGATTGATTTATGTACATAACCATCCTGGCAAAAGACTGATAACTCTGCCCAAGAACAAGTGTATAGGGTACAGTGTATTGTGTTTTTCGAAGATGTGCTATTATGGATTTTATTTGGACTGTTTTTGTTTCGTGTTGGACTAGGATTAATGACAAGCGGGAAAAGTATTAGTGGTTATTGATTATTTCTCCCATTATACCAATGACTTTCAGGAAGCATTTAAAGCAGGGAAATTTCTGTGAAAGAGATCATTATTATTTGTGATTACATTTAAATCAAGGAATGCAATCTCTTCATCAGGGAGATTTGTTTTTTTCCAATATAAGGAAGAGTAGAACTACTCTGTGTCAAAGAAAGGAATGGGTAAAGTAGCCTCTGTGTCTACCTAGGCTGACTTTCCACTTTCTAATACCTTGGCTGGAGATACAGATCATGGTACTGCAAAATTTGCAATACATTTATCTTGCTGTTTGAGTAAATAATGTTCCCAGTCTCTGAGATTATGCTGGATATTCACTTGCTATATTTTACACCTTATATCTTTATTATGGTCTGTGTATTTGTACAGGGAATCACACTTTGTAGAAATGCATAATCCTATCTGGCTAAACACCAGGATATCTTAGACCTAGCTGCCTGGCACCATAGTGGTACTCTTCAAGATGTGGCTTCAAATATCACATTTATAAGCTGTAGATCCATAGGGCTTGTGAGAAATCCTTCCATACAATGTCTTTTCCAAAGGAAACATTGTCCTACACTACATGAGATCTGCATGGGAAGAGGACCATCCCTCTCAGTCATACAAAATGTAACAGACGAGTGAATAGATCCCAGAAAGCCCCAAGTGATGATTCCTATAGACTTCAAAAGTATCAAGATAAAAAAGAATAAAATATGATATCAAAAGAATTATTGTTAAAGAATTCAAGAAGAAGAAGATTTCTGAAGAAGAGGACATTTACAGCATAAGGACAGGACCATAAAACATATATGACACATCTGTATGAGTTGACTAGATGGTGAATATTTTTTTTCTGCTGTATCTAATTAAGGGACATACGCCGATACAAACAATATCACATCGTCTTTCAGTAACAAGGTAAAATCCTCAATAGATATATGGCAGGGAAATACTGTATATGGAACTATGTTAGGCCAAATGGGTTGTTAAGAATGCACTGTATGGAAAATACACACCAATAGATATATAGGGGCATAGATAATCATGCAACAAATAAAACTGTAAAATTAGCAGAAAAAAATGGGAAAGAAGCAGAAAGGATGGTTGAATACCCTATTTCACATGAATATGACCATGGCCTGCTTCTACAAAACATAGCAGCCAATTAGCTGGGAAATAAATACTTTGTGGAAAAGAATAAGTTATAGCTATGACCTAATATAGCAACAATATGACTTGTGAAAGGAATTCACTAAGCAATGCTTGGTGACAGCCAATTATATGAACCTCTTTGTATGGGAAATTTAACATATTTTATAACACTAATTGAATTTCATTCCAACATGGGTTCATTTTATGCATTTTTCGACGTTGTTATCTGTATATTTGATTTTCGTTGAAGCATCCTTCTCTTTTTTTACCCGGAGACTGAAATGCTTTTTTTTCTCTTCCTGTCTTCCAGAAAGAAATCATTACACTGTTCTTAAACACTTTGTGATTAGTGTCTTTCGATGCATTTTATTGTGGGTAAATGGCTTATGCCACAGTCAAGCAATAGGGTCTTTCGTATATCTGAAACAATCAAATAGGCAATTTATTCTGATTGTTTGGTAATGTGTGAAAAGAAATATACTGTTCTGTGGGAGGCTTAAGAATTCATACATTCACAGAAAAAAAATCTGTCAGTTGCATCTGTGACAGGCAATTGCCAAGAGAACTCTTTCCCTTACAGAAAGTTATGAAACTGTGAACAAATCACAGCATTTCTTACAAGTGACATGAAGTGTAGCTGAACTGTGCTTTCGAGGCTCTATGCACGATTTACAGCGCACATTACTCCTTTCACCCAGTCTATATTGTCTCACTGTCTTTTCAACAGAGGGAAGTTACATTTCTAGATTCTGCCTTTTGTTGTTATTTTTCTTCCAACAATTGACTCATTTCAGCGCTGTCGCCTCTCTGTCTATGTATCTCTAAGTGGGTTTGCCTAGTAACAGCAGGAAAGTAAAAAGTACTCAATATTGATTGCCACTGATAAATTACAATCTCACAACAAGTCATAATGTGCAGTTTGCAAATGTGGGAATGTGGGAGGTTGTTTGATATAATGAACCGTAATTGCTGGTGCAAATGGACGTAAGCAACAGCTTGGGAAAATGTTTTGCAATAGATTGGCTTTTATACTTTACAGACAACAATCTACATCAAGAAGAACATCGCTATTTGCAAGAGAATTTCAACACTCTGGGGTCTTCTAATCAGCATGATCTAATCAGACAAGACAAAAGCTCATGCCGCTATGAACAGAATATTCACTAGCTGGATACACATAATAGTCATGACAATGTATTATAAATCTGCAAAAAATAAATAAATATGATTTTCCCCTTGGTTTCCATTTCTCCTCTGTATTAATAAGAATAGCCTAACCACATCAAGTTTTCTCAAATTGATTTGCATCAGCTAACTGTTGGAGTGAAATCTTGTTGACACATTCAGATTTTTCCTTCACTGAAATTATTGACACGTTATGCTTTGATTTGTGAAATAACACCCTTTTCAAATGCAAGTGGATGTGATGAAACATAGAAAGCACTAGTTCTGAAAGTATTTGTGATAAAGAGAACATCTTCAGTGAATCTGCATCAACTTGACCATGCATCACAAACTGATGAATGAGACAGCTGTGTGTGAGCTTCCACATTTCAATGATTTAGCTTTTTTAATTTAATTTATATATCTATATATATATGCACAATAAGTTATTACCATATAGGTATTTTTTTTAATGGTTCACACTTAAAATATGCTCCTATAATTTTCTTCAAAATATGCAAGATAAAAAGGAGGTATGATAACCGTTTAATGTATAGTATACTGTTCGAATATCAAAGCACAGAAAAAGCAAGAAAACTATGTATTGTACCTCCTTTGTACCTCATAAACAATCTGTTAATGTTGTAGCTATAAGTGTGTAGTAGATATATAGCTATAAGACCTTCTCTTACATCTTGGACATCTTGTAAAAACAATCAGGCTTGCCAATTAATGCAACACAAATTTGTACCTAGGAAATAACGCATGGCAACTGTTCACTTTTATGTTTTTATTGGCATGGGTTACTATCCAGGGGCAAATTTACATTTGTTAGTAAATATACTCCACTATCAGACTACACTACAGTCCCCAGATAATTTAGTAGTCAATTGGGAATGCCCCCCTACATTCCTTTGTGTGAAGCAGAGGGATCTATTTGGCTGTTATTGCCACTGATAATAATACAAACAAAAACACAGAATGATGTGTTAATGTAATTGGCTGCCTGCTAAATGTTATCCGAAGCAGGTACAGCAGTTCTTTTTTATGATAGTGTGCCTGCTTAAAATTTACTACAAAATAAACATGTTGCACCTTCGGTATAGGCTTCAGCCGTACTGTGTCACTTGCTGGAATATTTTTCAAACAGTTTCTTTGACCTCTTCTGGTGTCTTTACCATGTGTGTATATTGTGATCATAGGGTCACTTTGAGACCTCAGGTTATTAGCTACAGTCTGGTCTTGCTGTCTCCTGGAGTCCTGCTGCTGTTTGTTCTTGCTTGCTAGAGTCCTTGTTAATTTGTTGCTGATGCTGCCTAAAAGCTGCTGGATGAGATTCTTACTGTCAATTGCCACTTTTTTTTTATGTCACTGCTTCCAAGAATCCTTTGTTGGCAAAATGTGCAGCACTTTGCTATGATCCAGTATTTTGCAGGATAGCTTTAGGCTTCACGTATGTATTTGTAAGTCAGTCTTGAATGCAATAGGTGTAATAATATAACTGCAAAAGGAACTGACAAAGCAATATATTTCTTTTTGGCTTTATTGATTTGCAAAGCTATATTCTCAGGATGATCGAGTGCAAACTAATATCTGAAGATTAGACAATGGTATTAACATAGTCGAATCATTTTACAAAAATAGGAATTTTATATTAAAATAAGACAAAAAAAAATCACAAAGATGCTTTCAGACAAAAAAAAACAACTTTTGCATGTACATTATTTCCTTTCAGCATATTGTACATTCATGGCCAAAAATCTTGCCACCTTTGCTCTTTTCTCAAATAACTCTCACATTCCTCTTGCTTGAAAGTGATAAAACGAGGTTTCCACAATTCCTTATTTCACTGTTAAATTTACAAAATTTTGTCATTTTGTTTCAGAACATAACATGTCCTTCTTAGTCAGATTATTTGGTAGAACACCCATTGTACAGGATAATGCAAATTACATATGTTCTGTAGACATTAACAGTCTTTCTACTTTGCTCTACTGACAGTTCGGACCACCTTTCTTTAGCAAACTGCTCTAGTTCTCAGAGTTTTGAATGCCTTCTCCCAAATGCAGTTTTCAGAGCTCTCCTTAAGTGTTTAATAGGATTTATAGCTGGAGTCATTGCTGCCCACTTGCTTATGGTGAACACAGGAACATTAAATACCCTAAAGATGGACCTGTAGCCTTACAATAGTCCATGATTTCTTAGAGTTTTCTGTCTCACCTTCTTACCTCTCACAGTTCTGTGCCTTTATCTCTTTTCTCCATGTTCAGTGTGGTGCAAACTCATCAAAGTGAGTTTATCTACAAATTAAAGCAGAATTGCCTACTTCAAATCAAATATTTCTTAAAGCTTCTAAATGTGCCTTTTGTATTGCCCCGTCCATTTAAATGATTTTTTTGTGCAGAACAAGATAAATTCTACAACACAGCAGCACTTACAAATAACCCTTTATTTCTTCATGGACATGGCAGTGACCAGAGTGGGACTTACATTCAGTTCTGAAGCACTTTTCTTGGCTGGTGTGGGATGAGTAAAGAATCACTCTCCATGATAATACAGACATGAAAATGAAGATCACTGAGGAGTCAAACATGTTTATATAGGCAGCAGTTCTCAGGATGTCCTGCTGTTATTACACACATTAGTAAGCCAAAACCATCTTTTAAACAGGCCAGCCATTCAGCACATTTATATGTCCTCATCAACTCTGGCATATCAGCAAGAGAACTTCTCATTCTGTATAACTTATATCACTGAGGGATTTCACTGATTCAATCAGTTTTCTGAATTTGTGGGGTCCAAAATTTAGTTTGGCAAAAGTGTCTAATTTATCCACATTGGATTATATGCAGCAAGTTATATTAAGGCATCAAAGATTATCAACATTATCATCTGTTCCTTTTACAGAGGGCTGAGTACTCTTCCAAGTGCAAATTGACAGGAAATAATTGTTCTGCATGCCATATTTCAAAGTGTGACAGTCTTCGCTCCATTATACTTATACATGTAATTGCAGTCTAACACTTCAGTTTTGCAATTGATATTTTTAACTGTGACTTTTTAAAACCTTTTCAGTCTTTAGTGTTTCTAAGTATGTGAACATTATGCCTGCAAGAACTTTACATAAATTAGTGAGAAATTAAAGGATATGATATTAATTTGGATAATAATTAAATACATAGATGAAATTCACATCAAGTCAAACACTATCTTGGATTTGCGGTACTGTGTTGAAGGTGCAGCAGTTCCTTTTTAAGATCTATCTTAAAAAAATATTCTTTTGCACCCCATAGAAGAAAACTGGAGGGCAGGTGAACTGCTAAATAAGAATTTCTAGACCTTTTTATCCTTTGATTGAAACCTTGCTCAGAAAGGGCATATTTTGCTAAACACAGCAACTCCGGGCAACAGTTTGTTCTTGTTTATTCTTTTGACTATGAATATCAATACAGGCGACTTATAATTTGTACTGATAAGCTAAAAATAGAGTGCAAGTAAATATTAAAAAGAGTCAAATCTATATTACTCCTTTTCAAGGCCCTTTGGGTCTAGGCTACATTGAGTGGACCAATATGCAGTAACCAGATTCTGTACATCATCACTTCTGCTATTATATATCATCCTTGACTTCTTTGTAATGATTTAAAATACCCTAGCTCTTCAGGTGGGAACATTTTTTTTCCCTCTGTTGAGGAAAGCATTTTTTTAATAACACTGCCCATTATATGACAAATTATTTTACTTTGGCAATGTGGTTTCTTCGGGGATTTCAATTGCAGCTCAAATAATATACTTCTAACAATAAGAAACACATGGGTTACACTTACATTTCCAGCACATCTCTTTGTTTGCAAAGAGGATTTTAGGCATCACGATTCTGTCCAAACCTGTATTATGTGAGATACAACATGCAGAAATGTATATTAATAACCACAGAAAAAGATCTTTTTAGCAAGGGTTCAACATATAGATGTGCTGGCCATGCAAAATTCTCATTTAGGAAAAATTCTCAAATGGATGTGAGGGTGGTGGCCTGGTGCTCTGACTAAAACCGGCTTTCATCTGCTCGCACCCTGGCATGTCAACACCTAGGAACAAATCAAAAGCTTCAGAAAGCTATATGTTCATGCCAAATAGACATAATAAATAGTTGTTCCATCTGTCATGTGTCATGCAGAGCTATGTTGCAGTACTTTGGGAATCTTAAATACATTCTGGCTCTTTCTACATGAAAAATACATTCACCAGATTTTTTTTCCTTAGGAATCAAAGATGACCTGTTACTTTGTTTGCAAGCTGAAATTCTCTTTATCAAGCAAGCCTCCAGTTGTAATGATGGACCGTGCCAAGGCTGATTGGGATTTGATATCTCACTCATTAGGGTTTACTGAAGTTCTGTGCTCAACAGTGTCAGTGATAAAGAGACTAAATGAAAAGCTTTTTCACTTAACTGAAAATAAGGTGGTGTACATTTCAGGAAATGGCGAGTGACTCTTGTGTTTTCCCTGAGTGCATTTCAGGAAATAAAGGGGGATATAATAGCTAGAGCCAAGATATTGTTTAATTTCCTTTGCTTCAAAAAGAGCCCCTCATGCGCTGCTAGCCATTGCTGGTAACAAACTTATGTATACATCAGGGTGGCTGTCTTATGCATCCCTAGTGTATAATAGAAGGCTTCCAAGTTGATAGTGGATATTTCTTTTGCATTTGTCTATAATAAAATCCAGCTACATTTGTTCTGCTTGCTCTCTGTTGAGTTCTAAACCATTTTTCAACATTTTAGTCAGTAACCTCTGATGGACTGAAAATAATGCAAACAATTGCAATGCCACTTGGCACAGAAGCAAGTAAGAGAACTGCTGCTGTGTATCTTGGTATTGATAAGCATAGTATATATTAATTCTTGACCACTTGCTCAGAACATTTAAAGGTTTGCAACTACACCCATAACAGCAGGCTTTTGTCTTGTTTCTAAAAGATAACCTTGAATCTTACATAGCTTTTTGAGATTCAATCCTCTTTAATTATGTAGTTTTGTAAGTATGAGGAGTGTTGACATCTGTGATAGCAGGTTAATTTAGATTTTGGGGTGCCAACAGAATTCTGGGGGGGTAATAGAAGGGTAGTGAAATTAAGATTAGAACTATAAACATCCAAGGTTAATTATGATTATCATGCTTAAATAAACCTTTGATTATAGAATTTGTTATACCTTTTTTATTTATTTCTACATTTATTTATTTACTCCTTATTTACTTATAGAGTAGAGAAAATCAATAGTTTTCACAATACTAAGGGGCAGATTTATCAAAACACGAGTTTGAATCCCGAATGGGAAAAATTCGGATTGGAAACGAAAATTTCTGAAGATCGCAAATATCACGAAAATGCTTACAAAAAAATCGTATTAGTCACGATAATATCGTATTGGTGATCCGAAAGTCACGAAATTTTTGTACCGAACGATTGTAAACAGCGGCAGAGCCTTTCCGAATTTTTCGCGCAAGCTTCCAGAAAAGTCGCGCGGGCGAGAAAACATCGGCGTAAACACGCTCGGAGTGTTTGTGTCTTCTCCCCCTTAGAGTGGTAAGGTAATAAGACCTTCAAAGTTTACCAGCATTTAGTATTTACTTTAAAGGGGTGGTATGTTATAGAAAGTACTATTCCTAGCAACTTGGTCTTCATTATTTATTTTTTTTATAGTATTAGAATTATTTGCAATCTTTGTCTACATCTTTACATGGGGGTCGGTGACCCCGCAGGCCAAAAAACTTGCAATTTTATTTTCATTGTTAATTTTTTCCGCATCTTTCTAAATAGTCCCTCTTCTATTCATATTCCAGGCTTTCATTCACACCACTGCCTGGTTGCTAAGGTAAACAAGACCCTAGCTGAAATTTCCAACTGGAAAGCTGCCCAACCAAAAGGTAATTAACTGAAAAACTACAAAAAAATTAAAAATTAAAATCAGTTGCTAATTGTCTCAGAATATCAATGTCTACATCATACTAAAAGTTAATTTAAAGTTGAACAACCCCTTTAATGCTGTGTGAATCACACCTGATTGCTATAGGTTTCCTGATATGGAGCAAACTTCCTCATCAGTTATACTATTGCTATTACTTAGGGTATAAATACATAGGTGTTGAGGCCTAATTTCAAATAAAAAACTCAAGTTACAACACAAGGCTTTTCTTTGTAGGCATTAGTGATGAGCAAATCTGTTTCGCTTCGCTGAAAAATTTGCTATTCTTTCAAAAGATCTGCGAAATGGCGAAAAATTTGTGAAACTATTCTTTTGTAGCCCGCGGCTATTATTTTGTCGCCCATGGCTATTATTTCGTCGCACAGCTATTCTTTTGACGCCCACAACTATTCCGCGAAACGCGGAAATTCGCCGCAAATCCATGCCTGGCGAAACATTTCGCCCATCACTAGTAGGCACCAGTATGTAAATAGCATATGGTACAAATATCTTGCAGATCACATTTTTCTCACTTAATTTTGAATCACTTTCTGCATGGCATCAGCGACAGCATTAGCATGTGATTCACTGGCTGCAGTGGTTTGTTGGTTGGTCAGTTGGTTTGTTGGTGGAACCCCCTAAAGTAACCCTGGAAGTAACAATTCCTCAAGGCAGATGATTATTCAGGGTTCCCTTTGTACTTTGTGTACAACTGCATGTCATTCATGAGAGCATACTAAATGATGCATTGGCATTACCCACAGGTTGTTAGGAGTATGAATGGGACCAATGTACCTTTGTAAATATCGTTCAAGCACTCACAATTTTGCAGCCATTTTACTAATTTGAACTAGATCTTGAGCCCTTATTATGCATAATGCATTCTGTACTAGCTAATATGTGAGTCTATAGCCATTTTGCTTGCTCCCACTGATCAGTTAATAGGCTGTGTATGTATTATATTCTCATATCCTTATACTCTATATTACTGTACAAACTATGCTATTCTCTATTTTACCAACACTTTTCAAGGTAAGAAAGCTCTAGGAATGGATACAGAAGGTTAAGAATATACCAGCCCTGATCTCTTCATATGATGTTTTTAATATCCACCCAGCTGGTTCTGTATTAGAGCCCAAACACAAATACGCTGTACTTGATGAAAAAAACAGTCAGTTCTTTTGTCTTCAATCAAACTAATCCTTGTTCACGAAGCAGTGAATAAATCTTAAATATTATTTTTCAACCCTGTTAGTTTTGAATGTTAACTTTTTTTTAATTAGTATTTTCCTGTAAGAAAACAAGCCTTGCTTCTTTTCAAATAAATCAGCATAAACACGGCCTGTTTCAGGGTCTTACTGAGAGCAGCTTTTGGTTATTATGTCATTTATGAGGTTAATGGTTATGCACGGAATTAAATGATGGAAGATTTTTTTTTTTAAATCCCAATCCTCATAACTATTTAAATGAAATTCATTAGTTCAGAACTTTTTGTGAAACAAGTTTGTTCTAAGTACATATAAATGTTGTGGAACAGTGTATCGGAAAAGCATAGCTATGAGAAGAGTGGCACTATTAAAGAATCATTTTGGCTTTCAGAAAGCAATAGGGCACTTTGAATGCTACATTGCTAAACACTTACAGTATATTTCCCCACAGATTCCATGTACAAGTGAAAGAGAGTTCTTGCCAGGATTTATTACTTGGCTGATTGGAGGTGAAGTATTCTTCTTATTGAACTATCTGTGGATATTAAAAATTGCCTTCTTCCAGAAGCCTCAGAAGTTTAAATGCTAAAGCACCATATCTGCTGGGGTTAATAAAAAGTAGCAACAAGCGAAAACAAGATTAAGATGGATGCATAGCACACAGACTCTGTGAAAGAAAGAAATCGGCTCTGTATGAAATTATTACATTCTGTTATTTTTAAAGGGAAACCAAAGCTACTTTTGACTGAAATGTGAACAAATATTTCTACCCATGCATGGCAAGTATATGAACACACTAAGCTGAAGGAAGCCTGAAAAGAAAATCCAACATCACTAGTAGAATTTACATTGTCATGGAAATTCCTTGAATATGATCAGCAATTGACCTGACTTTGTTTTAAAGCCCAGTCGGTGAGCTTTGGCCAGTAAAGTATTTCAATGGAAATTTTAGGAGCAATACTGGGTTTTATATCCAGGATATCTTCAGCTCTGCATGCCAAATTATCACTTAAAATGTTTTTCCAATGAGCATGCGGAATCAGTTTCAGGGAAATAAAGTGGTTGGGGAATCTGCTATTCAAAAGCATAGTTATTGGGCCCAGATATTTGTGGTCTAACTCTAAAAAGTACTGTAGATATGAGAGTTCAGGGCTATATTTGATCAATGGATGTTATGAAGAAATCCCTAGTGTATGAGCTATTATTTAGTTGCATTATATTGTATATATATATATATATATATATATATATAATTTTTTGCAAGAGCCAATTAACCTTCCTGTGTGTTTTCTTGGGGTGTGGGAAGAAACTTAATTCCCAAAGGAAACCCTCAGAGACTTTGGGAAAAAAATAAAAAATTCTTGCAGATAGTGCCTAAGCCACAATCAAACTCCCAGCCCTGCAAGGCATAAGTGCTACCCACAAAAAATATAACACTATAGCAGAGTTTATGTATTAAATATTCTTAAACATTTCTCCTTTAGTGATAAAAAGTAACTCGATCAATTAAGTATGGTTGTGCTCATTTGTTCTAATAAAAACGTAATAACCAGAACTAGAAGTATTCATGTCTTTTTTAAAAGCATAAAACAATACTGTATCAATATTTGCAAGGAAACTATATTTTCAGCACTAATGTTCACTATACATTTATAAATATATTTGCAATCTCCAAAATGCACTGCACTTACAGGTCTTATAGATGCTTTAAATAGTTGATTTCCAATTCCAACAATTTAGCTGGTTCTCTGGCCTTTTTCAATGCTGTATTTTCTCAAGTGTCAACTTTTTTTGTGGATATAATAAATATATTTGGATACAGGTATGAAATATTAACCAGAATTTCCATAACTGTAAAACCCAATAGGATTGTTTTGCCTTCAATATGGATTCATGCAGCTTAGTTGGGATCAAGTACAAGGTATTGTTTTATTACTACAAAGAAAAAGGAAATCACTTTTAAAAATAAGAACTGTATAGATATCGGATTTCTAGATAAGAAATCCCATACACAAATTCAATAGGTTTCGTGTGTTTAGACTTTTCAGAATATACCAAAATATACTTGGTGCCAGTGGTTCTTAAAGCAAAATCAATGTAATAATTAACAGGCAGAAAAACATCTCAGTGTAATTCAATGGCAGTTTCCGCAATAAATGATAAATGCAGAGCATGATCCTGCGCACCATTATGTGGTGGGATGCTTCACATTAGATACCTGGCAGGGCTTCAATATTCAGAGCAATGCAGCTCAACGAAGAGCTGCACACACTAAAAGTATGAAAGAGTAGTTAACCCATTTATCAGCAGCCAGAGAATATTGCACACAATCAGCATGATGAGCAGGATGAGCCGACAAGGACCGGCACAACATTGCCTGTGTCACATTATGTGACTGCTTAGAAATGGGTTAAGTTCCCTTTTACGCTTTCAGTGTGTGGAGAATGTACAAATCACATTGCTTTGCAACCGGAAAAAAAGAGATGCTGTTATGCTAATGTCAGAAATAATATTGTTTTGGATATATTTCAGTGTGGGTTTGTGCCATAGTCACAGAACACAATCTGTACCCCCATTTTTAGAAACTCTTACACAAATTATATTCTGGACAATATTCCCCCACCAACTTATTGTCACATATCTAAACCTGGAATGGCGTGTCCTTTATTTATAAGAAGCCACAAAAGTTTCATAAAGTTTTTATTACACACAACACATATTTGTAAATGTTCTGAATTAATTGGCTTTAATTGGCACTTTTAGTATCCAGTGCAGTATAAATACAGTTCAATAGTTCTCCTCATTTCTCCTTAAGCTGTAGGTCTGGGGCATGTGCACCCAGACCCCACATATATACTGATGAGCCCTATCTACTTTCAATTGCGAATATACACCATTCCCCCCCCCTTTGTTATACAGTTTAAATTCAATAAGTTCAGTTTTCTTGTGTTTTGTTTGCATTATCATTGCTAACAAACTTACAGTTTTCACTCCCTAAAATATCTAAAATATTTTTGGATGAAACTTAGTGATTTATGTTTTAGGGGTAGTAAAGAGACCCTATTTTCTAGGCTATTACTTCTCTGCATGTGACCTTGTTGTAATCTGTACCTTGCACAAGCCTTGCTTCCGTGGCATGTCTTTATACAGCCCCTAGGAGAGCATTAGGCAGCAGTTTGTTATGCAATATGCATATGTATAAATATCCAGGGTGCATTATCTTTGAGAATCCTACAAATGTTAATTCCAGCATGCTGACTGGCATTATTTGATTGGAATTATCTCAAATAATATATTGACGTGGGGGGATTTCTAATTGCTGCATTGATTTGACTAGCACACTGTTTCATGTTGTTTTTGTCAATGTATTGGTTTATTTTTCAGCGGGAGGCAAAATTGTTTCACCAGGCGCTCGCATTTTATCGATATTTTCTTATAATTCCTAAATTGCAAAGTATTCTTTTTATGTAGATTACATTCTGTAAAAATGCAAATGTATGATCATGCTGGTGCTCAATGTTTTAAAACAGATAGTAGGAGATATAGATACTCATATACTTGTATCATAACAGGGTTACCCGAAATGCTCTTCATGTTTGACTTTTTATTTATTTTTAGCAAGGGACTTGGGAGTCACAATTAAAAAAGGCCACAGAGCTTAGAAAACAACAAAGCCTTGGTGCATGTGCTTAATAAGGAGGCTGAAGAACCTACTGGTGCCAAGTCTTCACTCATTTCTATGCATGTGGTATAGTGATTTTTTATAATCAGTGTTGGACTGGGACACTAAGGGCCCACCAGAGAGCCTAATATCAAGAGCACACCAGCCAGATACTTAAAAAACCCTGGCAGTCATATGTTTTAGATGCTTATTGTTCAAATGGAAGTGATTTATATAGCCTAGAAGGCATTGTTTTTTCCCCACTATATTATAGATCGTTGAAGTCTATGGGAAACATTTTATAAATAGAGATATAACAGCAACCAGAATGGCAGCTTCCAATAAAACACCTCAGGGCTAAATCTATCTGGGCACCCGTGCTCTCCTGTTGTGTGTTTGTTGGTTTATTGCTGTACAACCTGTGCAACAACACAGATCAATGCAGTGGATACAGACAGACTGCAGTAGATAACTCAGACAGACAGGCAGTCAGACAGACAGACAGGCAGACAGTCTGCAACATCTCTATCCCCATGCTGTTTACAGCTTTAGATTATATGTCTATTTCGTCTATTAGCTCTAGCTATCCCATTTACACTGTACAATTTTTTCCTGATAAACTCTCCCTGCTAGGCCTGTATAATTAACAGCCTCCTTGAATCCCTCTGTTTATCTGTGGCATCTGTCTTATTCTTGACCCCATCACTGACTCCTACACTAACTATCTAACTAACTAAATAACTATCTTTTTCACTGCTGGAAACAAATGAAACACAGGCAGGAAAAGGTAAAAAAGAGTTAATGCTTTGTGCTCCATATAGGGCAAAGGGCCCACTAAGGTTAGGGCTCACCAGGAAAAAGTCCTGGTCCTGGGAGGCAAGTCCCACACTGACTGGAATTCTGGGAAAAAATACTGCATTGTGGAAAAACATAATGATTGTGCTCAAAACTCCAATTTGATCACTGTAGTTGCACAAGTAAATGTGCCTTTATATCTGTGGCTTTATTGGGTAGAGAGGTATGCCATATGGTCTGCATCAGCACCACTCCCACACAGGAGTAACAGGTCATCTATGGACTAAAAAGAATAGATTTAACATAATGGATTTTAGTGCTTATTTTTACCTCTCCTTGAATGGCATTATAGTATCTTTACTTTCCGTTAGCAGTTCTTTATTTCTATCCTCATAGTACAGAAGCAATCTCAATGTAATCCTTCATTTCCTATAAACATCCAGGGCCTGTATCATTTGTTGGGATCATTTTATCAGAACGGTATCTGTTCACGACAGAACTTGAGCTTTTTACATGAGATGAAAAATGCTTGAAACACCTAATCTTGTCCTTTGTTAAGTACTTCAGAAATATATATATATTTTACAGTAATTACATTCAAAGGTACATTTATGGTTTTTATGTTATTCTTATTATATTTTAACCGATTCTTAGGTTTTATAATTGCTGTTGTGGAACAGACATGGGAAAAGGTCATAAAAATCATACATTTGATAGATAATGGTAAAAAATACCCTCTTTTTAAAAAAAAGAAAAAAAAAAAAAGATAAGGGAGTCTTTGTGCCTTTGTAGACAAAAGAAATATTTGAAAGTGTCTCTAAGACATTTCATTTTTCATACAGATTTTATTTCAAGTTCTAAAATCTTATTTTCCTATTGAAAAATAAAGCATTTTTAACAAGTAATTAAAGTTCTTTCTTTGTCAAACATACAGGAAAGGGTTTTTTTTTTTTCTCTTTACACAAAGCTAAAAGCGAGCGTTAGATATGGGATTTCAGTTTTACTTTTTCCTTAGGCTAAAATTTGTACTGTATTTCAGTGGCAGAGCAATTTGAAGTTAGTGGTAAAATACCTGTACTGTGCACTGCTGGGCAGAATCTTCAGTTCAACAACTCTCTAAATGATGTCTGAGTATTATTGTACATCCATAATCCTGACCTGATGATATCTACAGTTGCTATGCCTGCTGTTCCTGTTTTTCCCTTTTCTTTTAACCACACACCTAGTCAATCAACAGCAGTGGTCTAATAGATAGGATTAACTGACCACTTGCAGGATCCTAGTCTCCTGAGGAGATTTGTCCATGAGTGAAGTATTTTCTGCTTCTATTGAAATTTAGGGAGGCATTGCTGTGTCTGTGTCGGGGTTATTGCTTTCTGGCTGTGGTTAATATCTAAAGGTGGACTGGATAGGGAGATATGCCTGGTCTTTTTCACTTCATTTTCTTTGATGTAACTTCTGTTTGTGAAGTACGGCTCCAGTGGATTAAATGTATCCAATGGAAAAAAATAATCAAAAGTTAAAGTTTTAGATATATTATGTTATTTGTTGGAAGGTTATCAAACTTGCTATATCATTGTAGAAGCCTTCATCTGAAGACAAGGTTATTTTAGGATGTTCATCTGATTAATACCTTTCCTAACAAAATACTACTGTGTAGATATTTAGGGAACTGAATAAACATATAGTGGAACAATTTAACAAATTTTACCTGACTATGATACCTGATATTTACCTGACCTGATATTCTGTACATCACGTTTTACCATGGTTTTAATTTTTGTCACTATTACACTGCTGTATTTCAGTAAAATAATTGGGGGCATATTTATTATAGTGTATAAGCCAACATTACCGGTGATGCTGCCCATAGCAACCAAACAATTCTTTGCTTTTGTTGTAGGTGAATGTTCAAATGTAATTCTTGATTTGCTATGGGCAACATCATCGGTGATGTTGGCTTACATACTATGATAAATATGCTCCAAGGTGTTTAAGAAAGGGATCAAATCATAATTCACATTATTAATATTTGATTTACTTTTTGCTAGGGTTACCAGATAACTTGAAAACTCTGGGGCACATCTAATAAATACATGTTGCAGGGCTGCTCACATTTTAATGAAATTATAATCAGTGCAGCCTTTCCAGCAAGATTTTTTAGTTGTGTCCCTGAATGTTCAAGTGATTTGGAACCCCTACTCTTAGAACATTGCCAAAATTTGCTGTACATTTTATATGCCTTTTTTTACAGTATATATATATATATATATATATATAGTAGAAAGAGTGCCGCACACACAGGGACTTGATACAAAAGAAGATATATATATGTGTGTGTGTGTCATGTGGAAGACAGGGAGGAATTCCCTTGTGTCATGTAAGAATAGAATGATAGCAGAAAGTAGAGTATTGTATTGTGCGAGATTTATGCAGTCCCAAGTGGCTGTTATGTAACATAAAAAATTAAGGGCAGACAGAAAATGTTTTCCCTATTAAGAGTAAAATTAAGGTTGTGTAACCCCTTTTTGGCTGTAAAACAGACAGAATGGCATAGAGCATGGGGCACACTGGACTCTAACATGCAGGATGGGCCTTCACTATGTGAAATAATCAAGGGGGAGGTAGTGCAATATGCAAGATAGCATTAAATACTCACAACACAGTTGGCAGAGCAAATGAATTGGCAGGTTCAATGCAGATCAAGCGAAATAAGGTTGCATCACTGTGGAGAGTAGCTTAGGTAGTAACATCCCTTAGGGTTTCTACCTCTAGTGGCCCGGATCCCATACAGCAGATGTAGATCAGGGACAACAAAGCTAAACCTGATACCCTTGTCAGTACTGCGGTCCCTTCACTAAGGCAGCAGAGCCTGTAAAAGTGAATACCCCTGTTATCTCTCCTGGTTGGAGCAAAACAGCTGCTCTTGCTAAATAATTCTGATCTGACTCATTTTCCTAGAAAGTGCTATAACACATGTCTATCCTGAACTAACTAATCCTCTTTCAGTGTCCCTTTTTACTGACTTCTCTAGAGTTACTGGTCCCTCTAGGGCCCACTCTAATGGGCCGTGTGGATTCCAGGCTTTCTGGAGTACATCCACACAGATCCACCGCTGAATGCCAAAAAGGAAGATCTACCCCCAACCAAACACTGTTTTAAAGTGTGGCAGGAAGTGGTCATACCTATGGTACAATATGTAAACAGGAAAAATAGATGCCTGGGCTTCTGCCCAGTAACAATGAAAATAAGGAAGGTAGGGTTGAAAGCTATAGGGATTGTTTACCCTATAGGTTCCTACGGTTGGTTGAAGGGGCAGAATGAAAAGAAGCAATTTATTTTGCCCATGGACTCGAGCAAAAGCAAGCTCCTTTAGTGCTCATTGAAAAAGCACTTGCTTCCAGGACCTGACTGTGCTCAGTGCTAGATGCAGAGGGCAGTGCGGGTGGACACTTAGATCCAAAGCAATGGTGGCAAAATAAAGATTTTCTCTAAACAATGTTCTTTTTATTGGGAAAAGAAATTCTCATGGAGGTATAAAAAAAGGGCTCTGACAGCTCTCCATTCAACTGCAAAACACACACTCCCCTAGTAGTGAAAGTAGTCATTGAAGTTTTTAGTTTACATATTATATTTTTTTCCTCTTAGTATGTATATTATTTACAGTTCATTCCATATTTTTGTTCGAGAGTGTTTGGGTGAATACAATTGCAGGCATCTGTAAATTCCCCTTGCACTTGCTTATAGTAAATTCTGACACATGTGCTGCCCTGCTGTGAGATTACCTACAAAACATACACTTCTGAGGTTAGGGGCTAAAGACAATTTTTAGACTCCATGTTTTAACACATAAGATTGTCTTACTGTACTTACTTGTACTTACTTGTACAAGAAAAAAAAACCCTCTGAATACCCCTGCTGCATAATACTACAACAACCAACAATGACCATGATGACTTGGCATATGTCCCTTTCTGCACTTCTATTCTGTAAGCACTATTCTGCTTTCACGTTTTTGATTCTGTACAGCATGCTGCTTCATCTTTGAATTACTGCTGGTAGCTGTATTAGATTGAAAGGTAGCCTTTATGTTGTTTTTTTAACAGCACACACTTCAGCTGTTCTGCATGAGCTCAAACTGACAGTATTCTGTGCTTCTTTATTCTGTACATGGCTGCTATTTCATTCATTCTTTTAGTGCATTTCTTCCTATTTGTTCTGTTACAGTTTTCCAAAGTTTAACACAAACAAGGCATATTTGTAAACACTTTATGTTCTTTATTCTTTTATTTGAAAATGAGAACGTTAGTGGAAACTAGAAGTGCTTATGTAGGTATACAGTGCTTATTCTAATCAAGACTGAATTGTTAGTGCTGCTTCTGCTGCCACCATGTTTAAGAAATATGTAAAGTGTACTGCATAACAGTAGAATATGCAGTACTTTAGTAACTGCACACTGCTCTCTGGAAGAGCAAAGTAAGTAAAGTACAAGTGATCCTTGTGGGTAAGTGTTAAGTACATGGTTAAACACTGCATCAGCACCGGTTCTCAGTACACCCTATTCCCTGTGGCAGTATCAGCATCGCTTCCTGACCCAGCATCCACTACAATAATGAATCAACACAACTCACTGTACACAACTTCCTAGTACATTCCAAAAAATATCAACAGAACAGCTTTTCCAGTGGACCTCCTGTAATAATGGATCAAATAAGCCTTTTTCTAACTGCCCTTCCTCTGTAATAACAGGTCCACCCACCTATGATTAAGTACTTCATATAAAAAATGCCTCAGGAAATTTGCTGTTATTGATCTTTATTTCACTGTTCTTCACTGCATTGCCTACTTTTGCATTCATGTTAGTGATGAGGAAACCATGTGAGCTGTTTAAGAAAATATAGTGAACTTTATTAATGACAGAAAATAAAAAACTCATTTTATATTTTACTTTGCCTTTTTTTGAGTCTAAAAAGAAAGAGTGATTAACGATTCACCACTGATCATGTAAAAACAATTTTGTATTGTCAAACTGCACACCTGTAGTGGCAGGTTTAATAAAACTCCAATTTATCTCAGTCATGAACTGCAAGTTTTGTGAATTGTCGCACAAAAACCAGTATCAAAAATCCTAAAAACTCAAAGTTCGAAGCAAAGAAAAATTTTGCAGGGAAGGGACATCTACCATTGACTTCTATATGACCTCTACGGGTTTTAGGTAGGGAGCTTTCAGATTTGGAATTGTTGCAGAAAAAGCACATAATAAATCTCGAAAAAGACACTTTTTCCCATTAGAAAGCCGCTGGTTAGTAAATTCCCCCCCATATTCCGAAGTGACTGCTTGATTTGATCAAAATCATCAGAAGAGACATTTGCAACGACAACACATAGTTATTAATAGTTTTGTGATTGCAAAGACGCCTTAGCCTGCTGCTGCAGAGGTGTAAATAAAGTGGTCTCAGCCACGTGACACATGACACGTGACACGTGCACACATTAACGAAAAACAAACTATAGATAACCTATAAAACTGTCATATGATACACAAGACATCAGTTATTTTAAATGTGCATTTTGTGTGCATCAGTAATGCAACTTGGTTTCCCTACATAAATCAAAGAACGATGGAAATTTCAGCTAGCTCAGTGGCAAATGGACAGATGTGTCATAGAATCTAATCCCCTTAATCCCTAAAGCTCTTCTATAATGGATATTTTTAAAAGACCAGATTGGAAAACATGCTGTTTTTTATTGAGCCTTTTTTCAATGCCCAAGCTTCCTCTGGTGTTATTATATTGCCAAGTTTACACTTCTGGACTTGCAACAGATTTGTTCCGTAAAAAGCAGATGAATAACCCTAATGAGTTAAACTGTTTATGGTTGTTGTAACTACATAATTCTTCTAGGAGTACCAGATTTTATACACTTATCATCTGTCTAGAAACAATTAAACGGGGGGGATGAGTGTACGTGCGTCTGCATATTAGGTAACTCTCTCCAAAACAGTTTGCTATGCTTTCCATTGAGAATGTCAAGCCTACAGCTTTTTATTTGCTCTGAACTACACGTGCCTCAACCTGTCTGGCTAAGCATACTAAGACCTCTAGTTTTAGGGCAGCAGGGTATAGACCAAAATTATATTAGAAAAATATATTTTTTAACATAATTTAAACACACATTTTAAATCATTTAATTAACTATTGTCACTGTACCTTTGTGCAAGCTTACGATTGTATGAAAGCTACACTAATTTACTAGACTTAATGAACAAAAATGACACAAGTTTAGGGCCTTATAAGGGAAACATGGATGCATAATAAAATAAAGAAAGAAAAGTAAAATTTTAAAAATGTTGGGGTAATTAATGCAGAAGAGTAAGCCAAAGAATAGTGGAAAAAAAGCCAATCAGCAGGTAGCATTTACTAGTCCTACATCTTTGATTGGTTTGTTTTTAGAACCTTGAATACTTTGAAACAGAGTGACCTAGGGTAATAAGATTATTGTACAATGTTGCTCAGAGAAATAAAAGTTGCAATTGTAATGTTTTCAGCTTGGGGTGAGGAGTTTTAGTATGCCAAGTTTACCCCACAGGGAATCCTATTCTTTTCAACCTATTTGTTTATTAAATTATTTTTGCATAAAATGAAACAAGGTTTTACATAGTAATACATGCAGATGATATGTTTTCTTACAGAGAGCTTTGGATGAAAAGAAAGATGGTTTGATGAAAATTGACATTCAGGGGTAGATATATCAAAAGTTGAAGTTTCCCTCCCCCTGCTTAATTTCAAATGTAAATGTAAAAGGTTGAGAATTTTAACTGATTTATTACTCATCTTCTTTCTCACAGTGTACAAAAAGTAAGCAGTAACTTATCAACAGAATCTACCATGGTCAATTATATTACTAGGCAATAGCTTGAAGTTCTGTATCATGTCTTAAATAAATAGAGTTCTATTACTGGTTAGATCTCATGTTCAGCTGGTATTTTCATTTTGGGAACTGATGTGATAAATAAGCTCAGAGGATTAAATATAATAAGGGAGTAAGGTCCAAGTTTTGAAGTTAATGGATTTATTCATCCTGCAAAAGTTGCATTAGACAAGATATAACTGAGGGTGATGATGATGATGATGAACCCAATATGGTTGTAAGGGGCCTACATGCTGTATATGAAATGTGTTCAAAATATTTAATAATAACTGAAAAAACAAGGACCCTAGAAGAAATATAGACATATATAGAAGGAGCAGACAGAATAAGTCACAGAAACAGGCACTGGTCTGGTGAATAGGGATGTAGCGAACCTCAAAAAAAAAGTTTGCGAACCTGTTCGCGAACTTCCGCCGAAAATTGCGAATATTCGCGAACTTTGCGAACCCCATAGACTTCAATGGGAAGGCGAACTTTAAAAAATAGAAAAGCCATTTCTGCCCAGAAAACTGATTTTAAAGTTGTTTAAAGGGTGCCACGACCTGGACAGTGGCATGCAGGAGGGGGATCAAGGGCAAAAACCTCTGAAAAATTGACACACGCCGTTTTTCGAAATGATCGGTATTTTTGCGACTTTTTCGTATTTTCCGGCCCTTTCGTAAAGTTATCGTAAGTTTTGCCACTTTTTCGGAGCTTTCGTAACGTTATCGTAAGTTTTGCGACTTTTTCGGAGCTTTCGTAACGTTATCGTAAGTTTTGCGACTTTTTCGGAGCTTTCGTAATGTTATCGTAAGTTTTGCGACTTTTTCGGATCATTCGTACCGTTATCGTAAGTTTTGCGACTTTTTCGGATCATTCATACCGTTATCGTAAGTTTTGCGACTTTTTCAGATCATTCGTACCGTTATCGTAAGTTTTGCGACTTTTTCGGATCATTCGTAACGTTATCGTAAGTTTTGCGACTTTTTCGTACCGTTATCTAAGTTTTGCGTTTTTTTCGGAGAATTCGTACCGTTATCGTAAGTTTTGCGATTTTTTCGGTGCCGGCGAACCCAAATTGCGAACATCACGAAAAGTTTGCGAATTTGCGGACTTGCGAACACCCGATGTTCGCGCGAATTAGTTTGCCGGCGAACAGTTCGCTACATCTCTACTGGTGAAGCTTCAGGCAAACAGACCATGAGAAAGGCTGAAAGTAAGGGTAGGCAGCAGACAAGTAAAAATCCAAATAACAGGCCAGGGATCACAAACCAGAGAGTCAGAAGGATTCCAGGATACTTGGAAAGGAACGCATAAGACTTAGAAAAACAGCTTCATGATCATCTCTGATTCAAGTGCCAGGCTTAAGTAGTCCCTCAATTTGGAAATTGCTTGGAGCTGGATCCTAGGGGGCTGATTTACTAAGACACGAATTCGAATCCGAATTGGAAAAATTCCGATTGGAAAACGAACATTTTGCGACTTTTTCGTATTTTTTGCATTTTTTTCGGCGACTTTATGACTTTTCGGAAATTATCGCGACTTTTTAGTTACCAATACGATTTGCACGAAAAAACGCGAGTTTTTCGTACCCATTCCGAAAGTTGCGCAAAATCTGGTGATTTTTTCGTAGCGTTAAAACTTGGGTGAAAAGTCGCGCCTTTTTTTGTAGCGTTAACTTAAACTGCGACGTTTCGCGCAAGTTTTAACGCTACGAAAAAATCGCGATTTTGCGCAACTTTCGGAATGGCTACGAAAAACTCACGTTTTTTCGCGCAAATCGTATTGGTAACGAAAAAGTCGCGACAATTTTCCGAAAAAAACGCAAAATACCGATCATTACGAAAAAAACGCAATCGGACGCATTCGGCCCGTTCGTGGGTTAGTAAATGTGCCCCTAGGTGTCAGCCAGAGAAGACAGACAGGAAAAAGAGTCATTAATATAGTCCACCAGGCCAAAACCACTTCCTGCTGTGGCTCAACCTGGAGGAGCAGTGACCAGTACACACCAGGTCCCTGGTTTTAGAGCAGATAGTGGGGCAGGAGGTGATAATGGTTAACAATGTAGACAATATTACTTGTATTAGTTTTTTTATGTGCTAAGGTTATTACAATAATTATTAAGACCTGGCATTTTTGGATCAAAAATGTATTTTTATTTTAATTAATGCACAATTTAAGCAGGTCATTTTTTTCCTCTGGCTAAATATATCTATGATACATGTAAGGGTCACCTTGAAGGACACTTCAAGGAGAAGGAAAGCCATTTTGGCATTTTACTGCCAATAGATTTGCCACATTAGTGCCACCTAGAATAATATATTTATTCTGCATAAACCATTACTATACCTCAGTAAACAGCTTTAGAAGCTTTCTCCATTTACTTAAGATAGCAGCTGCCATTTTAAGTAGCTTCCTTCCTGCAGGCTAGCCCCTATAGCTGAGATCACACATTCCTAAGGGACGGGGGAGGGAGTTCTTAGCATTCTAGTGGAAGGGGGAGCAGTAGAGGGGAGAAAGAAGAGAACTGTGCAGACTCTGGCCACGCGAATTAAGTATGTTTCTGAGAGGAAGTCAGACACTGGAACATCATGTTTCAAAAAAAGAGACAAGAAATCCTGTGTTTCTTTTGATAGAGGACTCAGTGCAGCATTACTGTAAGTGCTTATGGCTGTATTTACATCGACCTTTCTGATAAAGCTTACTTTGTTTTTACCTTTCCTTCTCCTTTCAGCTTTTGGCTGTTTGACTATTACAAGGTATTGTAAATTGTTGCATATAGACCAACACCTCATCACACAGAACTAGATTTAACATTTTTGTGACACATTTTTTCCATTAGATGAACGTTATTTATAGGAACCTTTTAATTTACAATACTCAAGACCTTTCCACTGAACATCAACCACTAGACGTTATGTCTAGTTAGTGCATTTCAATACAGAAATTATTTTGAAGCATAGAAATAAGATAACACTTTCAAATGATCTGCAGTATGCTTGCTTAAACAAAGTGATCATTACTTGCAATCAAGATCAACTTTTTATATTCAGCCTGTCATTTTGGTGTAACCCAAGAAAATGTTAACAAGTTGCACATGTTAGTTTATAGGTAACTGCATACAAAGCTCCAGATGTTTATTTTGAAACCCAATGTTTAACATGCTTTTATCTGTGCATTTCTTCAGGCCACTTTGGAATCTCACTTGTGTATTGTGGTACTTATACACACCTTAGGCAGGGCAGATGATAAATGAAAACAAAAATAACCACATTTTGAACATTTAGTAAAGAAAAACCAACTCTTTCAGGAACTCATAAAGTAAGCTAGTGATGTCTACTGTTGTAAATGGTGCGTTCCAAAGAGCAGAAACGATGCTGACATACTGCTGTTTATTAAAAGTATAATCCAGTTAATTACCAATATATACGCTGAGTAATTTAGCTGCACTAAACATACAATGTAATAACATATGAACATATAAGACCTTGTTTTTGCACAAAGAGGTACCTTTAATGCCTATAAGCTTTTGTGCTGATATTCACGAACCACACTTTACAGAAGGTTCATGAAAGGATTCACAATACCTGTCTCACATGAACATAAGTTCAATGAATAGGGTGTGTGCTCAAAATTCAAACTCTTTGTTTTATTTATTTATGAAAAATCAGTGTTTTTTATTATTTTCTCAAAGCTTTGCAAGAGGATTATCTGTGCACTGGTTATCTAATTATCCACTTTGCAAGACTAAACATAGAACTTTACTTTCCTCTTAGCCCTTTTTAGCTCAAGAAAAAGCCAAACCTTTTTTATGATTAAAAAAATAGACAAAAAGAATGTTCTGCACAGGCTCTCAGGGGCGGGCCAACCCCTAGGCAACCCGGTCGGCCACCTCGCCCCTGCACCTTCCTCATTCGCACCCCCCCCCTTTGACGCACATGCGCAGTTGAACGCGGGGGGGCGGGGTTCGCGTTGCGATTTGATGGATCATTGCCCCCACCGCGTAAGGACGAGCGGTGACTAAAGAGCACGGACTAGGGGTAGGCAGGAGAGGCTGCCTGGCACCCCCCAATCGGTGCGCCCTAGGCAGCTGCCTCTTTTGCCTACCCCTAATTCCGGCCCTGCAGGCTCTAATCATTTAACAAAGGGGTATACTGCCCCTTTAATAAGAAGCTGGGTGTGACAAACATATTAATAAAAAATATTTATTTTTGTAGATCCAGCGACTTAGGAACTTGGATTTTAATGGCATTTATTTATTTGTGTAACATTATTTAGTATAAACATTGAAAACAGCAATTAGAAAACAGTTCATGCTACCTATTTTATTGTTTATGCAACACGCAAACCTTATCACAACTTTAGCCAGCAAGCAACTGGTCAGAAAAAAACCACAAACAATAATATACAAAACAAATAGGCTTCTACTTATCTGACTGCTAACTAACACAGAAGCTTCCCTTTCTATACAATGCTCTCTTGATGATTCAGGAGACACACACATATAAACAATATAGACTTTTATTTCTTTACTCACAGTTAGAACTTTACCTTCTAGCTCTCAGTCTCGGTTTATTTGACAGGTTCCAACAGAGCACCTGCTCTCCTCTCAGGCAGAGGTCAGAAAGAGAGAGATGATAGGGCCCTTCTATTTATTGGGAAGAAATTAGCTGCCACCTAATATTCTGGAACTGACAACCCCAGAACCAGCACAAACCATGCCAATGAATGTAAGAAATCTGGTGGAATATATATATATTTGATTTATTGTTTTTTCAGCTAGATCCTTGCTGTCTCTTTCTATTGAATTTCAAAGTTTCCCACATGCTGAATAGCAACATGGAGTGAGGCTGCCACTGACTTTATTGTATGTATGGGTTTTAACTAGTTGCTCTGACAAGGAACAATATGACAAGCCAACATACAAAAACGTAAACACAGATAGGTTCTCTGACCATAATATAATATGTATTTACAGAAGAAAACTCAAGGAATGTAGACCCAACTGGTAATTAAGGAATATTTATATTTGCTGGGAACAGGGTCAGCATGTCAATAATAATTACAATTATTACTTTGGACACTTTAGGGTCAAAATCCCTTAATACATATTAGTATTTATTAAATCGCTTATTTTTTTGTTTTTACTGTGATTTGACTTAATTGGGTGAAAATGGCTTCTTTCACATTTTCCTGCAATTTAACCCAACATTGCAATGTTATTTACTTGTGGTGATTCAAATGTTAGAGAAGGGGATGGTATTTTTGGGAAATTTGCCCACATGGAAGCACAGATTTACTGTAGGCAAATCCCCCCCCTTCTGTCATCGCCCTTAGAGCTCAGAAGCAGTTCTTTAAGCATTCTGCCAGACCAGGAATTTTACAAATCTGCCTATTTAATGTATTTTGCAATATAAACATCATTGTGTGCAATATGATCTTTTGTTTTATTTATTCATGCCATAGTAGTGGGTAGTGAATTTCATGTTTGTGTTTTACAATTACAAAAAACTTTAGTATTAAGTGTCTATTCCATGTGGCACAATTGGTGACTTTAGTATCCAAGGTGCAGATAAAATATTTTCATTTCAGGTCTCTTAAGGAACTAAGTAGATTGAATCATTAAAGAAGGAAGACCTTAAATACTCAACATGTACCTGTAACTAACTATTCCATTCTGTGTGAGACAAGAAAATACTGTTCTGCATTAAAAGACAAATAGATAGACAGGTGGTGAGATTACTTCTGCTGATAAAATTCCCCTCAGCATATGCAGTGTATTTTGGTTTCTTGGGATGGTGTTAAAGATTTGGGATCCTGTCCAGGTTTTCTGCAACCTTAATTTCCCTGCTACACCCATCTCCTATTGCAGTTATTGTAATGTTTCTCAGTGTTTGTAGTGGTGAATTTGTTTAAATTGGACTGTTTTCTGGATTAGTAACTTCTTTTGCCATTATTGGACTTTGTTTTGTAGCCTAAACCATATAAAATATCCCCAGATTATTATTCCTCTTCCATCATACTTTACTGTTGACATTATGTAGTTAGGTAGGTACAGGTAAGGGACCCATTATCCAGAATGCGCGGGACCTGGGGTTTTCCGGATAAGGGGTCTTTCCTTAATTCGGATCTCCTACCTTAAATTTGCTAAAAAAAATATTTAAACAGTAATTAAACCAACTAGGATTGTTTTGGCTCCATTAGAGATTCATTATATCTTAGTTGGGATCAAGTACAAGGTACTGTTTTATTATTACAGAGAAAAAGGAAACCATTTTTAAAAATGTAAATTATTTTATTACAATGGAGTCTATGGGAGATGGCCTTTCTGTAATTCTGAACTTTCTGGATAATGGGTTTCCGGATAAGGGGTCTCATACCTGTACTATTCTACTGGCATTTTCCAAACCCAGACATTTTTGCCAGAGGGTAAAATTCTATTTACTTTTACAGAGAATGTGTTTCCACTGCTTCAGAGTATGTGAAAATCAGCCATACAAACCCCAAGCTTTTTGACATTGCTTCTTAAGACAGTTTGGAGCTTAACACAAGGGGCCTATTTATTATGCTGTGTAAAAAACAGGGACAAAATTATAGGCCCCCGAGTGTCGCAACTTCAGATGTGTAATTTTACAAAGAGTTTCTAGATACTTTTGGCCTTTTGACCTTAAATGCGTCTAGGAAGTGTTGACCATATAGACTATATTTTTGGTACAACCAATCAACTAAGACCCAAATTATGGAATTCACAGAAGTTTTCAGTGATGTAACTATAGAGGAACCAGACCCCATGATCGGGTAGGGCCCGGGGGACAGGGGGGCATGGACTGCAGAGTCTGCTTCCCCCATAGCTATAAGAAAGCCCTCTCCCCAGTTGCTCTCTCATCTATTGGGTGCCAGCGGCTGGGGAGCAGGGGACATGGGCATGAGAGCTGGGGCCCCACAGGGGGGGCCCAGTGCCATTGTTAACCGCTGGAAGTAATAACAAAATTCACTCACACTACAACTTATTCCTAATATCACATACTGTAACACTTTCCTATTCTCAAAACCAGTTCCCATGTCCTTTTAACGGATGCTGGCTATATAGCCAAAAAGTAATGCACAAATAAGCACACACATATATAGAAACACATATATCCACTTCTTGGAACACCAACTCCAGTGAAATAAACCGAGATTAAACAAATACTGATAAAGCTCTTTCATTGGACTATTAGATATTTGGTTTAAAAAGTTAAGATTTCATCACACAATCTAATCATTTCAAGTCTGAAACAGTGCAATATATTAAAAATATTTCCATTACCTTTTACTATTTTTCAATGGCTTTCAGAAGAAATTCATTTTGGCTGTATTTGCAGACAAAACCAAAAACATTTATTAAGAAACAAATTAACTCAAAATATATTTTCTTTCACCTTGACTCTGTATTATGCCTAATTGTGTTTTAAGAATAAATGTTGTTTGCTCTCAATCTATTACAATCCACAAGTGCAGCCCTGCAATTAGAATTTGTTGTCATATTCACAGGTAACCCTGAGTTAATGCTAAATCCACATCATTGAGTTTTCAAGGCTTTCCTAAACCTGATAAGTGATTTCCTTTGAATTTCACATCAATGAACATGTTGATATAAATTTTATAAAATGATTTATATTTTGAGGGTAAAACAAAAGTTGGAACAATAGCAAACGAACAGAGCCAAGCAGCTAATTACAGGTTTGGTGATGTACTCTTTTGAAAATTCTTGCCAGCTGTTTACAGCATTTTAAATTGGTTGCGTGACAATTTTTGCTTTTGTCACATTGTTTGCATAATAACCAATTTTCATTCTTTATATGCAACAAACTTTTGCAGCATTAGTAGCTCCTTACTAATTGTGATTATACTGTACAATGTATCCTTCCTCAATGCTTTCTATTGAGTCTTTTCTATTCTTTTCTATTGAGTTTTTTATGCAATAGGGCTGCTGGTTCCTCTAATGCAGGGATCCCCAACCATTTCAACCCGCGAAGCACATTCAAGTGTAAAAAGAGTTAGGGAGCAACACAAGCATGAAAAAGTTCCTGGAGTGCCAAATAAGGGCTCTGATTGACTATTTGGTAGCTCCTATGTGGACTGGCAGTAGACTCTCTTTGGCATTACATCTAGTTTTATGCAACTAAAACTTGCCTCCAAGCTAGGAAATTAAAAATAAGCACCTGATTTAAGACCACTGGAAGCAACATCCAAGGGGTTGGTGAGCAACATGTTGCTTGTAAGACTACTGGTTGGAGGTCACTGTTCTAATGAGAAAAATGAGAGTATGATTTCATTTGATTTCTCTTAATCTGCCCTTCGGTGCTTTGAAACAGGTAACAAAAGCTTGCATCAGATCTATTACCAAGTAGCAGCCTTTCATTACATATTATTTACTGGCTACCTGTTTGAAAGAAAAGGTCTGATTGGCTTATATTGGTTAAAAAACTTGGTACAAACTTTGCAACTTTGATTGCATTATATAACAGAAGCAAAGTTTGTTTTAGTAACTCTCAGCAGCCAATCATATGCTGATTATTTTCTGAGGAATACTAGACCCGGAGCAAACTTTGAACCAATTATTGTAGTATGACAAATTATTTAATTGAATGTTTTTATCAAATAAGCCATTCAGAAGGCAGCAAACTTTTAAATATTCAATTTTATCTTTTGAAATGAGGCTCTTCAAACAGCGCTCAAATATAATCCCCAGCTTATCCAGCCAATGTTGTTCTTGGAAGTATTTAAAGGAAGCTTCACAAAGACATTAAAATAAATGATGTCTTAAGCAATAAAATAATAACAATACTAATTATACAGTTGCAATTAAATAATTGTATGTAATCTGTAGTAAACCTATAGCTATAAACAGTGTTCTAACAGTCAGCAGAACATAATACTCATTGAAAGACTCAAAAGGCTCATTTCTATGTGTACTATTGGTTGTACCCTGGCAACTTTCACCCTATACTGCTGTTTGAATTCATTTGTTACTATATTGTATTCTACATCTCTGAACTTATGTAAAATTGGGTTTTTTACTCCATATACTGCTGGAAACCCTAAAAAGTGTTTTTTTTTTCTCATGCAGTTGGTATTTGTAGAGTTGCTTATTTTGTAATTATGCTTTGCAATATTAAACCCTTGGGAACATGAGAATAACTGCTGATAATAGGATTAGATTAGAGGCAATGGGATTTGGTTGACAACATATCCTGCAATATTAAACATCTCAGATTTTCTAGGTGAAGCCTATACATACTGATTCATTTGTGGTGCAGTAAAATGTCATTTTGAATGGCTTTGTAGAGTGATTGAATCACTGTCATGCTGTGAGTTTTTAGTGTTCCTGTATATGCCATTATTTCTCTACCCAGGATCTGCTCATGTCTTCTCACCTATCCTTCACCCGCTGACTTTCCCCCTTCTCTGCACCTCATGGTTCTCTTCACTGTTTCATTTTCAGTGACCCTCTTATTTTAGATATTATTATTAAACTCTTATCAAACTTCCAAGGAAACACTAGATCATTTTTCTTATGTGCCCATCTTTTTAAATACCCACAATATATCTGTTACAGATATAGGATCTATTATCTGGAATGAATAAGATGTCTTTTATTTCAACCCTTTGATGCAAAAACATTTAATGTGCAAGGTAAAGAAAAAAATTACAATAAGTAAAGAAAAAGAATTTACTTTTTTTAACAGGACATATCTAAATTCCGTACCAGTATTGTTATTCCTCCTATCTTCCTCTTTCTCAATTGAATGTCTTTTAAAAGATATGCTTTCCTTCCCTTTCCCCAAAGAACATACAGTACATATATTCTATAAACATTAATATAGCCCTCCACTATATAGCTTTAAAAAAAATGACAAGCTATGAATGAAGAGGAGGAAGCACACACAATTATTTCTCTGGGTTATCATCCTACATCATTTATAGTGAGGCAGAAAATGAAGAAGATTTCAGGGACAACTTAGCTTTTTAATCTTTCTACCAAAGCAATTATGCTTGCCCCTGAACTTCCTTCCATGTTTCTCATTTATCTGCTTTAATTTTTGGGGCAAATATGGATGACCTTCTCCAGCTGCTACTCAGTTCTTTTCTTGCAACTCTAACCAGCAATTCTCTAATACAGAAACATTATTTTGTAAAGCGTTTAATTTGGGTTATTAGTAGAAATTGAATGCCCCTACAGTCCAAACAAAAAATATTCATATGAACTAACACTTATAAATTAAAAAATTAATTTCACCTATATATGCTCCTATAGAAAATAAAGGCATAGGGCTTCATTTATGTGCACCTATTTTTATTTAATTTTACTTTATGACTGTACCACATTAATTAACTGGGCCATAGAAAATCTTTGTTATTCCCAAAACTTTCCAAGTGGTGCACATTTTAAAACAGGAACAATCTAGACTTACTGAATGGATACAATGAAATGTACTATATTCAAAATCCAGTTTTTTTTTCCAAGGCAGCCCTAATTGAATGGAAACTCACTTGATAGCACCAACAGGTCACAGGCAGCATCCACTTCTGTGACAAAAATATTTTGAATAATTGTGAATTTAGCCCTAAGCTGCCCTGAGATATTCAGAACTTCTGTCTATGAAATGCAACACAATAACAAGAACCTTAAAGCATGTTTTGTTCTTTCCTCAAAAAAAGTGTTTTCAACAATATTATTGAGTATTGCAGCTGAGATAACAATGAACTGTATAACACTGCTGTACTACTCAAAGGGAGAAGTATAATAATGCAGAGCATACATTTCTTTTCAAAATCATCACCTGCAGCAGATTCGTGAAGCAGATCCTCTCTAACCTTTGATATACACACAGATTCAATTAACTTATGAAAAGGACCTATGCACCTTACTTATCATTTAATTTTACTGTCACTACTGTGCTTGATTTAAATGCCTCCAGTGTCAATGAAGTCATATTGCTAATGATTTATTTAAAATGTTAGCAGCAAACGTAAAACTTCAAGGTAATAGACAAGCTTTTTCTTAAATAATAGAACAATACGTCAAAAACCTTAAAGAATTAGGTTCAGATCTATACAGCAATGTTACACCGAATGCATACAAATGCACCTAAATAGCTTATATCTGCTAAACAGTGGGCAAGATTTTTTTATTGAGAGGTATTCAAAAGATAGGAATCAGAACCAAAAGGTCTAATACTTCTTCATTGTACAGGGGTTTGCAGTTTTATTGTTTTATAGAAACTATGGCAAGATAAAACCAAAAATAATCAGCTACTAGAGACACAAACAAACAAGAAACAGATGTAGATTAAAACTGAACTTTTAGCTCCCTCTTTTATATTTAAATATAAATCATATATACAATCCTTCTCTCTGGGCCTAAAGAGGAAAACTCGTTCTGAGACAACACTGTATTAAGCTTTCCCCTAGGCATTTGTCAGTAACTCATGCCAAAGGATGACTAGCGTTTTCAGGCATATCTGTGTTACTTCATACCTTCTGGAATGTATTTGTGTTTAAAATAGGAGTGTATAAATGATCAAATCTGCCGTTCCATTTATGTTCACCAAAGTGATCAATTTATACAGTTTTCCCCATCAGAACTATAAATATATTTAGAAGCACAAGGGTGTCACTTTCATTTCTTTGGTGGAGTGATTTATTGGAGACTGACTGGGTGTGCTCCATCAAATATACTCTCTGGGGCATATTTATTCACATTGGAGAGAAACGTCACCGGTGATGTTGGCCATAGCAACCAACCAGAAATTAGATTTAGACTAGTGAAACGTATTCAGTGATTACTTAACAAGTTCAGTTGCTTTAGATTTATTTGTACTAGATATACCATGACCTAGATGAATGAAAATCTTCATAGTCATTTCACCATATAATTGATATTTACGTTATTTTTTACATTTAATTAATTGATAATGGATGTTTTTTAAAGAACAGCATAAGTGACCCTTGGTTGGGTCACTTTTTCTATTGGTTGGGTAGGGGACATCACCTGACACATATTAAACTAGACTCCATTTTAATCAAATAATTAAAACTTTCAAAAATGATTTCCTTTTTCGCTATTATTATAAAACAGTACCTTGTACTTGATCCCAACAATGATATAATTCATCCTTATTGGAGGCAAAACAATTTTATTGGGATTATTTAATGTTTAAATTACTTTTTGATAGACTAAATTTATGGAGATTCAAATTAAGGAAGACCCTCTATCTGGAAAACCCCAGGTCCTGAGCATTCTGGATAACAGGTCCCATACCTGTACACACTATATTTCCATAACTCTACTCTGCCTCCATTGAGCCTGCTCTAGTACATAACAAGGGTTATTTCTTTCACACATCATGCCTAGAATGTGCTACAACATAATAACACAGAAAGGGAAAATGGAGAGAAAAGAATGACAAGGACAAATACACTCCTTACCACCCTCTACCTCCAAGCTGCTTCCTAAGCATGCCCCCTTCAAACCATAGAAAGGTCCCATTTCCAATAAATAAGCACTTGAAAAATGGTCATTGATAGCTATTAAAAAGGAACATTTACAGCTTTAAACATATTTTCACTATTACGTAGATCTTTGCTAGCTTCTTTTATGTTGATCAGTAGCTCCTGTGGATGCTGTCTCAAAATGCTGCAGGGATAGTTACTAATCAGCAAAGATCCAAGCTTTACACAAAACTGGTTTCCAGGCAGCCATCTAGCAACTGATCTGATAAATTAGTTATGCTGCAATGCATTTCATACATGGTTAGTATAAAAGAGACAAGGTGAAAAGACCTATCCGTGTAGCAAGGCTAATTAGGTGTTTATGTAAATACTTATCACATTACTGTATAGTAAGTGATGCAGTCTGTAACGTGTATCTTGAGGCTGACTTTTAACTGGGCCACTAATTAAAATCAAGCTTTGTGGGGGTGTGTTCATATCATAGTTGCCCTACATTTTTGTAAGTGTCCTTGGTTAGAGGGGTGTTCTGGACAGTTAGATCAAGTGCTAATTATATCTTATTTTAAAGGTCTGAGCTGTCAATCCTGCTGCATGCATACATGATAACCCATAAGGTTAACCTATAAAGGGACCTGCTGTTCTTAAAACATTTGCTACACCCGGGAAAGCTTCAAAGACTCACTCATCTCCTATTCATCAGTGAATTGCTACAGGAAAGGTTTGATTATCACGGCACCCAGCAGAATGTGTATTTTAGTAGTAAGCTATTTTATAACTACTACCTTAGCTGGAACTGTGCTGCTTGGCTTTTCAATAAATTGGATCTGGATTTAGTATGATAATATGAAACTATTCTACTTTACAGCAAAAGTGGCCATATATTATGTAAGGATTAGTATTATAAAATGGCATTACCAGACTGAATAAGCTTTGCTGAGCATAATAAGAGGTAAATGACCCACTCAGTGTGGATATAGAAAACATGGGTTGATTGGATTACTGTAAAACATACAAGATAAAAGAATAAAACAACTGAAAATAATGTTTTCAGCAGACCATGAAATCTTTGCAGCTAGGCTCAATATAATGTGTGTACTGCAGGGTGAGCCATCATATGATTCATTTGGCTATCCTTTGTACAGACCACTTTACATTGTAAAGCACAAGTTGGATTTTAATGTTCTTATCAGAAAAAAGAAACATTTTCACTTGCTCTAAAGAGGCAGAATGCAATTTCTGTATTCTGTTAGTGTAATAAATGACCCTGGCTTACTCAGTGTCAGACATTGCCATTATCATGGCTCTGAGATCCAGCAATTTCTGCTGTCTGTTCCTGTAACAATGGTTCTTTACCTCTCAACACTGCACAAAACAGCAGCTATTCATTTCTTTCATTTCTACCCTAAATCAGAAACTTTCATATACTCCCACTGTACTGTGTGACTCGAGTTATGGAAAGAGAAAAATAAAACTAAAGGACGTTAGTACGACAATGCAGAATGGCTTAGTCCAATAGGGTGAAACATTTAACTACTTTGCACAAATGCTGTCCTGTATAATAAAAGATGATATTATTGTTCAGGGCATGAAATTCATATTTCCAAGGAATATATTTCCTTCGGAAATCACACAGGAGAAAGGCAAATAGAAGATATACCTTTTTATCATGCTATTAAAATTGTATACTGTTCTGAGAAAAGAATAATCTTTACCCTTTCCATGCCATGGGGTCTTTAATCTTGCAGCCATGCCTCATGATTACATTCTAGAACATGAAGCACTCAAAGGAATAAAGAACTTGCCTCTTGTTGGACTATTAATATTAATATCATGGTATAGCAGATGATTTCACCATATAGTTGAGAGTGTTGTAAACATTAATGGGTATCATTTACTAGATGATTTTTAGAATGAATTTGCACCTAAGCAATAATCCATTGGAACCATTAAATATTTTCATTCATTGTTTTACTTTACTGAACAAAGCTAATCACTGACTGGTTGCCATGGGTTACTACACAGGTACAAACGTGTGTTATTTAATGAGCATAAATGTCTATAAAATACCATCATATTCTGCAGTGTTGTACACTTAATGGGGGTATGCATTAAACATACAAAAATACAAAAGAGGTTCCTGCCCAAAATAATTTTTTTGAATGGGTCTATTAATTAAAGCAATGAGCAAAACTGGCCAATTTTACTTTGAATTTTACATTTTTATTCTGCAATAGCATATATATTGCCCTACCTTGTTAGAGAAGCTCCTTTATACTATGCTACAACTGTCCATCATGGAAAAAAATACTCCCATGTTGCATTTTTCTTCCAAACATTGCATCTGTCTGTGGAGGCTTTGATCCGACAGGTTGATGATGATGAGGGCAAGGGGTGCATAATAATGATGTCTGTGTTTTTTCTGTTTTTTTTCCACAGAGTAAAAAAAAAAAAACATTTTTCATGAAACAAAACAAATAGTGAAATTCTAACATTTAAAAAAAAAAAAAAAATCTGCAAGCAAAATAGTTTAATCTTGATAAATACAAGGTTATGAACTTCAGTAAAAATAAAATAAATGCAAGTTATACACTAAATAGTACGGTGTTGGGGGCCATTTTATAGAAAACTATACTCCTAGAATGAATACCTAACTAACAGATGCCCTTTTACTTTTCCTTTGAGCCACGATTTAGTGACAGTCTGTGTGCTCCCTTAGAGATCACCTGACTAGAAATAATTGTGACAGGAAAAAGTGTGGGAGCAAAAAAACAAAACTTTGTCCATTAATTGGCTTACTACCAAAAAGGAATAGTTTATGAAAAAGCTGTCTTGCATAAGAAAGGGCATTTTCCTGAGAAGTAGAAATGTATTTTGCCTCTTCATAGATCGAGCAGAGACGTGCAACTGGTAAAAGAAATGGAAGAATTAAACTAAAAGTGGCTGAGGTTGTTTTCACTGCAGAAAAGGCCCTTAGAAGAGGGTATGATTAATCTTAAATAAATACATTAGGGAACATTATAGACAAATAGCAAATTAAAATACAAAGAACAAGAGGCAACCCATTTAGTCTTTAGGAACTGAACTTTCATTTTAAGCAATGGAAAAGATTCTTCACAGTGAGGGCAGCAGCATGCCCTTTTGGGTGATATTATGATGGCAGATTCTATAAATGCCTTTGGCTTGGATGACTTTGTTATGGGTGACTTCTTAGACAAGCATAATATTTAAAACTATAGTGATCTTAAGTCCTGTAATTAGTTTAGTACAGGTGTGTGTATATAAGTTTTATAGATGTAAATGTGTATCAATAGATCCATATAGGTATATACTGTATATACAGTATATATATGTATTTTGGGTATTTGGAAGGGTTTCATGGGCTTGATGAAGATTTGTCTTATTTCAACCCAAATTAAAAGAATAATTTGAGAGATAGATAGCAATATCTATCTTTCCCAGTCAGATGAATGGCTTTCTGCTTGGAGCATAATGGTGAGTTACACTGCTTAAACTGATTGTTAACTCTTTATTTTGTTCCCGGTGCCTTTCATGGGGCACCAGCATGGTGAACAATAGAAGCTGTCGAGTGATCCGAACAGCACTGAGCTGTCTATGTGTAGTTAGCTGCTAAATAGGTTCTACTTTACCTGCATACATTTGATGTGCCTATCTTTAATCTAAACTCTCTGGCCTATGGCTGTGTGAATCTGATCACAACATTATATACAGCTCAGTGCACTTGTATTTTTAGATTGCTTGGATTAATATTGATCTACATTGGTGTACAACATACACATGCAGAAAGAGCCATCAATCAGTAGAAATGCAGCTGAACAAATGACTCCAGAGAATGCTATCTGGGAAAGCTTCATATATCACTTGGGATACCTACGCTTCCACCTGCATCACAAACTACTATGAGACCCATTTGCAGAAAGCAGTTATACTTTTTTTCACATGTTATCCCTGAAGTAACCAGGTAAATGCAGGTGCATTAAGTGTACAAAAAAACAAAGTTAAATATAAATTAACAGAGAAAATTAAGAGATGTTAATTGCCACCAGTCTAATGATAATTTACTACAATTCAAAACTAGAGCAAATCCCATTTTGGGATCTCTAGACGTTTAACACAGGAAACTATTTAGCATACAAAGAACTGATGATACCAATGCAATACTCTGTTGGCCAAAGGTGTGCTACCACTGAATTGCCTTCAAATGGTAAACCTTTAACTCCTTGTAGAATATGCGGCCATATGCTGGCTATATGAAGGAATATTGGCCTAGAACATAATATTTGTAATTGGAGAACTGGGTGAAGGATAGATTACAGATAGTGATGAGCGAATCTGTCCTGTTTCGCCAGACAATTTGCAAATCTTTTAAAAGATTCACGAAATGGCAAAAATGTTGCACATAAAAATTGCCACGCAAGTCATTTTTTTTATTGCTCACAACAATTTTTTCAGACGCGGGCGACAGTTTTTTGTTGTGTGGCTAATTTTTCTGCAACAAAGGCTCCAGTAATGCTACCCCCTAGTGCTTTTCCTTTCCTGCATCAGAGGGGGTTCAGTGTGGCATCACTAGTGCAGAGAGCAAAATTCTGCTCTCTGCTTTAGAAGAGTCAAGTTTCTAGTTCACAAAAAAAACATGTAAAAACACCAAATTCAGCTGTTACCCCTGGTAACTTTGGAGGAGCTACTGTCTGAGGTGAGCTTCTCAACCAGCCTCATGACAGCAGCGCCCTGAAGGTTAGGGTTGGAGCATGAGTACTCTTAACAAGTACATTCTAGACAGATGGGGGGGGGTGTCTTTATCCCATAGAAAAGATCAAACACCCAGAGGTCAACCCTGGAGACTATAGTGTAGAGGAATAATGATGAGCAAATCTGTCCCATTTTGCTTCGTCAAAAATTAGCAAAATATTGTTGCTTGTGAAAAAATTTTCTTTTGACGCGTGTATATATGATGAAAGCGCGGGTGGTATTAAAAGTATGTATGATGAAAGCGAGGGTGGTATCGAGAGTATGTATGATGAAAGTGCGGGTGGTATCGAGAGCATGTATAATGAAAGCGCGTGTGGTATCGAGAGTATGAATGATGAAAGCACAGGTGGTTTAGAGAGTATGTATGATGAAATCACGGGTGGTATCGAGAGTATGTATGATGAAAGCATGGGTGGTATCTAGAGTATGTATGATGAAAGTGAGGGTGGTATCAAGAGTATGTATGATGAAAGCGCGGGTGGTATCGAGAGTATGTATGATGAAAGCATGGGTGGTTTATAGAGTATGTATGATGAAAGTGCGGGTGGTATCAAGAGCATGTATGATGAAAGCATGGGTGGTATCGAGAGTATGAATGATGAAAGCACAGGTGGTTTCTAGAGTATGTATGATGAAAGTGCGGGTGGTATCGAGAGTATGTATGATGAAAGCATGGGTGGTTTCTAGAGTATGTATGATGAAAGTGCGGGTGGTATCGAGAGCATGTATGATGAAAGCGCGGGTGGTATCGAGAGTATGAATGATGAAAGCACAGGTGGTTTAGAGAATATGTATGATGAAATCACGGGTGGTATCGAGAGTATGTATGATGAAAGCATGGGTGGTTTCTAGAGTATGTATGATGAAAGTGCGGGTGGTATCGAGAGCATGTATGATGAAAGCGCGGGTGGTATCGAGAGTATGTATGATGAAAGCATGGGTGGTATCTAGAGTATGTATGATGAAAGCGTGGGTGGTATCGAGAGTATGTATGATGAAAGCGAGGGTGGTATCAAGAGTATGTATGATGAAAGCGCGGGTGGTATCGAGAGTATGTATGATGAAAGCGTGGGTGGTATCGAGAGTATGTATGATGAAAGCATGGGTGGTTTCTAGAGTATGTATGATGAAAGCATGGGTGGTATCTAGAGTATGTATGATGAAAGCATGGGTGGTTTCTAGAGTATGTATGATCAAAGCGCGGGTGGTATGGAGAGTATGTATGATGAAAGAGCGGGTGGTATGGAGAGTATGTATGATGAAAGCATGGGTGGTTTCTAGAGTATGTATGATGAAAGTGCGGGTGGTATCGAGAGTATGTATAATGAAAGCGCGGGTGGTATCGAGAGTATGTATGATGAAAGCATGGGTGGTTTTAGAGTATGTATGATGAAAGCGCGGGTGGTATCGAGAGTATGTATGATGAAAGCATGGATGGTATCGAGAGTATATATGATGAAAGTGCGGGTGGTTTAGAGAGTATGTATGATGAACGCGTGGGTGGTATAGAGAGTAGAAATTTTTCTACACTTTGGAACATGTATTTATGACATTGGTAAGTGGGGCAGAGGAAATTTGGTTGGGTTCACAGTAATAATAGTGGATAACAGAGATAACGCTAGGTTTGGGAAAAATAAAGTATGGTTCAGAGTTTGGTAATGGAATTTGATGTCCCTTTTTATGAGGTGATTGATGCATTGTTAGCATAGAGATGTATAGGCATAAGCCCATGAGGATAAAATAAATAGTAGTAGCACTGACAGACATAATGCATTGGCAGATTTAGTTTTTAGACCTGCCCAATTTTTTAACTAAAAAACACCCACAGTACATGAATATCAGTCACGACCAGTGAGCCACCATAGAATCATTATTTGTACAATATTATCTCTGTACTTATGGTCATCTTTACTTTTACAAATACTGTATGCACAGTCCTCTTTGTGAATTTTTTCATGTAGCCACTCAACACTTATGATTTGCTATGTGTGCCAATTTTTAAAAAACATTTTTTAACATCCCTTGAGGATTGTTGTCAGGCAAAAGGAAGGCAGAAAATGTAAGTGAGTTCATCAACTCGCTCATCTTTTCTTTAATTGATAGTTTGTGTTTTTTCTGATCTTGTTTAAAAAAGACTTTTTTAGAATTTTTTCCCATTAACTGTTTTTACCAAAAATAAAAAAAACTCTGTAAACTTTTAATTCTGTAAACATACAGAACATCCCTTCTGTATACAGAACAGCATCTTCTAAGCTAAAAACAGAAGCTAGTGTTGGCCCATAACAAAAAAAAAAGACTGCGCCATAAAGTCTATCTTACTGCTTTCATTTTTGCAGCAGAACTATATGCAAGTTAAAGAGCTAACTTTAAGAACTTCTCAATAGCATGCAGCCTGCTGATACAGAAAGGCTTCATGGTATGATCAGAGTGAATTATAATACAATAATTATTTCCCTAAATAGCGCTATAGTGGCTTAAGATATGTCTGTCCTGTAGAGCTTACCATTAGATGCCTTGTATATTAAATACAATAGAAAGAAATTCCCCAGTTTTCAGACTGAGATGTTTACAAGATTTTTATAACCAGACAGGGATTGAGAATAAAAACGCACAATAAAAATTAAAAAGAGAAGTTCCCTTTGCGACACGAAGTGATACTAATCATCTGTATTGCAACAGAATATTTTAAGCGAGGCGAGGCATAATAATTGCAGGGGCTATATGCATACACATAAATGTATATCACATGGTCTTTTAATTCCCTTTCCTAAGGAGTGTAATATAAAAATAGCTAAATTAGTTGTTAACATGTGAGATTTAATGATAATTTTGCCCCCTTGGAAAATAAGATTCCTTGAGAACTACCATAGGATAATAACTACTAAGTGGGAATGCATATACAAAAGAAATAATGCCGCAGTAGGTGTGTGGTACAGAGAAAGTAATTAGTTCATTTGTAACATCTGTATGAGGTTAATGAGAAAGCACATTCATGCCTATTGTGAGCAGAATCATTAAGATTAATTCTGAAGTTTGACTTTTTAGCACAAGTGATTTTCCTCGGCACTAGCTCTAGGTTCCTGCAACTAGAAACTGCGATGTGAAGAACTGAAAATATTAGAGAAAAAAAACCTCTCTGATTATTATTCCTGATATTATTTTTCACTGAAACCAAGATGTAATGGCTTGTATTGATTCTTGAAACTATCAAAGCTTGTGCATCACAAATGATGGAAAAGAATATGTAACAGAGAGGAGAAACGGCACACTGCATGTCAACCAGGGAATGCAGATCTAATTAGAGAATCGATAACTGAAACCCCATTCTGCAACAAGACTGCTGTATTAATTTGTTAATGTTTTAGGCTTGGCTTGCATGACACTGTGTTATGATATAGATATGTTCTCTGGATTACTTTTGACAACAGTGCAAAGAACCTATTCAAAGTTGATTTCTCCCTTTCCCTCGCACTGGATCTGCAGAATATCAGATAAAAATACCATTTGTCCTGAGGGCACCCAGAGGCATATCATTAAAATTGGAATTTGATCCTCTTTTCATGGTTATTTGAGACAGTCAAGCACAACAAACCTGAAACTCATCAGTTTTTTAGAAATGTGACATGTCCTTGACTTTGTCATTTTGTTGGATGCTGTTTCAGAATCCCTTTAGATGTCACTCTGTCTTCAAGAATGCAGCTTAAGACCTTGCACTGGATAAAAGATGCAATCCGTTCTACTGTATGAATGCAGCTTCAAAATCCTATCCTTCCCCAGCCCATAATTAAGCTTCATCTTTTGTAGCCTGCCATAAAATACAGGGGGTGCTTATTATCAATTCACAATACCTGTTGAGGTATGTTTTAAGATGTATTTCTGTAAAACAACTATCCTTGCCTGTCTAGAAAAATAAAAAACACCATTCAGTAAAGGATATTTACAGCTAACACTGCCATAGGCTATGTATTTGAATAGTTTGAACCTGGTAATATATTTCATGATTCATAACCAACTATAAGAACATTTACATTTTCTTGTATAGATCTCATATAAAATAATAACAATAATTGTTACGTTTCTGCAATCCTCATAAATATTCAAATATGCACCTAGCAAAATAAAGGTGTATGGGGAGCTTTCAAAATATTATTCATTCATATCTATCTATCTAAATTTTCCAACATCTATCTCTCTCTATCATCTCCCTCCCTCTATCTATCTATCTATCTATCTATCTATCTATCTATCTATCTATCTAATCTATCTCTAATCTATCTATCTATCCATCTATCATCTATTTATCTATCTATCTATCTATCTATCTATCATCTATTTCTATATCTATCTATCTATCTATCTATCTATCATCTATCTATCATCTATCTATCTATCTATCTGTCTATCTATCTATCTATCTATCTATTATCATCATATGTAACATAGTCTAATATAGATGTAATATAAATGTATTATAGTTATAAAGGGCCCTTTTTCTATTATCTATCTCTCACAATCATTTCTCTCTCTCTCTCTCTGTATCTATCTATCTATTATCATATGTTACATAGTCTTACATAGATGGAATATAAATGTATTATGGTTATAAAGGGTCCTTGCTAAAAATAAAACAACTTAATTCATATAAAATGCCAATGCTTAAAAAATAATCAAGTGCTGTAAAGCTGTGAGACTACTGGGAGGAAACTGCACAGACAAGAATTGTATATTGTAAGATAAAAACAAAATTTCCTTTCAGAGCTACTGTCTTACAGCTCCGGAAGATTATTTTCTGGGAGACAGAGTAGAAGCATTCGGTTATTATGAATGCTAAGAACTGACCATCCTAACTTTATTAAAACTGATTGTGACTTTCTGAACATTGTACAGAGATGTGCTTTTATTTAGTCTATGCTTCTAATGAATTCAGCGTTGTACTGTTGGAGGCTCCTTCTTTTTCATTACAGCTGTATCTATTAAAAAGTTTGAAAAATAAAAGACTTTATGCTGTGCTCGAGGATCCGTAAGGAGAATTCACATTAGAACCCAAATGTCATCCATAATTCTGCTACATTTCTAATGACAATTGACACGGATGCATTTCATTTTCTGCAAGTAAGTGGATAACATCTGCACAACTATACACTTATATTGATAGTCTGAAGGCTGGAAATAGGTTCTTGTCTTTTAAGTTGATGGTTAGATGTTTTGCAAGCACTGGATTCACTCAGTTATGCCGCTGTAGCAGCTGTTAATAAGCTTCTAGTCGCTGCATTTTTGACAGATAAAAACCTGCTTTTAGGTTATTATATATAACTTTTGATTATTAAACTGCACTTTAGTGCAACCAAACTATAAGGCTAGAAATCATGTACTTTGACAGTAAAGATCCACGGCTCTAAACATGTCCACTGTGCTCCCCATCTTTTTTCATTTGGCAAGCCATTTCCTTAACCCATCTATTTTGAACAGACTTGTGTTGAGAGATAAAAATGATATCTGGGTTGAGAGATAAAAATGATGTCTGGGCAAGAGATGTTATATCAGTATATCAGTTAACTCTAATAATAAACTAATTAAGGTCTATGCCTCAGCATTTCAATCTGCAAATTAGATCAAACAGTAAAAAAAAACTTCTCCTTCCACTTTCCATTCATCTGTTTATAAACTGATAATCCTGTGAGGTTTTAGGGCTCTGGCACATGGAGAGATTAGTCACCCGCGACTAATCTCCCCGAACTACCGTCCCACCGGCGACTTACATTTTCGCCGGTGGGACGGTAGTTCGGCACATGCCGCACAAGCGATTTTGGAAAATCGCTGAAGTTGCCTCGTGAGGCATTTTCGACGATTTGCCAAAATCGCCTGCGCATCGTGTGCCATCCCACCGGCGACGTACATTTTCGCCAGTGGGATGGCAATCCGGGGAGATTAGTCGCCCACGAACAGGGAGATTTGTCGCGGCCGACTAATCTTCCCGTGTGCCAGAGCCCTTAAGATAAAAAGCTTTATGATTTCTTGAAAACTAGGTACCGATAATACATATATGCTGCATCGATGATTGCTAATTACTGTAGTTTATCTGCATGCCTTATGATTGCATAAAGACCAATGCAGTCTATGGTATACATCTGAATTGAATGTGGGAGAGGGTGGTGGTGTTTTGGTACTGCATGTTCAAACTGTAAAAAACAAAAAGAACAATAATCTAGAAATCAGGGTTGGACTGGGCCAGCAGGGCACCGGAGAAAAATCCAGTGGGCCCTGGACCTCGTAGGCCTCGCCTACCCAAACCCAATCCCCATTAAGCTCCCTCCCCCAATTGTGCCTAAGATAAGTATAATGTACATGCATTCTGGAGGTGTGGAGAGGGTTATGCAGATGGCGGGGGCCTGGGGCCACAGGAGGGGTGAGCTACACCTCACTATTTACTCCCTGTTGGAGTATTAACTAATCTGTCCCAGACTTGATCACCTTTCTGATTTTAGCATTCAACTAACCTTTTCTGCTAACTCTTTTTTATCAATGAAATCCTAGCACCACAGCTATCTGTTAGCCCATTCAGCTGTATTCAACCCCACAGCCTCTTCCCTTTGTCACTAAGGCATTAGATTTGTGCATTTAGCATTCAAGAGAATAGAAAGTGCCTGCTAGTAGGTTAGGCTGTATTGATTTCTGTGGTTTTTCCTAAAAGGATAGGAAAGATCAAAACAATTAGCCATTTGTGTCTCACATTATATAAGTGATTTATACAATTAACTATGAATTGAAACTCAAGATTTAAAAAACATTTTTTCCTACATTTAAATATATCTTTAAAAATGTGTATAAAATTGGTCTATTATTGTCGCTCTTTTTAAAAGTACAAAGGGGGTTTAAGGGAGCACTCCAAAGCTAAGTAAAATAAAAGTAATGTATAATAGAAGTGTGACTGATCTGGCCAATTTTTTTAAAAAAAATTATAATTTATTTTTTCATTTAACCATATACTGTAAAACAAAGAAAACAAAACAGCAAACATAGGGTCTCAAGGGCCATGGTAGATTTAATACATTTCGCAAATGTAAAGTATGCATACTGTAGTCACATAATTATCTTTGCACTGTCATACAAGTTGGCCAAATTGACTACAAATATACAAAAATGAGGTAGTTAAACAATGCACATTCACTGTCTCTATGTTTTATTAGTAACATAGTCTGCACAAATACATACATATTTAAAAGCAGGGTTTTTTCTTTAGTAGTTCATTATCATAAAAATGCCACCATGCACCATCAACGTAAATTCCATATAGCTTTTACAAGCAAGTAGTCAAGCCTACAATAGATTTAGGACTGAAGCTTTACCAAACTACTAGTCAAAACAAGACAAAGATTCAGTGAGAGCTGAAGAAGGACAGCTTGAAGCAGATTAGAAATATGAACACACTGGGACAGGCATGGTTAAAATTCAGAAACAAGGAGCATGCAGGATACAGACATATTTCAAGACTCAAGAAACAGCAGAGCAGAAAAATTAAATGACAAGGAACTAGATGGTGACTTGAAAGAATCCAGGAAACTCAAGGCACAGGTGCAAGAAAAGAGAAACATTACATCAAAAGACGTTCATTAAGAAGCAGAGTTAGCAGGGCAGCCAGTAAGAAGTTTAGATACAAACAAATGATGCATACATGGTCATTTTTGATTAATCAATTTATTTTTAAACCATGGTGTGTAGTAGCAATCTCTTACACAAAATCATTAAAATAGTGCCAACATTTGCCACCATCTTTTCCACCAGTCTTTTAGGTATGAATGCTGATTTTTCTCTAAGACTGTCAAAGTTTCTGTGTCAAATGCTCCATGATTGGGCTACAGAATGATGCATGACACTACCTCACACAAACCAAAAACAAAATAGGAACTTGTGTCAGATGTTAATACCAATGTGTTGTTTAATCCCTTTGGTTTGTAGCATGAATAAATAAGTTATGTGTTCTCTGACATACAGTATATGAGAATCTGGGGGAGGGGGGGCAAAACCAAAGAACAGCAAATAGCCTCAGAATTGGACAACACAACATTCATGTCTACTGATTTGCAAATAACTCTGTATACATAAAGCACTTTGAATATTTACCCTGCCGTTTCCAGCAGAAGTAAATTATCTCTTGATAAAATGGATTCGGTCACTAATTGCAGCAATCCTTTTTAATGTTCCAAGATAAAATAATAATATATAATTAAATATATAATATGTAATCAAAGATTAGATTTTCATGCACGGAAGGACAGGAAACCAATTTTAATGGTAATTGTATATTGAAGAATGCTCAATGAAATAATTGAAATTGAATATTTTAAATAAGAGCATTTTGGGATAAAAAAAAAAATAAGAAAACAATTAAGAGGTTAGCAAATGCATTAGTTAAATACCAAAATGATTTTCGTTTATCTGCATGTTGTTAATGCATTTCGTGAAGGCCTCTCATTTTTGTTCAGTGTAAATTTCTATTTAAGTAAATTCAATAAATATGATCAAAGTACTTAATGCCATGCACACGCCACCACCCACATCCTTCCTGCCAATTCATTCCATCATGATTATGTTTGCGTGTAGCAACCCTGACAGGACACTCGTTCATAATTTCTACCTCTGCCTACATTCAAGCCATAAATTAAATCCATTGACCATTCAATAGATCAACATACTCCCCATAATCCTACAAGTCAATTTCATTTCTATATGAGTATAATGAACTGTAGAAATACTCCTTTCCCACTGATTATGTACTCCAATTTCTCCAGCCTTGAAAACAGCTCTATTGCATTTTCAATCTCTCTATTATATAGTATATATATTGCATTTTCAATCTCTCTATTATATATATATATATATATATATATATATATATATATATATATATAATGTGATATTCTCTGTATTCCGCCTTCACCATGTAGCATTTTGTGAGTTATATATATATATATATATACTCATAAAATGCTACATGGTGAAGGGGAAAAACAGAGAATATTACATTGACACTGCTGTTACATAAACTTGCTAATATATACATATATTTACACACACATGTATGTGTTTAACAGAAATACTGATAACAGGTACACATTCTTAAGATCAATCAGTTTTGAACAGATAAGTATGCTGAATGCAGAAAAATATATAATAGACCAAGGGTACATTTCTATTGCAACTCCCATTTAAAAGCACGTTATACATATTAAATAAAATAAATTTGTTAACACCATAAAGCATTTTTCACAGGCACCCACTTCTCTGCATTGATCACATGGATGGATCATGCAGAAACTCCTCTTCCCCCCATATAGCAAACACCAATGAATTACATTACATTTAGAACATGCCCCCTTTTACTTATACCATCTCGATCATCCCATGGATTACACAGTCCGTGGACCACTATGTATCACTTTGCATGAAACTGTTGATGCTGTACTGTGCTGCCTAGGAAGCAAGTGTAAGCTGAGAGGTTATTCAATTCCAATGCAGCATGGTATTTAATGTTTAGACTTGGAAAGAGGCATACTGTACCAGGTAAGAAGTCTAAAAAAAGTAAACAAGGTGTAATTTGACATGATGTAGTGGACCCAAGGGGAGTCAAAAAGCTGATGAAAAATTGACCTTTTTAGAGAAGTTTTCACTACTCTGAAAAGTTATCCTTCACACTTTAATAAAATAGAAAACTTCACAAAGCCACATTGTTTTACAGAGAAGGGAAATGCTGCACTCAAGAATATAAAACAAAACAAAAAGAAATACAGCAGGAAAAGCGAAAAATGTGAATGAGCAGAGAAATATAGACAGGGAGTTGTAGGGGAAAGGAGGTCAGAAAACAGAAGCCAGACAAAAGCAAGGAGAAGGAACACAGAAGGTTATTAGGTAAATAAAGCAGTACAGTGTGGCAAGCAAATGCTGAAATGACAGTATGGAAATGCTAGCGAAATAAGAAGGGCAGAATGCAAATGAATAAAAGCACAAGGTCATGTACTATTTCAAAGTCAAAAAACAGGCTCAATTAACTTTTTTGCATTTTTGAAGCTACCTGTATTGATTTAATATTTGCTGTTGGTCTCTGAGCTCTGTTTCAGAGGTGCAGACTACAGCCAGAGGGGGGGAGAAATACTCATCAAATCAGCACTAAGGGACGTGTTTTGTGCCTTTCAGTACTCTTGCACTTTTCCTCCCCATCTGTCATTAATGACTCCCTTATATCTGTTATAATACAACCCTACTCCCACAATTTCATGGTGAATCGCCAGCTGAATATTGAAGCCATTAGGCCCATGACAAGCACAGCATTTTGATGGCTACTGTGTCCAATGAAAAGTGCTCTGGCTGATACACATACACTGTATGCTCATACACACGCTCAAGGCTAATAGCAAACAGGGTATTTGTCCCATTCCTCATGACTCACAATGTTAATGGTAACCACCTTGGCTTACCAAAATGGAGGCAGTGAAATGCAGGCAGGGGAATTTGACTGCTGTTGACTTGTACTCTTTTCTACTGGTCATAGACAAAATGCTTGTGTTTTTACACAGAGGCACAGCTGTCTCCATGCCACATTTGTCAGCCACATTACAAGACATGAAATGCAGACAGAGATTATTAACCATTTCTGTTCCAAGAAATTGTGGAACTAGTGTCCTGTACCATATATGTTCTACTTTTAACCATTTCCATTCTGTCCTTTTTACTTCTCTAGCATTTCTGTACTTAATTTTTTTGCCCTGCCTGCCAAAGGCTTTAATGCTTCAGTTTCCTACTTTTCAGGGGGCTCTGTGGTTGGTTCTAAGACTAATATACTTAGATATTCAGGCACACACTTTGCTAATGTAAACCATCGAGCTGCAGTATACAGATCAGTAGAAAAGTATTTCACAAAGAAAGCAATAAGGTAAAAAATGAATACACTGGAAGAATGTCAATAATATATATAATATAAATATACTTATAATAGTTTGCCAAGCCTCAAGGGAAATCTGTGACCTAAATACCAGTTAAGCAGCTGAACATATAACCATTAAATAACAATGTAAAATCTGTTCTCTACATCCATCAACTCCAGGGATATTTTAAGGACAATACAATTTAGAAATTAAACTATAAAGTCCTATAAAATAATAAACACAATCTGATTCTTATTTTTTTTAATTTGGTTGGCTAAAATTCCAAGACAATTCATATACAGAGAAAAATTAACATGTGTCTGCTGTTCACAAAATCCTGCTCTAGATTAAAATGCAGTGAGAAGACATCATTGGGTTGTTTAGGGTGAGAAGAGCTGTACAGTATTTAAAGGAAATGTGTCATTTTTTGTTGATTGAATTTGCTAAATGAGAGTGAAAAATAACAATGAGGAATGGCTTGGTAGATGATTTGCAACTGTACCAACATTAAGGCTGACAGGTGATTATTTAGCTTGGAGGTCAAGGGGAAAATGGAGCTAAATACTCATGACAAGATATTACTTGAGAAAATGATCGGAGATAGACAGGGTGAGCTACCTTTCAATTATCACTTTTCCGAAAGAGTAACATGTTGTTGATCTTAGAGAAAGCGGTTCAACTTACATATTTAAATCCTTAAATATCTGGGCAGGCTACAATTCAAATTAATGGGAAAAGAGACGGGAAAAGACACAGTTCTAATCCTTCAAGCATTTACTCTTTTGAAACTTGTTTGAAGCACAATTTGCTGTTTAACCACTTACTGGCTGTAGATAGTAAAAATTACAGCACTGGCTGTCAGGGATTTAACTTCCAGTGCTGTAAATATTATGTCAGGGAAAGGGTTAAAAGAGAAATTAGGTCTGACAAAGAATTTGGCTAGAAATAATGTACCTTATATTTTTCTATTACTATGTAGGGATGTAAAATGGTTAATCTTTTTTTTGCCCTGTGAAAGGTGTTTTCTCCTTAGTGCTGTGATATGATGGGATGTTCTTTCCCCTAGCTGATAAAAGAGGTGGACTTATCATGTACTTGGCTTTTAGCACTCTGCCTGAGGAGCAAAGAGAGGGAGTCCAGAGACTGGACTTGGCCTCAGTTTCTGGATAAAGTTGGGATACCAGGATCCTGTGAATGAGAAATAGCTACTGATAGCCAGACCCTGTTATAGTACAGGGGTGAATGTCAGGCCCCGGAGGATATGCTGTTGAATTAATGTACTCTACCTTACTTGAACTCCATAGGAATAAGACACACAATATACAGCACAGTATGTGAAGTAACATATGGCAGAAACATGGACTAATATTAGACTAATATTAGAAACCCCCTAACAATCATACTTTAGTATGCTAGTCAGGCCCACAGTGGAAACAGTAACTGTAGGACCCTAACAATATTTAAAAAGTGACTGGAAAAGCTCTGTCCTACTGCTTTACTCTATTTCATAACCCCAAAGAATAGTTGCAGATCTGTTTAATAATTCTCATAATAATACTGTAAGCGTGTATCCAAAAAAATGAAACTTCTTTGGCAACAGACATACTACTGACGGCTACCATGTAGGTACTTAAGAATGCACAAAATGATTCACAATATTTACCAAAATTAACCAGACCTGATGAAGGCTGAAATGCACCTGAAATTCACAGTGCTAAATGATTGGCTTTATAAATACAAATACATCATATTTTAATTTTTAAAGGAGCCACTGGGAGCTGTCAGGCTTGCTGTGAGGAATGGTCAGCCCCTGTGTACATACCTGGCCATGCCCATCTTCCACCCATATTTTGCCTTTTTAGCTGGAAGCACTGTTGCTTTCATTGCAATTGGTTCTCTGCCTTGACGCTTTCCTGTCCACTACCTGGCAGCTATCCCACTATCTTCATGTATTTCTATTTGGGATTTAATTATTCATGGGATAAAACTACAGGGTTTATTACATGTAGTTACTATTGCACAAACTGCATCAGAAAAAGTGATGCGGAAGAAAAACTTACCAATTGAATTTTAACACCATGTTTAAAAGTTAAACTCCACCCAAATGCAACTTAAGCTTTTTGAAAAGTAAATACGTCAATTAAAAATATGCAGACTTTTCATTATTTTTTTAATGAAATAATATGGTTTAGAACAGTTACCTAAGCCTGGCCCCTCAGGGTCGGACTGGGGGGTGCAGGGCCCACCGGGGCTCCCGCCCCAGGGGCCCTGCAGGTGCCTCAGCCGCGTCCCCTAACCCCCCCAGGGGCCCCCCTAACCCCCCCGCAGGGCCCCCGCCTGACGTCCTACCCGAGCGCGTATAAATTGAACGCGTCGGGGAGAAACAGTCAGTAGGGGGAGTGCCGGCAAAGGTCGGACTGGGCCGGCGGTCCAGTCTGACCCTGTGGCCCCTTGTTCATCTGCTGATCTTGCTAACTACTTTGAGACAGTAGCCCACTGTCATTAGCCTGCATACTCCAATCCCACAATTCCCTGCACATGTCATATCAATAAGGAAAGGAACATCACAGTGCAATGCATTGTGGGTTATGTAGTTCCTGAAAACTGTCTGTAAGCTGTGGAGAAGTTGTTACAATGTTTTAGTCCCTCCTCCCCTGTCAGAATTTCAAATGATGCAGAGAATGAAGAGATTAACTGTTTTGCGGCAGATTTCAGTATATAAAATTGGTATTTATTCATACTTTTTGAAGGAACAGATTGCAGTTATAGGTATATTAGGCGTTTCTGTGTTATGCCCCTGCATACAAATTTTAGTTCAGATGCCAGAATTACCCTTAAACCTAGCTTTAAGACCTTTAATACTACTGTTAAAGCATCCAACGGAATTAGGACTGTAATGAAAGACTGAAATGTGAAAATGTTTCCACTTATAATATCCATCTGTATGTTTATTATAATAAAGACTGAGAATGACAGTGTATACATTTTTACCACTTTGTGACTTAAATGTGAAAATGCTTCATGTCAAGATCCTATGTTACTTTTGCCAATGACTAGCATTCATGTGCTTTCCTGTTGGCAAGACACATTTTCTCTGCTACATCATATCTGAGATAATTTACGGTGAATATAATTGCATCTGAAATCAACTTGTTTGCCACAATCTGCGAGCAATATGTTTACACCAATTACATCTTTATACAGGTGTCATAACCTTTGTTAATTTCGGTTTTAATATATGTAATTGCCAGTAGCACATGGTAGTAAATAAACAACAAAACAAAAACATTTACTGGCTTATTGAACATGTATGAGCGGCAGAAGACACGCTCACTGAATGTAACCTTTTACATAGTGTGTGTATTTATGAATATTTCTTATATTTGCGCTTTTTCAGTAATGTTTATGTTTTTTTCAATAATATGTACTGTATTTTCATGGTAAAAAAAACAGAAGGGGGATAGTAGTGCTATTAGTATCATTGATGTGTGATGAGATGCCAAAGGTTTTAATATTCTTTTTCTAAAAATTCTCCATATTTCTTGGATTTTTTAATTTGCGTTCTGAAGTTGGCAGCTACTGTATTTTCAACAATGAATCCCCTTACTAGAACTTGAAAAAGGAGCACTGAAAACATTAATAAAAGTACAGTTGCAGCGACAATCCAGGTGTGTGCCATCTGATTTTATTTCTGTAAATTGATGTTGTTTGATGTTGTATTTTCCTACATCAAACTGCCTATAAAAGTCAGCAGAGTATTGGATAACATTGAATTGTGCCTCAGATAAATGTTCCTTTAAAGGAGTAATTCACCTTTCAATTGACTTTTGTCAATTGACTTCTGTATAATTTGCAATTGGTCTTCATTTTTTATTTAATTTAATATTATTTTGTTATTTTGTATTTTTATTATTAATTTATTTATTTTTATACTTTTTTCTTTGTTTTTTACTCAGTTAGCTTCTTCTGCACCAACTCTTCAGTTAGGAACATTAGCAGGGTGCCAGAGAATGGAATATGAATAGAAGACTAATTCGAAATTCAAATGATTAAAAAGTAACAGAGTAATAGTTTTTTTGGTTGCCAGGGTCAGCAAATCCCAAGTTGCAAGCTGGAAAGACGTAGAAAGGGAAAACAACTAATTAAAAAAAGATCAAACAATATAAATGAAGACTAGCTGAGAAGCTGCAAAGGGTAGGGCATTGTAGGGAATACTAAAGGTTAACTTAAATGTAAACTATCCCTTTAAACTTTTATTGGTGATTGGTGCACAAAAATATTCAAAGATCGTACATATCTATGAAATGTTTTCTGTAAACTCTGCAATGTGTTGTGTACACTGGTTTCACAACTGTATGCATCTATTAGTATATAGGATGAGAATTTATACTGTCAGGGTTTTTTTTGTCTATTAACAGACTAAAGGTGCCCATACACGTTAAGATTCACTCGCTTGCCGAGATCGCCAAGTGAGACGATCTTCACCCGATATCCCCACCTACAGTTGTGTAGGCTAATTATATTGGCGGCAATGGGGCAGTCAGTTCAGGGGCCGCATTAACGAGCCGATGTGGTCCCCAATCTGACTAGATTTTCTAACCTGCCCGATCGAGATCTGATTGCAGAATCAGATAAGAGAATAGCTAAAATTGATTAAATAACAACAGGAAACTATTAAAGTGCTTAGTATGTATAGCAGAGCCTAAGGAAAGTACAAGAGCAAATTTTAAAAAACTTTAAAGATAATATAGGCTAGCTTTGCTTGTAATTTTTCTTGGGAGAATAGGTGTGTAGGTTTTTCCTACCAAGGGCTAACCAAAGCCAAAAAAACCCCCCAAGACTTCTGAGGCCGAGTCTTCCAAGATACCGCAAAAGCCACAAAAGGGGTATGACTTGTTATAACTAACTTTCACTCTTCTCAGTAATAAACAGGAAGCTGCGTTTGTATTGGGCAACAGAATACTGGACACTGGACAAAGGGAATAATATTCTTCCTGGCAGGCTTTAACAAAGCAGGCTAGTAAGAATATACTGATCTTGAGTATATTTATAATACACTTCTCTTTTACCCTATTGAGTCCATGCCCCAAGGAATCCAGGGCAAATAAGGCTCCATAAATACTTACTGTTAGGTAGTTATACCTAAAAAAATTATGAATCAGTGGCAAATAGCAATATTATATTTTAATTGACATATTATAATAGATGCCAGTTTTACTTCATACTAAGATGCCTTACAGGACAGCTGTGATCAATACCAGTGGCATTGCTAAAGTGGCAGGCAGTGCTGTCCAATATGTCGGTAGTGTAAGAACCTGCTCATTTGGATCTTGTAGTCACTAGCAATGTATTTCCAGTGGTAGTATGGGTAAATATTTAAGGAACAGTTTCTATTTAGGTGGGCAAAAAAGTGTATTTAAGTAGAAAGAGCCCAGCAAGGAGACATGCAAAAAAGCAGTCAATAAGAAAAGCTATTAAAGATAATGAAAACAACATTACTGCAAAGAGTAAAAAAAATCTCAAATAATTATTTCAATATATAAATTGTACAAAAATTAAGCAAGAGAGGGCGAGACTCTTGTTATCAGAGGGTTGAAATGGTTGATAAAAGCAGAGTAAAGGCAGAGATTTTAAATTATTTTTGTTCAGTTTACACAGCTGTAAAAACACAGGGTTTAATATACGCAGTTCTAATAATTTAGGGTTTTACTAATGGTTAATTGTAGAGGAAAGAAACTAGAATATGCAAAAGTAAAAGTCCCAGGACATTAATGATATCCATCCCAGGGTACTCTCTGTAATGGCCAAACCTCTTGATCATCCACGATTCATTGATATCGGGGAGCCTTATTTGAGAATGATTTGGGGATTTTGGTGGAAAACAAACTGTGCACCTCTATATACTATCAGTCAGTGTCTACTAAAGTGAAATAACTCCACCACAGTCGGAGAACAACCTCGGCACATATACTATACAACATGATTCTCGATTCTTCCTAAATCAGCAGTTGTAATGTAGTCAAAAACATTTAAATGCTAAATTCTCTATTTGTATTTTAAATTATATTAAATTACATATGCATAACCATACAACTGTGGCACTTAAAACAGCTCAATAAATAGGTCCTTAAAAACACCATTTAATATGCAGCAACCAATTCAATGTAATGGTTGGAGTATCAAGGTACATGGCAAAATTGTACCCAAGTTTTAGTGACATAGAAGTCATACAATTTGCCCCTAGAGTAAATTTCTGGGTAAAAGTAACAGGTATAGAGCAATGTCCTACAGTTCCCATTTGTTTACATGGAAAACATCCATTTCAATGTTTCGATTGACAACATTTTTAGCAAAAAATCAAAATACTTAAAGTGGTGTAGCTGTCACGCTAACCCTGTTTGAAAAATAAGCAAGCTTTTGTTTTAGGGTTCTTGTGATGCCTGGCTCTTGCTTGCTTAACACTAATTTGGTAAACCCTAAAATGTTATCTTCCTTCTCTATTGCTAAAGGGGAACTCCACTAAAAACATATCTGTCTTCAGCTTGCGTCCTCCAGATCCCACAATTCCCTGGACATGTGATGTCAATAAGGAAAAAAACATCACAGTGCAATGCATTATGGGTTATGTAGTTCCTGTATTCTGTCTGTAAGATTCTGAGAAGTTGTTGCAATTTGTAACACTAATGTTTTAGTCCCTCATATCCTGCCAGGATTTCAAATAATGCAGAAAGGGAAGAACTGGATTTCAGCAGCAAATAAAAATGGTATTTATTCATCCTATTTGAAGGAACAGATTACAGTAATAGGTATATTAGGGGTTTCTGTGTTGTGTGGGGCTTTGTCACAAATTTTGGTTTGAGAGCCGGAGTTCCCCTTTAAGGCTATAGCCTAAAATTTATTGGGACAAAATGAAACTAAACAACTGCAGGTTTTTATTACATAATAACATGTCCAATAAACTTAAATTGTGGTCCTTATAAAAATATAAACGTCATTATATCTAAAAGGGTGAAATGGGTGATTATTGGTAAGCTGTATACTAGTTAAAAAGAAACATGTTAACCAACTTATGACATGATCATATATCAAGAATATAAAAGCATTCCTGGTAGAATATGTATAATACAATACTTCTTTTTTTTATCATGAGCTTTTCAATAGCCCTTCTGGCTTTGCCAGTTTCAGTATGGCAATACTCAATGCTCATTGTCACTTCATTGTCAAGTCAGAGTCTAGTAAATCCTAGAAATGTTTTAATTATATTATATTCAAAGAATACTGTCATCTTCATTTATCCATTCAATTTTCCACTTAACTCACACTGCAAGCATTATCAGACAGTACAGCAAATGTAAAAGAGCCTTTGAGATAAAGGCTAATTATGCGAAATTTCGTTTTTTGAGACAATTGATATACTCATAAGCTGATATCTAGAATACCAGCCCTAAAGCAGACAGAACTACTGTTTTATTAGTTTTGTTGCTTTGTAGATGCAGAGCCCGATTTCCATTGTCTTCAAATAGACTTCAACAGGTCAATATCAACTATTCTGTTATAAACAGTTTGCTCCCCTGTTGAGTCTTGGATTTAACAGAATGACCTCTTGCTCCAGGTTTTCCTTTTCTCTAAAATGTCCCTCCCTCTTTAACTTTACTGTAGCTTTCTCCTCTTATCGACAAGCTGTAGTAATTGAGCTTCTCAAAATTATCATGGTATATTTTCCAAATAATGCCAGAACCAATTTATAAACAATTTCTTTACTCTCTTCGAAATGATGTGTGTCCTACCTGTTTTTCGACAAAGGTTTCCAAAGCATTGCGATTTAAGACTATTTTCAGAACATCATCCACTGACCTCTTAGTGTTCTGTATGAATATCTGTATAGATGTGCCAACAAGAGCATTTTTAAGTGAGTATTTGCACTCATCCCCACAGGCATTGTAGAGATGAACACCCTGCAGGAGGTAAATTTGTTTTTTGTGCCCAGTAATAATAACTGCCTTATACTGACCCGCTAAGAATACTGTTGACTGAATTGGTTTGTGTGCATCTGAAAGCCATAAAGGGACATTTTCTTAGACAACAGCTCAATATTTTCAAATACACATTATTTATTGCCTCATTTGTTACTAAATAAGTTGTCATAATTTTACTCTGGGGTAAAAAAGGAACAAAGAAAATTAGACTATCAACAACTGAGGTGTCACAGATAAGTATTGCATTTTTAACCTTTAACAGTAATGTTAAAGATTATTTTAAATATATCTGCATTTAAGTTAACAGCAAACTTTTGTATGTGTCTGCCTTTTTTTTTGGAAAGAAGCAGAGTACAAAAAAAAGGAAATATCTTGGTTACTTTATGAAGTCTTTAACCTTTCAGTGCCAACCGCGCTAGAGGTGTTTTTTTTTATGCAACGCAGGATCACCATAGCACAGACTGTAACCTGGAAACATAGAATCCATGGCAGCCAGCAATTTGATTTCATATCGACAGCAGCAGGTAAGTAGTTAAATGGATACTATCTTCACACATTTTCCAGCTTTAAAATGTTTCTATTTCATTTGTATGCATTTCTATATAGCACTGCCAGCTTTATGTAAATTATTATATCAAAATGACAGATTTTAAAACTGCTGTGGAGTTATCTCCTTTGCCTTCCTAAGCCTTTTTTTTTCATTCATTCAGCAAATTATTGCTGCTAAAGGCTCAAAATCTGTGGTGATGCAAACAATGGTTTCAAGATATGATCTTGGACCGTAGTGGGCCGAAAACTCTGTTATAAAGATAACTTGAATCTCTGTTGTAAAGCCTGACTGCAGCCTTATGAGAGACAAGGTAAAAACCTTTGGACGATACTTGCCTATGCAAGCACGGAAATCTGTGTAACACATTCTTAGTGTAACTAAATCAGTGTAATCTAATACCACTCAGCTTTACTAAACATTAGATGTTGTTTTCAGGCACAAATACAGACTTTATTTTTTATATTCTAAGCTGTATTAGCTGACCAATTTTTAGCTGAATTGCGTGACCTGTTCAGCCTGTGTGTGGCCAGATTTAAAAGGCTCATTATTATTATTATTATTCTTCAACAGTTATTTTTTCTGTTCTGCATATCACTTGCCAAGGGGCTTGAACTATAAACTTTTACAGTACAAAAGTATTGTTCTCAGCCCACATTTGCTTACATGATCTGTATAAGCATTTTTTTTCATTACAGAAAACTTCTGTCGTACATATTCACTTGGAATGTACAGAATATTTGGCACGTGACAAGTCTCCCAGGGGTAAGGCACAATGTACAATATATTCTAATAGATGCTCAATCACGTTTCATCTACCTAATGTATCCATCAGTGCAGCAGGACCTCAATACTGTAATTTTCTTCAAATGACATTTGGAGCAAGAAAATACCAACAACATGTCATTGCTTAATTACTTTAGCTTTCAACTTGTCAAGTGATACATTTATCGTTTTTTACATATTAAATGGAAAGAAATACGTTTTTTATTCCTTGAAAAGCAGTACGACAGAATTTTAATATCAGGGTAAAGTGAGCACAATGACAATCTTTCAGTAATGGGAAAAGTAATTGAACTTTGATACTACACAACCAAGCAGTTAGTTACAGTTTTCTGGTTAGTGGAACTGGTTCTAAAACTTCAAAACCTTAGTGGGGGAACGTTAAAAGTATTGCTAACGAAAAAAACAGTCACAATGGGACCAAAATGGCCCCTTGAGTCAAATTTTGCATTTGTGTGACAAAAAAACTCGTCAGGGAACACTTTCCGTTTCTTGCGACAGAAGGTTTGCGATTGTGAATGTATTCGCTTGCGCACGTGCACAGTGAATTTAATGAAACTTCTTAATGAAAAAATTGTGCCTACAATTACACCCTCTTTAAGCAGATGTTAAATATTTACAATGTAATATGTTTAGTGAACAGTGTTACACTGCAAACAGCGTTACACATTTACAAAAACAAATATGATTTTTATTATAATCCCCCTTAGGACTATATTTAAAATTAAATAAACATTATCTGTGTATTTGGAATGGAATAAAAAACACGTATGTGTAAAATTAATGGTGCCCAGAGCCTTTGGCACAAAGGGAATATTTATTGTAGTGTGTAAGCCAACATCACTAGTCAAGTTGTGCATAGCAACCAATCAGATCTTTGCTTTTGTTTTCTTGTATGTGTTCAAATCTAACTGCTGATAGATAGGTTGCTATGGGAACATCACTGGTGATGTTGGTTTATACACTTTAATATATATGCCCCAAAAATTGCTGCAGGCTACATTTGTTGCTTGTGGTGCAATGGACAGATACTCCCTGGCATGTTGGTTAATTGCATAGCATGGAGACATTCAACAACACTGTTTATATAAAGGTAAATCAAAATAGGCTCTTTGCAATTCTCATTCTATAGTCATATAGCAATAACATTTTTTAAAAACGTCTACTGCATATTTGTTCAAGTTAACCAGGGGTCATTTACCATACAGGTGATGCCACAAGAGATGTGCAAAAGACTTCATGAGACTATGGTGCATTATGAGGTGCAATGACAAACTTTGCATCTGTCCATAATGGCAACTTAGGAATGTGGTTTTTGTGGCATCATGTTCCATCTCCACATTACAAGGGTCCAAACTGTTGTGTCTCTTGTAGTAAAGGTACATGGGGCATGATCTAGTGTGACATGATTTAATATGAACCATAACAATTAAAGATTATTAGTCTCCTCATTGCCATATTTACCACAATGGGGTCTACACCTGCTCAAAAAAAAAAATCTCCCGTTTATAGGACTTCTGTGGGATATTTTGCTATTCCAGCTGACCTTTTACCTTAAATTATCAATTATATTTACTGGTATATGGCATTATGGCTGAAGATTCTTAACATGCATTCCAGCATTCTGCAGGTAAGAATATGAATACTGAATAAAAACACATATTCTTTTATGTATTTTAATTTTTTCAAGTAAGTTTTTTTTTTTTTCAATTTTAAGTTACACTGATATGAATATTTCAATGCTTTTCATACTTTCTTAAACATGTTATTGCTGCATTATTCCTTTTGTGCTATTTCTTTTAATGAAGGTTGATGTTAGTAGGGGAAAAAATACACCAATGCAAGTGTTGGGTGTACACACGTAGTTCTTTAGTCTTTAGGAAATAGTAATACAATTACAGGAATTCTTTTCTTTATTTTCTGCTATTCTCTAATGTCATTTGTGATTATCCCTTGTAGCTCTAATTACCTTAGTGACTTACAACTAATGTAGTAATCCCTTTGCTTTAGCTATACTGTAGTTGTCCCCACCTTTCTGATTTCAGCACAGGGCTAATTATCAGTGTATTTTTTCCCTGCTTAAGCATCTAATACTTTTAGTTATATTTTTTGTTTCAAACATGATTTATCTTGACTACAGTTCCTGTATGTCTTAGCCTGATATTCAATAACTTTCACATCTGTTTATCTCAGTGGGATGTATTTGCTTGCCTTGAGAGAATTATCAATGAGGGAATATGTGATGGACTATGGAAGGAATGTCAGAGAATGGATTCTGCAAATGTGTAAGGTGTATTTGAGAAATTTTGAACAACTGGACTTGAGAAAAGTATTAAGGAAGCTAGAGCGATGTCAAGGAAGGAGGTTTCAAATGCCAGTCAGGGATAGAAAAATGGGTTAAATGATAGTCTGTATGTGGATAGCATGTTAGGGAAATAAACAAAAACCTTTAATAGTTAAGATATGACATAATAAGTTAAATAAGGTTCAATGGACCTTGAAAAAAGGTTTTGAAGATTAAATATATGACAGCATATAAAAGTTACGATTAAATGTTAGGTTTCTAGAAGTTTGAGAAAGGAAATATTCTAGTTATAAAATGTATTGCTTCTATTCTGAACCCAAAGCTACTCTAAAAGCAAGAGCAAACAGCCATAAACTTACCATTCCCCATTAAAAAAAGCACACAAATGTCTCTGAAACGAAGCCAAACAATGGCAGTTTCAAGGTTGAGAGAATAACCTTGCACATGGCAGAAGTGGTTTGTGTATAGCCTTGTGGGTGAAAGCCAGGTTGTAAAGTCATGGTCATGATCAAAATATAAAAAGCAGGATAACAGGGGTAAAGGTCAAGTCATAGTCTAAATAAATTATTTCCATGTTTGCCATTTTCCTTGATGATTAAGTACATTTTTTTCAGATTTGCCTCTGATTTATGTGATCTATTCATGTCTTTTACAGGGAATTACATACCAATTTCCAGCTTCCTTGTAGGTAATGTGCTTTCTAGTATATTAGAGAATATGGGGGATATCAGGATCTGTAATTAAACTACTGTATGCAAACTGTGTTGACTATAGGTCCAAATTAGAGTGCAGAAAGCTGAGTGCCCCTCTAATGCACTTATTAATGTATTTATAAGGGACTGGCTCAGTGAGGCACATAGGTAGCCTCCACCTACCTTCTACTCTTACCCTAATGTGCTCATCATCAGATGCACAAATTATGGGCAGCTGGTGTTTGCAGATTGCAATGTTGCCCTAGGCAGACAGATACCAGAGCCCTATGCAATGGCTTTAATTAAAGCTCTCCTTGTTAAACTCCTCTTAATCACTCGTAAACTAATCAATTAAAAGGGATCTTACATCCGTACAGAAGAAGCTGTATATTAAAAGTGAATTTTAAATAAAACATCAAACCCAAACTATTTTTTTATTAATATATCCATACCTGCTATAAAAAAAAATCTATAAATCAAAAATTGCTGTCCCCACCTCTATGCCTCAGGCATCGCAATCACTTTCATGTGCCATTTTGCACTTCCTGGATGTCACAGCACTCCTCACATGCCTGTTCTCTACTCACTGTCTATGTTTGTGTAGCCTGTGCATGGGCATGGGCATTTGGTCCAACATTATGAGGTATACACAATATTTTGGGTTAATGTAAAGCTTGCCTTAAAAAGTGTACCCAAAATAGTATCTGCCTACTTGTTGCCATTGTGAATCCCAAGAATGAAGTTCCAAGTATTAAATAAGTTATATAGTGAAGTAACATTATTTTTGCTTTAACACAATAATTAGAAGTATTTGGAATTATTCCTTCGGTTTACATATTCACTTTAACAACCAATCAACCCAGAAATGTTCCCCCTAAAAAAATTCTGAATATATAAGGAGAGTAAAAGCTGGATATTGCTGCACACAGGAAAAGGGGGATCACAAGTGATTTTAACTGATTATCCAGGAGAGGATTCAATCAGCTTTGGCACAGTATGAGAACAGAGGAATAGTGAAGATAAGTTACAAACTTTGTTTACAGGGGAGTTTATAGGGTGGGGGTGTATCAAAATGTACAAGGAGAACTGAAAATAAATATAATGCAAGTTGTTTAGGAAGTGAAAAATGAATCCTACAGAGATGGATGGAGATTAAGGCACAGTAAAGCATTTTTACCAACCAAAGTGCAAAAGGCAGGACCACAGCAGAGCTGGGGATTAATGCAGAATATAGCACATATGCAAATAATATGAAGTACTAACATGATAATAAAAGACATTATTGCTTGAAGTGAAATCAGATACAACTTCCCTGAATGTGAACATAAGAGAATTTCATTTTCTTATGGGGAAGTGTTTAATTTTATCACAGGATAGATGGGATTGGTTTGCCAGAAGTTTCTGGCATCTGTTACGGGTAGGGAATATTATAACACCATAACCAGAGCCAAGCCATATGTTACATCCATCTTTTATTCAGTCTGAGATTTTATAGGATCCCTTGATTGTTTTTTTTGGGGTCAGAATGATGTTTTCTGAGTCAAGATTATTCAAAGCCTCTGGACTTAGAATATTATAATTCTGATTACCCTGTTTACATATTGTTTAGTTTTCCAAACTGCTAATAAACAGGATTTGTGTACTTAACACAATGTGTTTTTGCTTCATAGTAAAATAAAACAGTGTTATTCTGGAGGCTGAAAAAGGCAGAAGTAATTATCCAACAATTTACATGTGATATAGCCACTTGCAAATAAATCAACACTACCTCTGGATTTTATATTGGATTTAGAGAACTGAGATTTTACAGTCAAATGAGCCCCTTCCAATCTTTCATCTTTAATTAAACAAATGATTTTGCAATGTATTGGAACTCTGGAATCTATCATCGAGGCCTTCTTTGACGGGTATAATTACAATAATCTTTTTTCTTAAATAATGCTGTTTGTTCTAAGTAGTTTTGTGCAGGGCCACAATGACCCTGTATAGTTTATGATCTAATTTTGGTGCTTAGCTCACAGCAAGATAAAGTGCCTTGCTAAAGGTCACAATAAGTCCATATTTCAGCCAAGTGGCTCATGACATAACAATTCCTTATTCCTATTAGCATAGGATGCCCATTGTATAAAGCATAGTAATGGATATGAAAGTGCCTTTAAAACATGTAGGCAGACTGGTATTTTTAGTTTTTAATGCCTCAAAGACAAACTAACAAGTAACATATAAATACAAACACACACACTTACAAACACATGTGCATTGCAATGAACTGTTTGGAAAATACTGTGCTTGAACAGGTCAAGCAACAAAAAAAGACATTTTGTTTGGACAAAAATCCCTTACTGATTTTATATCAGTTCTTATTCTTTTTTCACATTTGTAATTTTACCTATTAGTAATTCTGTTTATTAATAATGTATGATGAATAACCTCTGTGTATTCTATGCAGCTTCCCTATATAGTATATAATATACATTTGGTTTTGTCTGCTCTATAAATTACAATAATGAAAGAAGTCACAAGGAAACAATAATTAAGGCTTAGGGAAGCTTTGGTTCTGTAGAAAAAGACCACCTTGTGTGGTATTGTTCTATCACCATATAATGGGGTCAGTTTGTGACTGCAGGTCAAATACAGGGGCCAGCAACTGCCAAACTAAAGCATACATTGTGACATTCATGTTGACCAGGCACCTGACCTGTGACACCAGGTAAAAAACGTCCCTAAGAACGTACATAGCCTTTATCCCACCAAATATAAATGTATGATTTATAGGTGCTGAGGAAAAGTAAGACAATGTGAGTGACAATGTGTCAATTAATAAGAAGGATTATTGCTTAAAGATCAAAATGCATGGAAACAGATAAAGGCATATGCAGAGAGGAGGAGTGCTAAACACACTCGTTAACGTCGGAAGTGAAATCTTGATCTCCATGTAAGAAAAAAAATAAACTGGCAGCTTTTATGCAATGTATAAACACATATGAGCAGAAGAAGGAATAATAAATGCCCATGAAAGCAATCATTTTTTACTATATACTTTATTATCTGAAAAAGGAAAAAAAATAGATAACGCATTATAAAGACAGCAAGCAAATTGATTTTAATTGCTTAGAATTAGAAGGAATTAATGTAGTCATCTTTAGCATCTTGGGCAGTTGTGATGTTGGGCATATGATGCAGAGCCAGGACGATGGTGTCATTACATGGACCCTCAGGACATTTCGACTTAGGACAAGGCCCACCAACAAACATAATTCCAGTAGTGTCGCTCAATGTAAGCAGCATTCTGTGCAGTAGTTCAAGCCTTACTCTGGCTATAAATAGAATTTTTAAACAGAAAGTCCAACTCAAAAAGGTAAGCAAGCAAATCCTTTATACAAAAAAAAAGAAAAATCTTCATAATGTAATGTTAAAGGCTTTATGAACATAATTAGCAAAAAGTGTGTCATTCAGCCATGGTAAAAAAAAACAAACCAGAAACAACAGTGAAAGCTATTCATGAAGGCATTATTCATTGTTGTATAAACTTTTTATATTAGGACTATGGAGTGCAGGCCTTTTTGAATAAATCTACTGGCACAGGGGAGTTTACAAATACTGGCATATTAATATACAGCTAGAATAATAATAAAAAATATCATGCTGCTAAAGTCGTTTAGTATTATCAGATCACCGCAGGAGTTTATTAGAAACTACTGCTTTCTTTTATTAAAACTTCGATTGGCTTAGTGAATAGGATCTGAAGGCAGTGTCATAAAGTGAAGACAGGAGGACAGGATATTGGCATTTAAGCACTGACTTTATCTTCCAATCACCCAACGGTACTTTTGCAAGCAACTGCGCATTATAAACATAACCGGGAATGATTCATTTATCATGAAAAGAATAGCAATAACTGTCCCGAGCATCAAAGTCATTTAGTTTATTTGCTGCATAACAGCGATGACACACTTCTTCCTAAAGAAAACTTTGGCACAGCAAGCTATGTTATTAATTTTTTTATGTTCTGTTTTGTTAAGTAAATATGACTGGAAGAATTTTCTTGTTTTACAGAGACATATTATAAAGTTATTATGTCCTTGCATACAAAGTACAGCGATATATTTGATGTTAGCTTTTGTAGTGCAAATGCAGTATATTGTTATCGCTGTATAGTTGAGCAGATATGATAAAGCGCTTAAATAAAGAATACTTGTGCAGACAATGTCATATGTATAGTCACGAAAAAAAAGGAAGACATTTTCTTTTTTTCAGACGTAAGCATTCTTTGCTTTGTGGTAGTGGGGAGAGGCGTTTTGATGTTTTATGTATGTCTGATTGCCTTAGTCACCTCCCTTTGTCAGTTATTTCTTTGGTTGTGATTATTTTAGTGCCCATTTTTTTACTTCCAAGGATACTGGAATAGAGTAGGCAAAACAGTGAGAATTTCCAGTTGCTTGCCTTATACTGGAGTTCAGGTAATAAAAGTGTAAAATTATCTCATTGCTGAGCCACTCCTGAGCCATTAAAACACTCACTGCTCTTTAACCATTTAAGTGCTACAGAATATAGAATTTCAGTGGTGGCATAAAAGGAAAATCTATAATATAGACTCTGGCCATAAAAGCTAATCAATGTCTCCTAGGGGAAATTTGAGGGCACCATTCGTGTAATCTAAAGTTGTCCAAGATCCAGCATCACCTAAAGATCTGAGATCAGGACTAGAATATAGAACCTATGCATTTCATAACAGTAGGCATGTTTCCTTATTTGGCACCACAATTTTAGTATTGACAGCCTTAATTAATTGGAATATGCCCCTGCAGCTGGGGAACAAGAACAACATGTACATAATAAAATAAATAAAAGTAAAAAAGATTCCCCCACCCACTAAATAATCACATACCACTCTAATTAAATAAGATAAGGAGAGGAGGTTCCCTATGAATCAACAGGTTCAAGTGCACTGACAAGTGCAGAACACTTTTGGGCCTGTAAAGTCTTGGGCTTTGACCTATGAAGAGAGGGGTTAAGGTGGCCACACACGTGGCAATCTGCGATCTTTCATGCGACCATCGGTCGCACGAAAGATCGTCAGACTCGCCATTAACCTTCAGGGCTGAAACGGCAGATAAGGAGGTAGAAACAATAGGATTTCTACCTCCTTCTGCTGATTCAGCCCTGACGGCAGATTTTGCTCAGGCGCCTTCTATGGCACCCGATCAAAATCTTTTGACCTGGCCGATTGGCGAGTCGACCAATATCAGCAGCCTCATGTGATACTGGTCGACTCGCCGACTTGCCATACACGCACCGAATATCGTACGAAACGAGGTTTTGTGCGATATTATCGGTGCGTGTATGGCCAGCTTTAGTTGTGCAAAGATAATATGGAACACTCACTTGCCAAATAGCATGGAATTCCATGCACAATTGCACTAATCTTAATGCATCAACCACAACTCCCCTGGTGATACCAACAAAGCCAATACCAAATATAGGTAGTGTTACAGAGATTCCTGACTGCATACATCAAATAGAGGTGTAACCCTATCTTGACTAAAATGGGCCTTCCCAGAGGTACAAAGTAAAAAACAGGATTTACACTGCACAAGAAGGGTACTTTGCAAAAAACTACAGACACAGAAAAAGTAACACAAAACTAGGGCAGATCACAAAGTGCCAATAAAAAATACTAAGCAGGAGTTAGTGACATAAAGGGTTATTTAAGACTGCAGTAAGTGTTCGGCTTGCAAGTCACGTCTGTGCCTGATTCTATAGGTGCAAGTGCACTGCACCAATTAATGCTGGGCATGAAGAGAACCATAAGGTTGGTCAGGAGATGGTGGTAGTTGCAGGATTCCCCTTGTGTCAATGGGTGCAGGAACACTAGATTCGGATCAGAAGTCAGGAAGGGCTAAGTGGCACTGAGGGAAATTATATGGACGTGCAAAGATTAAATTTTTATGCAAATTGAAAAAAATTGCCTACATTTTGTCTAAGACAACTCCCATTGACTTCTACATGATCTAATTCAAATTTTCGAGTTCCCAAACCAAAAAAAAAACTGCTTCTTAGTTTCAGTATCATGTTGAATTCAGTGGAGACAACATTAACAATAATTTTTAGTTTTCATCTAAGCACCATGATTATGGTGGACAACTTGCAATATGTTAGTGAATACCTACTTATTGAATGTTACACAGAAGCTCTTTGTCTTTTCCATAGCTGAGTGATATGGGTACTTTGCCATTGACTTCTGCAGGCACAGACTGATGAAAATTTTAGGGCGAAACTAAACCTAGAGTGTTTCTGTACTTGGCTAAGAAAATTAAATTAAGGTATGGACTTCGGTAAATGTTTGGAAAGTCTTCTTGGGTAGAATGTTTGTCTATGTGACAAACATTCTTTTTGTCACATAGACCAAGTCTTTTATTATTATCCTTAATTATATTTATTACTACTAATGATACACAGTGCAGTAAATATATTTTTCAGATACATTTTGTGCCTAAACCATGGAACTTATAATCTAAATGTTAGTGTCTGAGGAAAAGAAAGATTAAGAGACTTAGCTACAGATGCAAGAGGTTGACATGAGATCGAGCAGGAACTCAACACAGACCTCCTTGGGTAAATTACAGTAACCACTGAGCCATTCTATTAACCAGACCTCCCTGAGTAACTTAACCTCTGAGCCAATTCATTAAATAAAGTTCTGTAAAAATGATCTTTCCCCTAACAAAAAACAAATGTGTATACAAGGATTCCAACTACTATGTTTTCATTACACACACATTTTGTCAAGAATTTCACTTGCCTTATTTGAACAAGAGTTCAGGTTTATAAGGGGTATGCAGTTAAGAGACTGATGTTTCACTGTATCCTGGTGAAAAAAAGATAAGGATGCCGCATTGTTGGAAATTATAACTGCTATAGGATATACTACGTTGTCTGCTTAGAGTCTTGTGGAAATAATTGCTCATTCATTTGACTCCATATGTTTCACTAACCTAACTTAATGTTTTAATTTAAACCAAATGTTCATGTTAAGAAGACTTTCAAGAAGTGCTATATTACCCTTAAATATGCACATTTGGGGGTTATTTAATAAAGGCTGCAATGTTTGCTACTGGTCTTGTCACTTATAGCAACCAACCAGCAGATAACTAGTGATAAGCAAATCTATAAAATTGGTGAATCTTTTCAAAGATTTGCAAAATGTTGCACATCAAAAAAAAATTGTTGCGCACAGCATTTTCCTGATGCACGCTTAAAAAAAGTGATGTACGCATCAAAAAAAACAATGCGTGCAACAATTTTTCTTGATGTGCATAATTTTTTTTTAACATCATGACAATTTTTTTTGACGATGGTAACAATTTTTTCGCCAGTTTGGTGAAATAATTCACCAATGCCGAAACGCAGAAATTCACCTCGAATCCATGAAAAATTATTTAGCCCATTACTACAGATAACACTTACTGGTCAGCTGTTTAAAAAGTAATATCTAATTGGTTGCTGTGGGTTACTGCACCTGGGCAAACTTAGTGCCTGTTATTACTTACGGGGGAATTTCATTTTTATTTATACTACTAACCATGCAGTGTTTCTCTTTATTTCAATATACAAATACATGTATACATGTTTCAGAGGAACTCGGAAAGCAATCCTCACAAAGGGAAAATGCTGAAAACAATTTGAAATCACATGTATTTCAGTGCTTAAACTGAAACCAAAACATTAAAATACATTTCTAAATCTATATTTTCCACATTTTTACATTAATACCCATGGGTGCAGCTTCAGCATTTCTAGTGGGACATAGGTATATATAAGAGACTGCAAAAGGGCTGTTTTGACAGGACATAATTAGAAAAACAATTATTTATTGAGCTGAGTCAAAATACTACACAGTCAGGACTAGATAAGAAAAACAACCCCTTAAACTTACAAAATAATTTCATTTTGTGGGTATAGGGGAATACTGCCCTAAACATTGAGGTTATTTTGGCTCAGCTCAATAATATTTTTTTTCTTATTAAGTTTGGTTAGCATTTCCCAATAGTTTATTATTAGCAGTCAGGGGACTTTTGCTGTTGGTGTACATTCAACCATTTTTTACAGTTTGTTCTAATGGAAATATATCTTGAACACATCTGTGCTCATTTTACCCAGATGAAGGATTTTAGCTAAAAAATACTGGATAAGGGATATGGAAAAAGCAGGAAGAAGCAAAAGGAGGCAGGATGTAATGAGACTGACAATATACATTTGAGCCAGGACCACTCTTGCCATTAGGAAAGATGAGAACCATGCCTCAGGTGGCAGTGTGTGACAGGTTATCAGGGGTGGCAAAAAAAAAACTACCATGATAATATTAAGAGACTTAAAATTGAAATTCAGCTGTATTAGTGCAAGAAGCACAGTTAAGCTCTCTGTGGTTTCAGGTGGAAGTTCCTCTGGCAGAAGCCGGCCAGCGCACTGGACTAGCTGCAATGATGATTTTTGTCATAGTAAAAGTTGCAGGAAAACTTCACATTGTTTTTAGTTGTTTGTTAGCATGTTTGTAGCGATGACAATCTCCTGGGCAACAAGCCAGGGGGGCTGTCATGTTGGTCCTGCAACGCGATCATCGCAGGACCGACCTACAAGCAGCAGACGCGATGCGATCACGTCTACTGCTTGTTCCTGCTTCCCCCCTAGTGCTGGCCCATCAACTTCCTGCTCCCAGGAATGCAGATGGACGACAGAGCAGCGATATGATCTTCAGGACAGGTAAGATGTTTTTTTTTTCACTTACACACACACACAGCACACAATTTAGCAGTTTTTATTTTTTGTTTTTCTTTCATTTTGCACACTTATATACACTCATACACACACTTACACACTGTCACACAACTTTTACACATGTACACACATGTATACGCAAACACTTTTTTTTTTAATTTTACCACTTTGTTTTTAGTTTCTATTCCATAAAAACTGTATATTTTGACAGCATGACTATTGGATCAGATATTCTGGCCACTAATTACACTGTTGTGTGACTTATTTTGTTGTTTCACTGATTTGCACAATTTTTGTGCTTTTATTGCAATTTTTATCCTTGTATAAGTCTTCCTAATCTGTTTTTAGCATAACTTTGGTGTACAAAGATAACTTACACCAAATAACTTAACGTAGACCTTAGGTGTTTCTATTTGAGGTGATTTGTCTTTATCTGATCTTTATGAAGAAATTGTGAGGGATAAATGCGGCAAATTGCAACATTTTTATGTGATTTTCTGAAATGTCATAAAAATCTGCAAACTTAGGAAAGCTTTACGGCTTGGTACTTTGGAGTAAAAAGAAATATGTACCCATTATAAATTTGGGGGAATGTGTACTTTCCAAAAATATATGGCTTTCTGGGATGAGTGTACTTTTTTGTAGCTATATCCCTCATAAAGGATGTAATGTGTTGATTTTGTTGAAGCTGAAATGATAGATCATATGGGTGTATGTTCCCATTGGGGCCCCTACATGCCACATTTTTAGGTAAACCTATACATATTTCATATCAAACTGTTCAGTGGACCCCTGGCGTTCAAATTCAGAGTGTTTTATCTTGGTACCTAATGCTATGTGGGAGAAAAGATGCTGAAAAGTGGATGCTTTGAGGGTATTTTTGGAAATGTCATCAAAATTGCTAACTTTTAAAAAGCTCTGCGGCTTGGTACTTTGGAGTAGAAAGACATGGGTACCCATTTTAGATTCAGGGGAATGTGTACTTTCCAAAAATATATGACTTTCTGGGGTAAGCATACTTTTTACTAGCTTTATCCCACATATAATGACGTAAATGTGTTGATTTTGCAGGAGCTGAAATGATAGATCATATGGGGGTATGTTCACATTGGGGCCCCTACATGCCACATACTAAGGTAAACCTTTACATATTAGGCATCAAACTGTTCAGTGGACCCCTGGCGTTCAAATTCAGGGTGTTTTATCTTGGTACCTAATGATACGTGGGAGATAAGATGCTGCAAATGGAAGCTTTGAGGGGATTTTTGGAAATGTTATCAAAATTGCCAGCTTTAGGAATGCTTTACAGCTTGGTACTTTGGAGTAGAAAGACATAGGTACCTATTTTAGATTCGGGGGAATGTGTACTTTCCAAAAATATATGACTTTCTGGGGTGAGCATACTTTTTACTAGCCTTATCCCACACATAATGATGTAAATGTGTTGATTTTGCAGGAGCTGAAATGACAGATCATATGGGGGTATATTCACATTGGGGCCCCTACATGCCACATACTTAGGTAAACCTATACATATTGGGCATCAGACTGTTCAGTGGACCCCTGGCATTCATAGTCAGGATGTTTTATTTGGTTACTTTATGACCTGTAGGAGATAAGATACTATAGACTGGAAAGTTTGAAGCCATTTTTAAAAAATTTCACAAATTTTGATAAAAACCAATAACTTTAGGAAAGCATTGTGACTTGATAGTTTGGAGTAGACAGACAGTTGTGCCTATTCTGGATTCCACAGAATCTGTTCTTTCCAAAAAAATTTGTCCTTGAAATCTAAAGTATGCAGCTTTTTGAAGCAGCGCTTTGGAAATCTGGTAGTGTACTGCTGGGAGTTTTTGAGCTATACAAGTGAGAAATCTCCATAAAACTATATATATTTGGTATTGGCACATTCAGGAGACATGGGACTTTCCAAATCAGTTGTATTTTTGTGTATAAAATAATTTTTGTTTTTAATAGTGTGTTTATATTATGGAAATTTTTTTTTTTTCATTTTTAGACATTTAGAAGCCTATATCTTCTTACAGAGTTGGAATTACACGAAAATTCTACCATATTTTGAAAGCTTAGGTTGTCCTGAAAAAAAAATGTTTTAATATTTTTTTCCTGGGTAAACTAAAAGTCCCCCCCAAGGAAAGGCCCCTAAAGTGAAAAATGTTCAAAAACTGTCTGGCAATACAAGTTCCGCTTTGACCAAAACGGCTGGCAAATTCCGCACTTTGCCATTGGAGATCAAAATTTTCAGCGTAATGTTCAAAAAAATTGTTGCAGGCATAAAAAAAGGATGCGTGTTCGCGTGTGTCGACAAAAATGTGCGCAACAATTTTTTTTGCCGCGTGACATTTTCATCATTTTGCAGATTTTAAGCCATTTCATGAATCTTTCCAAAGCTTCCCAAATTTTTTGGTGAAGTGAAATGAGACAGATTCGCTCATCACTAGTACCAACCAATTTATATCCAGTCTCAATGACATTCATAATAGGGGTTTTTAGGACTTAATATCATAAGCTGATAACATCTGAATGCACTTATAATGACTTATTTTTGAGGAGCAGTAAAATTACTGTTTAAAAATGCAATAAAGTTATTTAGTGAATCTATCCCAAAGAACTCAGATTTTGTTATGATAAATTTAATTTGAAACTTAACTAAATCAGAGCAGATTCTGTATCCTGTTTAAAGTGTACTGTAGTCTTCATTCTGTATGGAAATATAACCAATACAATGTGGATTGCTGTGCAGTTTTAAAGAGAGATTGGATATTAAAGGTTAAATCATCTGCTGGTTTTTGCAAAATAATGAAATGCGGCTGCCTTCTCGGTTGCCCATCATTTGTGCTAATCTCTTTAAGTTTCCACATGGATGAACTCTTTCAAAATATTTAGCAGCTACGCCTGTTTGCTCTGCTTACCAGGTAGCGCAGGAGCGCTCCTTTTAGTTGATGGAAATTCAACTGTTCACATACTGCAAACAAACTTTTATTGGGTTCAAAAACTGGAAATGGTTCATTTATGACTTTCAAATAAATCAAAGCCGGCTTTGATCTACATTCCAAGTGTCTTTAACTTTAGTGAATTAAACAAAATGCAGAGCGTAGTATTTTCCTTTCAACATGGTCTCTATTAATTTAATCATTACACTGAATCATGAAAACGTATCCTCCTAACACATTTTGTACAGTATTTTTTTTTTTAATGTGCCTTCTAAAGAAATTCCATTCACTTGTGAAAAAAGGGCACACGTTGGTACATGCTTGAGGTCAGATAATATGCAGGAAGTTTTGTAGAGCAGATTGCAATTGAAGGGATTCTGAATTTTCTTACACTTTGGAAACAAAATGACATTTAAAAAAAGAAAATCTGTTTGATGTGCAGTTTAAATGATTGAGTTTTTTTAATCTTGTTTTATCTCTTGAAATCTGCAAACGTATTATTTCGTTTGTAGTGGAAGAGAAGAGGTTTGGCAATATATTTGTGTGTAATTTCTCACCAGCGGGGATATCTTAAAAGCATTATTTTAGGTTCATTGGGCTTGCATTGGTTCCATTTAACGCATGTTGTTCTAGTCTATGCAGCTGCGGCACGGAAAGACTCCCTGCTCTTTTTTATTAGGCAGATTACCTCTCATTGAACTTGGGTTACCTGTGTAATGCAGTGTTATAATTTATAACCTCCAGGTGTATTGACTTTATTAACCACACGTGTTTTCCTATAGTTGAGCGAACAGGCAGACATGAGAATACTCCTGTGGTATAACCTTCAGGTCTGTTGAGAAGTTTGTATTCATGCTGGTAGTAAGTAAGTGCTTGCCTGCAATTTCAATGATGTGTACAATGCACAACCTAGTCCAAGAACAGTTGTTATAGAAACAAGAGATGGATAGCAAGGTCATTTTTCCCAGGCAAATCAATTTGGACTTATCCGGAGTAAGTGCCACTTCTGTTCCAGGTTACTGGTATCATACTTAATACATGGCAACCCTATTGTTCACACTTAACCCACATAACATAAGTATATGAAAAAGCATTGATCTGAAAATAGTAGTTTTATTATTGGTCTGGCATTACACTTTTTCTCGAAGCAGGCTCTAATATACACTATGGTTTAGGTGCATGGTGCACTTGTTAATTTTACCCTTTACAAATTTTCTCTATAACAAAAGTGTGTTTTTGCAACACAACATATGGGCCAATTAGGAAATCCCCTAAGTTCTGCCACTTAATGTTATCAACAGAGCACTTGTGACAGGGGCTCCAGAGCAAGATGCAACACAGCCCTGTATTAACCACCTGCCCCAGCCATCTAACCAGTGGTGGAGAGGTTTGCAGAAAGCAGCATATATTTTGTAGTAGGCAGTTAAAGGGACAGTATACAGCACTTTTCAACATGAGTTCAATAAAGAGGGCTTGTGCTGAACATACGTTTTGCCTATTGTTTTAATTAAGAAATATCTATGGTCTTTTCTATTTCTGGCACTAAACAATAATATGAAGCCAGTTTCACTTTAGCACTTCCTGTACTTCCTGATCAGAAGGAATTTTAAATGAGCTGATAAAACTGAGACGCCTCTAAGCTGCTCAGTGGCTTCTGCTTAGAGACAAAAAGTGCTTGTTTTCACAAAGGAAGAGAGCCCTGAACAAATTGTCCTGTTTATAAAGCAAGTGGGGGGGTACATTCACTACAAACAGTCCAACTTTTAAATTAGTGCTTTATATTAGCAAAAAAAAGAAAAGTCATATTTATTGTGTTAACTTTCTGCAAACATGTTTTTAGGTGTATACTGTCCCTTTGCAACATAATTGCATTCATGTATTGTCATGCCATCTACCCAGATTAATGTAAAGATAGTCGTTTCTGTTAGAAATCAGGTTGGCATAGGTCTTGGGTTTGCATGAGCTGTAGGGTGTCATCTTGCTCACTTTGTAAAGGTTTATATTTAGCTTGTATTGTGGATTTTTTAAATGGATGATAAGCAGTAAATGTCTGATGAAAATTCAAACTGCCAAAATGACCAAAATATTTATATAACTGTAACTGTGTATGTTCATCTATTATTGTCACCCCCACCCCTCACTAAAGGAATGCAAGACAATTCCAGCAATCAAAATAATATCAATAAAAGCAGGCACAAGCAGACTTAATTGGTTGCTATGCGCTACTGCCCAAGATCAAATTTACTTAGTGGTGGTAAATGAGCCTGGCTGTCTCAGGTTGAGGATGATTTCTGGAAAAGCACTTCCTTTGCTAGTTGAAGACACAGCAGACTTGTCTCCCAGATCCAGCTTTTCCATTCTGGAGAAAATAGAGTTTGTGATACAAATAGCCAATATCTACCTAAATTTGTGTAATGCGATTGTGTAATGTAGGCTTCATTTATAATTAAGAAATTAGTAAAACATATTTAATGCAGTTAGCAAAACCAATCAAGAATATGACAATTTTAATTAAGATTGCATTCTATGAAAAACAGTAGATGGTTCTAGCTGAATTGCTTCAGTTTTGTTGGGTTAGAAAGAGTAGCTTACAGTCTCAATAATTGCCTCTCATGATAAACATCCTTGTACTTGACACATTTGTCTAGCGCAAGCCTAAAAATAAACTCTGTTACGCTGGGTAAAATGATAAAACATATATTATATATTCTGCACTGAAAGCTTATCTATGAGACTCCAAATACTAGAAATGAATGGAAAACCATTTGCATATTTAAATTCTTCATGGAGTGTGGAGCTCATCTGCTTTTTTTTCCTCCCTGGATGCTTATTTTACTTTTATATTTATTTTATACTATAAGATCATAAGCTCAAGAGACACTTCTCACAATATTTCTAAAATGTCCACTCTCTACATAAACACCATCTCTGCATGAATCTTAAATCTCTATTCTTACAGTGAATGTCAAAAAATATAAGCTGGCTGACAGTTTGATTCTGACTGTCTAACTGTTTTTTCTGATAAATGTCGAAATCTAGTAGAATTATAGGACATTACCCACTTTAAATGTCCCCATCTTACAGTGGTAAATAATTGCTTATTTGCCACTGAGGATTTACTATTTTGAACAAAGCCAGTCGAACGTTTCCATCATTTACCTTTTCTGACAGTATTGTTACCGCTTTTCCTCTGAAAAACAGAACTTTCTGCACTTGCCTGTGATGTAACATTTTTCTTTTCTATATTCAAGTCTGCTTTACACAGTCACTGTCTATGACTCTATGTGGAAATATCCATTAGTTAGTTAGATTAATAAATAAGAATGCTGGGCATTATCTGAGAGAATCTGTACTGAAATTATTGACATCTGTGCCAGTCAGGCACATTAGTATAGACTTTATTTTTTTTCCTTCTTCTTGTGGGGGCTGCAGAAATGATAATTGTGGATTCTTTGTTTCTAAGCAGAAAAAGGCAGCTAAGGCCAACTGTGTCAGATTCCTTTCCCTTTTCATCAAACATAACAAGACTAGGAATGTAACTTGAAGCTAAATGTGTTCTAAGGATTTATTAGCTTTATCCCTAATACTGCTTTTGTGAATGTACAGATACAAGAAAAATAGCACATTCAACCCTTTTTTAACATTTATTTTTTTCCCATGGATTTTTTCAAATAGAATATTTCTTTAGAACGCTATTCACATTTGCTATGACATACTGGTGTTCAGCACATCCACAAGCCTCTCCAAGGGGTCCTGCCTTAAAGCATGTGCTTTTCCTTGCATTGAGAAAATATGCAGTAGGGCTTTGTTTGGCCACCGAGCCTTCTTTGTACTTCAGGGTTCTTTAGACATTCCTAAAAAAGGCAATCACTAGTAATAAGCAAAACTGCCGTGTTTCACTTAACCATGCAATTTGGTAAGCAGCAGAAAAATTCGAGAAATGCATTGGAGTAAATGGATGTTTTTTTTCTTTGTCTTTTAACTTGCTCCAAATGCATTGAAGTCATTGGACATTTTTTCCCAGTGGGTTTATTTTCTCACGCTAAGTCAATAGGTATTTTTTTCCCCACATAAAAAATGTGTTTTTTTTTCTCAGTAAAACAAAACAAATTCTAGAGCAGACTCACGAAAATTTTCACCAAGTTTTGCAGCAAAACTGTACCAGGCAAAAGAATGGCTAATTCCTGTTACCTTTAATAGGAAGAACAATTTCCTTTGAATGTTTATACAAATTCCATAGGGAAAACCCTCATACTTTCTGGGAAAAAGGTCAACTGCATATTCTTTGTGTAGTAAAGAAATCCCATTTGTTAACACATTCAACAGAATCCTATGTACAGTAAATCTGGAATTTCTGACGGGGATAAAATTTATGAAATGATCCCAATGCAGAAAAGTTGTACAGCAGTACAGTACGTTGGCAAAGTGCACCTTGAGGAATTAGCCCTAAATACTCTTCTGTAGCAAAAAGAAGTTGCTGTGTGATATTGTCCATGATGAATGTATACCCTATTGGTGTCATTTTAGTGTTGTATTTTAGAGATGGGTTCAATGCCAGGGCTAATGATGTAGAGAGAACATTCATGAAACAATTGCTGAGCTACTTTAGCTCATTTGTCAGTATTTGTGATGTCGCTACTATCGCTATCAAGATGAATGTGGGTTCCTTTTCACATGCTCACGTACTTTGCATTTTTAAAGTAGCACATATTATTGTTATTATATAACATATGCACCATTTGCAACACAAAACATGTTTTAAATATCACCCAGGTCTGAACTTCATATAGTTATTCCAAAATGGCATGCAATATATTATACTGACATATAACATATATACTGACATATATGACTTCTGATATTCATAATGATGCATATCTATTATGCATATCCATCATGATGCACAGTTGTCAGGAACATACTAAAAGTAATTAAATAATAGAATGGTAAGAGGATATAGGGAGCAATAATTAACAAGAGAGAGAAAAGTTATAGAAAGTAGGGAAATAGGAAAAGTATTATTTTTTTTGCACATATTGAGACATGAAGGGGCTGATTTACTAAGACACGATTTCGAATCCGAATTGGAAAAATTCCGATTGGAAACGAACATTTTGCGACTTTTTCGTATTTTTTGCGATTTTTTCTGCGTCTTTACGATTTTTGCGTAAAAACACGAGTTTTTCGGCGTCTTTACGATTTTTGTGTAAAAACGCGAGTTTTTTGGCGTCTTTACGAAAGTTGCGCAGAGTCGCGATTTTTTCGTAGCGTTAACACTTGCGCGCAAAGTCGCGCCTTTTTCGTAGCGTTAAAACTTAAAAGGCGCGACGCTTTGCGCAAGTTTTAACGCTACGAAAAAACCGCGACTTTGCGCAACTTTCGTAATGGCTACGAAAAACTCGCGTTTTTACGCAAAAATCGTAAAGACGCAGAAAAACTCGCGTTTTTACGCAAAAATCGTAAAGACGCTGAAAAAAAATCGCAAAATTACCGATCATTACGAAAAAAACGCAATCGGACGCATTCGGCCCATTCGTGGGTTAGTAAATGTGCCCCAAAGTGTGGGTAAAAACATAGAGAACAGGTTGTTAAAGAGATACTGACACCTGGAATTAAACTTTATTTTTTAAATATATCATTACACTGTCTTTGCATGAGCTTTATAATTCTGCCATAAAAGTATTTGCCTGATGCTTTTACATCCACTATCTGATCCCCCATGTTCCTATATGAAGGGGCTGCCATATTTGTGCAGCAGGAGGCCGTTAGCATTAGAAGCTCTAACTGACAGGCTGAGAAGGTTGGCAAAACAGTCAGGTTTAGGAACTTCAAGTAACAATTACTTACAAAAGCAGCCCTCTCACTGAAAAACCATCAACATGACCTATAGGGAACTTTTTACGTAGATTTATATTTTGAAAAGTAGTTTTTTGTGTCAGTATCACTTAAAGAAAAGGAATGAAAGCGAATGGAAAAGGGGATTGAAAACTGTTTTCACGTTTGCTCACAAATGTCAGCCCTCTGGGTAAAACAATACTAACTGTTTTGGGTTTTTGGGTTCTTCCATTCAAATGAGTTCAACATAGTCGAAAATAGTATTTCAAGGTGTATTTTAAAAAGGTTAGAGTGGAGGACCACTCATTTAAGGCAGAGCAGGACAAAGCTCAAGTATCAGCAAGTCACAAGTCAGAGGCTATGAAATTAACCATTTGTGTTTCATTTTACTGCAGAACCATTCTTTTATGAACCATATATATATTATTATTGTGCAGTAGGTATAGAAAAAAATGAACCACAACTACTGTGTTAGGTTGAAGACAGATACTGTATGTAGGGAGCAGGATGCATACCCTGGCCATAATCTGGTCTAAAACACAAGAAGTAGGTAACATTTACTGCCCATGTGTTTGAAACTTAACCTAGAAAAGATATCACAGCCAGTAAAAACGGTAATATGGTGTTGGAAGCTGGTACAGAAAACATTGTTTTTGCACAAATTGAGACATGAAGTGTGAGTAAAAATCACAGAGAACAAGTGGTTAAGAAAAAAATATGGCATTGAAAGCTGGTACAGAAAACATTAAATACTTTAAAAGTAATTAGAACATCTAACCATACAGGACATAGAAACTGGCATATGTCTTCTCCTGTGGTGCATGAAATGATCTCTTCATTATCGCAGCAGATTTGTTCATCCAAAGTGGTGATCCCCACCCAGTGGCTCATGAGCAGTATATTGCTCATCAACCCCTTGGATGTGGCTCCCAGTGCCCAATAGGTGCTCATTTTTGAATTCCTGGCTTGGAGGCAAGTTTTGGTTGCATAAAAACCAGGTGTACTGCCAAACAGAGCCTCCTGTAGGCTGCTAGTCTACATAGGGGCTAACAAATAGTTAATCACATTCCATATTTGGAACCCCAGGATGCTTGTGTTGCTCCCCAGTTCTTACATTTAAATGTAACCAGCGGTAAAAAAAAGGTTGGGGACTTCTGATCTAGAGCTTGAAGCTCTATAACCTGTTAGAAGCAAGGAAACATTTTCCTTATGAATAGCAATTTGGAAGTGGCTGATTTTATTTGACATAAAGAAAATGTCAGAATTGGGTGTTGTTGCTTATAAAACAACAGTTCATAAGAATTAGATTACTCTGTATGATTACATTTTTATGTTTAGTCTGGCTTTGCACAAGTCAAGTTGACTTTAAATCATCCATAGTTCATAAAAAGCATGCAGCATTGCCTTTAATGAACATTTTATTAATATACAGCCGACTTTTTAAGCTAACAAGTTTTAGATCTGATATAAATTCAGTGCAAGTAGACATACAGCAATCTGAAGAGTAATTGAAGATTAATCCCCAATACATCTTTGTTAGTTATCTGATTCCGATGGTCTTAAGACAACATAATCTTTATAAGCTATTTGAAGAATGATAAAAAATTTAAAAGATTATTTCTTTCATCTTCTCTGAAATGTTTTTTCATCCAATATATAGAAGTGCATTACACTAGAACAATGCATGCTTTTTTCACTACGAGAGCATTCCATTGTTTTGTTTTAATTTTCACAGATGAAAACTATTTAGCAAATTCCATGGACGTGCACATAAACAATATTTTTAGAAACCAAATGCTTTTTATTTGTTGTAAAGTGTGCAAACTGCTTCAGTTCAACTCTCAGAATAGTGGAATGATTGTTAACCGAATGTAACATAAAACAAAACAGATTTCTATATCAGTTTATTAGTACCTGAAAACAATTACTTGAGCAGCATGCATTCTCCAAGATCTGAAAGGCTAAGCACTTGCAGACTTTGCAAGATCAGGAAAGCTCAGCACTCGTGGGCCTTAGTAAAATGCCTTTGAGGCAATACATATGAAAATTCTGCACAAATCTATTTACCCAGCAACAGATTTGTTCTTTAGTATTGTGTGCATGGACAGTCTTGGGGTTAATAGAGTCATGAATAGGGAGAGTAAGCAATTATGTGAAACTAACGTTTCTCTTAGCAAAGATATTATGTCTACTGACATTTAGAAAGCGAGAGTTAAAAATAATTTAAGACCAAAGAGTAAACTCTTAATTTATGTTTAGCTCTGATATCAAAGAGAGCGAGTTCTGCTGGACTCTGTCTATAAATGATAAACTGTCAGGCACACCATTTCTGTATGATTATTATGTCAGCCATTCCCTAAAACATCCCAAATGACAGGCACCAATTCAGTGTCCCCTTCCTTATGATGTAGCTAAAGGTTAAGGTCTTAATTATTTCAAGTCTGTAATACATTTCTATGTTAAGGCCAGCACTGACTTTTTTGGAAGCTTCATGGTGTCAGGATGGTGGGTTGAAACATATTACTGCCTAACTTAGACTATAACTCAATACACCATGTATAGGGTGTGGGGTCTGTGGGCTGCTTCTTTAAAGGAGACTAAAACTATGAGTATAAATGCCACATTTTATAAACTGAACTTACTGCACCGGCCTAAAGGTTCAGCAGCAATGATCCAGGCCTTCAAACTTGTCACAGGTAGTGATGAGCGAATTTTTTCACCAGCTATAGATTTGCAGTGAATTTCCACATTTCGCCATTGCCAAATTGGTTTTCAAAATGTCCGCAAATTTTTGCCGTGTCAAAATAGGTGCAGTCGCATAAAAAAAAAAAACACATGGCACCCGCGTTTTTCAAAATTTTCCCCGTTTAGCAAATTTTTCACTGAAACAGGACAGATTCACTCATCACTAGTCACAAGAGCTTCCTATCTTGCAATTATGTTAGAAGTGATAGTGACATTCACATGCTCAGTGTGCTCATCACCATTACCTGATTAAAATATTGGACTGGGAGAAGTGTGCATTACTAAAAAATGTCCTCCTCCTGTTGGTCCTAAACAGCTGTCTCAGGATAAACCCTTGGTAACCATAATTCCCTGTTTACTCTAATTACAACATAGGTCCAACTAGAAAATGTTATTTATCACCACACCATTATTTAACCAGTTCTATTAAACTACAAATGTGTGTTTGTGACAGTATTCAATACACAAGGCTTTTAAGTGTATTTTCTCAGAATCTCAAGAATTGACAGACATCAGCACAAATGTAAGTACAGGTATGGGATCCCTTATTCGGAAAACCATTATCCAGAAAGTTCAGAGTTATGGAAAGGGCATACCCCATAGACTCCATTATAACCAAATAATTATAATTTTTTAAAATGATTTCCTTTTTCTCTGTAATAATAAAACAGTACCTTGTACTTGATCCCAACTAAGATACAATTCATCCTTATTGGAAAAAAAAATCCTATTGGGTCCTGAGCATTCTGAATTACAGGTCCCATACCTGTAGTTGCAAGTCACCAATTTCTGGGAGATTGGGCCCACACAAAATACGAGCCATTGACTCATTTATTTAGGTTAAGTAAGTATGTTGTTTGAAAGTCTTGACTAAAGGTGGCCATACACGCACCGATAATATCGTACAAAACCTCATTTCGTACGATATTCGGTGCGTGTATGGTATGTCGGCGAGTCGACCAATATCGCAGGAAGCTGCTGATATCGGCCGACTCGCCGATCGGACCAGTTTGAAAATTTTGATCGGGCACCATAGAAGGCGCCTGACCAAAATCTCCCTTCAGCACTGAATCGGCAGAAGGAGGTAGAAATCCTATTGTTTCTACCTCCTTACCTGCCGATTCAGCCCTGAATGGTGTGTCGACCGATGGTCGCACGAAACATCGTCAGATCGCCACGTGTATGGCCAGCTTAAGCCTTCCTGTTCCATTTAAATTTTGCTTAAAGACAATCTAATGTCTAACATTAGATTAACATAATCTAACATACTTTAAATATTACCATCAAATTCATATATCTAATCATGATTGACTTCTAAGTCAAGCCAATCCCTATAAGCAAGGTAAAAACAAATCAGCAGTCCCTGGGAAGCCCTGTGTATAAATGAACTCTGTCCTTCCTCTCCCCAATCTTGGTTTGTTCTTTTACTTATTTCTGGAACACTGTGGAGTATTTCTAATTATTTTGGATTCATATTTTCTGTCTGTTATTGCATTGTCTTTTATACTTTATACACAGACCTTTAGTATAAAAATATTAGTTTGTGCTGCTATAACATATGAAGCCTCACAATATAAAGCTTGGAACAATTATGCTTTCAGAAACCACTGCCTTTTGGAAACCAGCGCAAACCATCCTGTACAGAAAACCGGAAACCCATTATCCAGAAAGCTCTGAATTATGGAAAGCCGTCTCCCATATACTCCATTATAAGCAAATAATTTTTGAAAATGATTTCCTTTTTCTCTGTAATTATAAAATGGTACCTTGCACTTGATCCCAACTAAGATATAATTAATCCGTATTGGAGGCAAAACAATCCTATTGGGTTTATTCAATATTTAAATGATTTTTAGCAGACTTAAGGTATGGAGATCCAAATAACAGAAATATCTCTTATCCGGAAAACCCCAGGTCCCGAACATTCTGGATAACAGGTCCCATACCTACTACAAATGGCTACTTAAAGATTACCTTAAATACTGTATTTTCTGTATTAATTACTCAATGTATGAAGCACAAAATTAAGTGGCAGATTCATTGGACATTCTTAGGAACATTTCTTGCTTTATAAAAATGGACACAGTCATTGGTCACATTACAAATTTTGTTAAAAAATAAGAGCAGAATGCCAGATATTAATAATTTTAATGCAAATGATTTGTGGAATAAATGTGCTCTCGTAATGATTACCCACTTGTTTTTCTCAAGTGTAAAATGTTCAAGTTCATTATAACGTACTTTGAAATACACTTCTCTGGAGATATTAGAAACAGAAGTATCAGGAACAGATAAAGGAAAGCTTTACACTCACTACTAGCTTGCTAATTAACTGGAAAGCATGCATTTTTAGCTTACAGGTATTTTACAATTCCCAGCAAGCGTAATCTAATCAAGTGTTTCTTGTATGATTATTCTGTTTGTATAGATGTTTGTATAAACATTTAGGATAGTTTCTGAATAATCTATTATCAGGGCAAAAGGAAGGTCAAAAACCGATCGATATAATTTAGTATATATACATTCAAATATTTAATAGTTCCCTAAACATTTTTAGTGGTTTATATTTCTTCGTCTAAACCCTCGCTTACAGATAGATTTGTTCCATGCAGATTAGTCTTGTACATTTTTAGAGCCAAAGATACAGTCTCATATAAATAAACATGGAATGCTGTGTTGAACTCAATCGATAGCATAATATACACAAACTGTAACAAAAAAAGAAGCAAAGCTTGAATGATGTGTCTTTGGAGAATAACAAAGAAAGCCTTTCTTTAGTAATATTTATTTCTCTGTTTTATGGATGTAGTTTAACTAAGTACTGTAAGTACGGTTGGTTGGGAGTTAAAGGAAGGAGAATTTTTACCATTTTAAGTTGTATTTTTTTCAGTATAGATGAGCAAAAATTATAAAAAGTAAAAGGACGCAGTTGAGCTCTAACTGTCAAATAGATCTTACTTCATGGATTGGCACAGTGGCACTAAAATCAATTGGCTTATATTGAAGTCATTAAGAATTTTGACTGTGTGATCCTGGGACCATCTGACTTAGCCTGTCATGGCAGGTAACGGCTTGATGCAAGTTCAGTCTACGTTGATGTGTCAGATCACACACTTCTTCAGTAGAAGCCCTTGCATCTCACTGCTATAAAACTGATATATGCAGCTGGATCCAACAAATAGTTAAAATGCAAATAGAAACACAAGCAGTATAGCACTTGTGATATACAGTAGTTAACCACTAACCCAGTGTATGGCCATTTAAACACTGTAAATAGCTACATAGACAGCAACATTCTTTTGTAAATAAAATCTTATTGTATTAATACATTTAGCCTGATCTTGTTTGTTTGTATATATAACTTTATTTATTAACACTGCCAGGACATGCAGCACTATATAATGATACAATACAGAAAGGTATACACAATAAGAACAAACATAATAAATAAGTATATATATATATATTTATATATAGAGAGAGAGAGAGTTTAATGTAGCTATAATCACTCATGGGGAATTTACATTCTACCACCAAACTGTGGGTAGGGCTTTTAATACAAGGCAAATAGCACTTATCCTTAGTAACCCCTAATTGGCACATAAGGGTCCCTTGTAAAATAAATGATGATATTTTAATATGGGAGCAATTTTTAGAAATTTCTAAAAACTGGTGAAAAATACAGGAGAAATTCATAGGTAATGATACCATCACATTGTATAGAAATGCAGTAGCTTCTTCAGGGTTTGGAGCTTACTATTTTGTTAATTAGGGGATTGCAGCTTGGCCTAGGCCATGCCAATATAGAAATTTAGGGTAATAATCAGCTGTCAAACAAATCTACAGTCTTATTCAGGTTATAAACAATCTGCCACTGCCAATGATTACCCTATTAATCCACATTTTTCTAAGAACCTTGAAATGAAATCAAAATATCATAGCTGGCACTTTGTGATGTTTTCATCTGGCCCCTCATGCAGATGTATCACCACATTCCTGTCCGGAATATCATTAACCATTTTGAGCATTTATATCTTCGAAAAATTGGGCTCAGCTTTACGGCAGCCATCAAAAGCATTTAAAACAAATGAAGGCTTTATCATATAAATATGTAGATCTATAGAGAAAATGTTGCAAGTAATTGTAAATAATGATTTATGTTGCATTTACAGGGTCCTTGTTAGTGTTTAAAGTCTGACCTTTCTATCCCTTGAACTATTTCCCTTTCATGTGCTTTCAGTTATCTTTAGGAATGTAAAGATGTTATGTAAGATTCTTTTTAATACTTCTAATATGCATCTAGGTTTGCCACCTTTACTGGGGCTTCTTACTCCTGGTTAGGGGAGGTGAGGTGGGGGTGGGGGGGGGGTTGGTGGCATAACAGGGCAGGTCTTTCACATCATGGTAGATTGTAAGCACTTTTTGGCAGGGCCCTCTTCACCTCTTGTATCAGTCATTAATTGCTTTATATGTTACTCTGTATGTCCAATGTATGAAACCCACTTATTGTACAGCGCTGTGGAATATGTTGGCGCTTTATAAATAAATGTTAATAATAATAATAATCATGGTAGCAGAACTATAATGTTGCAGGGGTGGGGGGTATTGACATCTTATGGGAGAGAGTGGCAGATTCAGTGGGCAGCTGTATTGGATTTGGAAGGATACAAAGATATTTGAATGCAGGTTGCAGAGGAAGTTGGGCAGGGACGTGGAACATTAAGGACAATTACAAATTTATATTGCCTTAGCAGGTGTTTTACCGGCCAAACCTTATATGCTGCATTTACCAGCTTACACAAGCTTTACAGATATTAAATGTCTTTGTCACTGACTTTTAAGCAAATGCTGAATGTAAAATATTTAGATTTTTGGGTATTGGTTATTGTGTGTTTATTTTAAGATGAATGCAATTAACAGAGACTTGTCTGTAGGCAACGCATCATCATTAAAATTAATGGGGCCTTTAACCCATTACCTGCTGGCAATTTGGCAAGTTAAGCACACTGCTTTCCTGTAACAAAAATGTAAACCTGTTAATGAATGTGCTTGGCAGGCCGTTACTTTCAAGAGTAAGTCCTAGTTTTTCTCAAGCAACACATTGGGATTGTGCAGACCCTCTGCTCATTTGAACCCAAAACATCATGAATTCTGAAAAGGGGTTAAAGTTCTGCTTCTGAGTTTCTCATTTTGATGGAATTACATATAGAGTGAAGTTCTGCTGCTACTGATCAGATCCCAGCTCTAGACTGTACTCTTCACAAATCATTCTTACACAGGGGCCATGCTAATCCTGTCTCTATTGTCGCAATTTAGTATATATAGTATGCTGTGTGAGCAAAAGAACTGCTGATTTCTCACTTATTGGGGCTCCTCACTGCAGTGTAGATAAATTAATCAGCTTAAAGTGATACCACAAGAAGCATATTGGGACTAGGAACACCCTCTCTGCAATTGTATGCAAAACAGCAGGAATCCTGGGAAGAGATTCAAGTTTTGCATCTGAGTTTTATTTCCATGGAATACCCTATAGGCTTAGATGTATAACTTGGATTCCTTCCCAGAATTCCTGTAATACAGTACAGTAAAGCATCCTTTTGTTGTTTACATTTTAATTTGTCCACGGAAACAGAGCCAATTAAGAGCTCAGAATGTTGGCTGAGGACAGGACATCTACTGAGACTCTTTGTTAAACCCATTTGTGCTCTCATAGTCTCTATACTAGTCAATAGTACAGTATACTAAACATTAGTCTAGTTAGAATTAGGAATGTACAGTTATCCTGCCTATCCATAAATATGGGCTATTAAATAACTTACACTAGTCTTTTATATGATCCCTTTTTATGCATAGTATTTAGAATGGTTATCAGCTGTATGTAATAAAAGGCACTAAGTTTGCCCAATGCAGTAACCCATAGCAACCAATAAGCTTGTAGTATTTACTGGTAACCTGTTTAAAATCAAACATCTTATTTGTTGCTATAGGTTACTGCACCTGGGTTATAAGGGGCAGATTTATTAAGCTGTGTAAAAAACGGTGTCAAAATTTGCCACGGATATTCAGGCTTTGCTGCATAAAAAACAGTAAAAAATTACACGTTTTACTGTTTTAACTGTTTACACGTTAAGGCCCCCATACACGGGCCGATAGAAGCTGCCGATATCGGTCCCTTGGACCGACTCGGCAGCTTATCTGCCCGTGTAGGGGCAGAAATGAGCGGGCTGGCTGACCGATATCTGGCCTGAAATTGGCCAGATATCGATCGGCCAGGTTAGAAAATCCTGTCGGTTCGGGGACCGCACCAACGAGCCGATGCGGTCCCTGATCCGACTGCCGCCTACATAATCTGGTCTGGCCCCATTGCCGCCTACATAATCTGGTCATTTGGCCCCAGGGCCAAACGATCGGATTATTTTTTTTTTAACTTCAAGCTCCCCAATATCGCCCACCCGTAGGTGGGGATATCGGGGGAAGATCCGCTCGCTTGGCAATCTCGCAAAGTGAGCGGATCTTACCGTGTATGGGGATCTTAAGTCTTCCATCAAAAATAATGCCATCAAATCTAGTATTCAGATTCAAAAGTTTAATTACTCAGCTAAACATTATTATGCAATTGCACCCAATGGTTACAGTGGTAAAAAAAAAAACTATTTTTAGTCAAAAGTATGATACCCACTTGCACAGTATAGCTTGCAGGAGTCAATAATACTGAAAATGGCATTATATTTTTAAATTGAGCTAGAATAAAGGCACATATTGTGTTTTTTTTGCTACTGCTAATAACCATCTTTCTCTTGAAAAATGAGTCAGTCATATTAAAGGGTAACTATCAGTTCAACAAATTTCTCAGTGACCCTCTCTAGCACAGCTTAGTTAAATGTATTAGTGAGTCATTCAAAAATCTCAAAATACCATTCATGCTGATATCCATTTCCTTATGTTTACTGGACTGGCGTAGTATTGATAACAGCAAAGAGGACTGTGCCTACAAATCACCTAATACACTGTATCACAGAAATAAAGATATTATACACAGCTTTCACCTGCTGTTATAGATAGGACATGCACCTTAAAAACCAACAAAGAAGCAGTAACCATTTCTTCCTTGATAAGATAATGTTTTGTTAATAATAAATGAAACAAACACAATTTTAATAGGCCCTTGTCTGGAATTCCCAGTCATATCTTCTTAAGAAAGGCAGATATCATAAATAAATCTCCTTTCCTACAGACCACTTGGCATGCAAAGCTTTGAGATGTCAGTATTTCAGAAGAAAAGTCAATGAACAGTGTAAGAGATGCAAATTCAATCTAGTCAGATTCCAAAAAGAGAATAGAATGAATAAAAGAAAGGACTGACAAAATGTGTTATTTATTACCTGGTAATTAATTTGTTTATTTATAGTGCCATTTTAACACAGCGACTGTGAGAACAACAAACCCAACTTCTAAAACAGATGTGTTAACGTGCTGTTTAGGATAATGCAAACCATGTTTTGTTTGTTAGCCGTGGACAGCAAATATTTAGCAGAATAAGCCATTTACAGTTGATTTTGCATGCATTAAAAAGTATATTACAAAACTGTTACATCGACCATGTTTCCCGACAAAGCACTTTCAGAGCCCTAGGAGAGCAAAGTGAAAAGACATGTCAGGTTTCACAGCAAAATGCAACTTTTATGCCCATCATATTACATTTCTGAGACATTTAATCTCCTAGCAGGGTTTCAGTGAGCTTATATACTGCTACATGACAGCAAGTAAATAGGATTGATAGCTATGTTAGCAGTATATAATAACACAGCACTAAGGGCACCGTGAGCTATTGCATAGGGCTCCAGAAATTGTATTAATTAATAAAAACATAACTGTACAAGAAAGAAAAAAAAAAAACAGACTTATTGGTAGTGCAGGTATGGGACCTGTTATCCAGAATTCTCAGACCTGGGTTTTCTGGATAAGAGATTTTTCTGTACTTTGGATCTTAAGACCACTGGAATATCATTTAAACATGAAATAAACCCAATAAAATTGTTTTGCCTCAAATAAGGATTACCGTATATACTCGAGTATAAGCCGAGTTTTTCATCACCAAAAATGTGGTGAAAAACTAACCCTCGGCTTATACTCGAGTATATATTCGGGAATGTGTTTGTTGCCCTGCCACCCCCCGCGCTGCCACCCCTCCCCCACCCCCCGTGGATGGACGGAAGGTCGGTCGTGCGTGCGCCCCTGCTTGTCGCCGCCACTGTCCAACAATGCTGCTGGCTTTGGATCATGGTTGTATTGTTTCTGCGCAGCTTTTGGACTCCAACGCTAGCCTTCCATACCCACGGAATCTTGGCTTTACTGTTCGTCCCTCAGAAACGTCCCCAGGCCTTGCAGCCGCCAGCTCCACAAACACCAGCTGGCAGGGCCGCGATCAGTACCATCCATGCTCAGGACGCGGTCCCTTCACGAACGATGTGTGAAATCTGTGCAGATCTGGTGGAGGTGTTGAATGAGAGTAAGTGGGAAGAGAGAAGCAGGGGTGGGACGGGCCGCTGCAGAGCATTCAGCCAATTGTCTATATGTGACCTGAATGGACTCGCTGTGACAGGTCTCGGATGCTGTCATACAGGCAGGGACTACATGCGGCTCTTCACCTGCAGCCTCAGCCATCTGCTGTCAGGGAAGCCAGAAGTTGTCCTTAGGCTACAGATGGAGAGCCGTAGGTCAGGGGAGGCAGATAGGGAACTTGCCCTGGGCCACCCCCGATATTAGAGGGCTACCTGGAGAAGCCAAGTGCAACCTGCAGATTCTGTTGTGTAGCAGCTGTTGGGTGTTTTTATTATATATTGTAACTTGTAGCCCTCCAGCTGTTGTTTGAACTGCAAGTCAAGGCATATGGCTGACAGCTGAAGGTTGTTGAAGTGCAGGGAGTTGTGACTGACCCACAGATGACTTCTTGCTGGCAACCTGTAATGGGCTATTGGAGACTAGAAGTACAAATCACTGCGGGTGCCAGTTTGTTAGGCACATACCAGAAAATCACTTATCTGCCACCTTGGGTGGGCTGCGGTTTTACTTAAAAATAAAAACGCGCGTGCGCTCGAGCGCACACACGCCCATCCGTCCGGCAGTAGAAGGCTGCAGCGTGAGCAGTGTTATGTGCGGCCAACACGGATACAAGTGTTTGTGGTGCTTAGGCCTGTGTAACTATGGGAAGGATGCTTGTGTTGTATCTAGTAAACAGGATCCATGCATCACATAAAATCCTAGGCTTATACTCGAGTCACTAAGTTTTTCCAGTTTTCTTAGGTAAAATTAGGTACCTCGGCTTATATTCGGATCGGCTTATACTCGAGTATATACGGTATTTATACTTTAGCTAGAATCAATTACAAGCTACAGTTTCGGGGAGATTTATCAAGACATGACCGCTCGGAGCGTTCATTCGAACGCTTCGCGCGTATTTCCGCCGATTTTTCCGCGCTTGCGCACCTTTTTCATACGTCGGCATGTCTTTTTCGTATGCTTGCACGAGTTTTTCGTACCCTAGCGCGAAAAAATTCAGAAAGGTTCTGCCGCTGTTTACAATCATTCGGTATGATTTTTTCGTCAGCATTTTTTGTGATATTTCCGATCTTCAGAAATTATCATATCCAATCCGAATTTTTTCCAATCGGGATTCAAACTCGTGTTTTAATGAATCGGCCCCTTTGTATTATTAAAGAAAAAAATGAAATACTTTTAAAAATGTAAATTATTTGATTAAAATTAGGAATGAGCGAATCGCAGCTACCGTGTAACTTTTTGATGTGCATGACTTTGACAACACCGTGACTTTTTTTGATGTTACTACAACTTTTTTTGGCACGATCGAGACTTTTTCCTGACGCAGCAATTTTTTGTTTCTGCTGATTTTTGCTGCTTTTTTGTGAAAATATATGCCAATGGCGAAATGCGGAATTTTGCCCAAATCCATATCTGAGGAAAAATTTCACTCACTAATTAAAATAGATTATATGGGAGATGGCCTTCCTGTAATTTGGAACTTTCTGGATAATGGGTCCCATTATCCCATACCTGTAATAGTTACAGTTAAAGTATATTGCCTTGTATCCAGTGATGTATATTATGTCTTGCTATTAATCTGTTAGGAAAGAGGTGGTAAGGGGCTGGTGGTTAAAAGAAAATTTACTCCACAATTTAGCCTCTAACTCTCTCCCAGATAAAACTCTTCAGATAAACTCACACTTAGGGGCTGATTTACTAACCCACGAATTCAAATCCGAATTGGAAAAATTCCGATTGGAAAACGAACATTTTGCGACTTTTTCGTATTTTTTGCGATTTTTTTCGGCGCCTTTACGACTTTTCGGAAATTATCGCGACTTTTTCGTTACCAATACGATTTGCGCGAAAAACGCGAGTTTTTCGTAGCCATTCCGAAAGTTGCGATTTTTTCGTAGCGTTAAAACTTGCGCGAAAAGTTGCGCTTTTTTCGTAGCGTTAAAACTTAAAAGGCGCGACGTTTTGCGCAAGTTTTAACACTACGAAAAAATCGCAACTTTTTGCGCAAGTTTTAACGCTACGAAAAAATCGCAACTTTCGGAATGGCTACGAAAAACTCGCGTTTTTTCGCAAAAATCGTATTGGTAACGAAAAAGTCGCGATAATTTTCCGAAAAAATCGCAAAATACCAATCATTACGAAAAAAACGCAATCGGACGCATTCGGCCCATTCGTGAGTAAGTAAATGGGCCCCTTAAGGTGGCCGTACATTGGCCAATAGAAACTGCTGACAGCTTATAGCCCTCTGTTTGTGGCCCTGGACTGGTTTAAATTTCCTGGCAGAACAAGAACCAGATCTGCATGTTAAGGCAGTCCTAAATCCGACTCACTGCACTATTATAGACACAGTATTGTAATACATTCTTAAAACAGTAAGGTGTAACATGCAGAGATTGAGCTAGCAGTGATCCCCAAGCAGTGGGTCGTGAGAAACATGTTGCTCTCCAACCCCTTTGATGTTGCTCCCAGTAGCCTCAAAGTTGGTGCCCATTATTGAATTTCTGATTTGGAGGCATAAAGACGATGTGTACTGTTAAACAGAGCCTGTAGTAGAGCCTGTGCCAGTCCACTTTGGGCTACTACTTAACCAACCCTTAATGGTTTTTGTGCTTGTGTTGCTCCCCAGCTTTTTTTCATTGAAATGTTGTTCACGGATAAAAAAGGTTGGGGATCCCTGAGCTAGGAGAACTGCAATTCCACTAAAAATTTTGATCATATAAAAATAGGAACATGAGGTTGCAGGTAGTGCAGTTAGTGTGGTAATATAGCTATAACATAGCTAGGGTATTCTCTATGCTAAATTTCTTTTTCTATTACTGTATGTGAAGCACTGGTCATTAGCTGGATTCTTTATTTTAGTAGTGCCATCGGGGGTCCCCATACACAAGAAGATAAGCTGCCGAATTAGTCTTTAGGGCTCGAATCAACTGGACTGAAATCTGCCCGTGTACCTTTAGCCACATCTTATAATAACTACAGAATTTCTTTCTAGAGGTCAGATTATGAGATATTTTAAAGAGAAATCTCTCATCTACACCCTCAAGGCACTAAAAGAAGCAAGGCCATCATTTTACTCATGTACAAAGCCCATGTACGCTATTCCACATGTTTCAGTAAAGGATGGAAAATAGTAATTCTCTGTATTGTCTGGTTCTTTAGAATTTTTTTCCCGATAAATCTTCCACCATTACTATCACCAGGAAATAGTTCTTAAATTCTTAAAGCATTTACAGGGGCCTATTTATCAAACTGTGTAAAATGATTGGTGCCAGAAAAAAAAGCTGTGTACAATGAATGATGAAGTTGTCAAGGTGTGAGTATATTTTACACTGTCTGATAAACTGATTTGATGCTATTATTTTACACTACTACTACAGACCTTGTGTAATCCATTAAAGCCAATGGGAAAAAAATCAAGCTGAAAGCAAATTTTGGCAGAAGTCACCCTGTGAGTAAATAAAAAAAAATGAAAATTTTTGCACTGATTTTTGCACAGAGGTACATGATCTCTGGAAATCAATATACAGCTTAATGTAGTAGGTAGATATTTTTGTATGCTGTGATGCCTGGTGTATTTGTATTTTGTGCTGTGTATTTAGTTGCAGTTTTTCTTTACACAGCATGTTGAATAGGTCCCATACTGTTCACATATTCTGCATTTTCAAGAATTCAGTACAGTTACCACAATGCATAATGTTTTCATGTAGAAAATACCTGTTTTTTTGGGAAGCCATTCAGGGCAGTTTATGATGTATTACCTTGGGCTCTATTGAATACATTTGGTCAGGTAAGGGTTTATTTCTTCTGAAACACAGAAAAGCTGATGGAAAATACACTCCAATTAGGCTAATTGCATCCGTGGCATATTTTCCTGCATAGTTTTACAGCATTTACTAGCCACAGAGCCAGATAGATTGTCTGGAGAAAGTTTGTGAGATTCTGCAAGAACCTGAAAAAATTCTGAAGGAAGCCCTTTGGTCTATTAAAGGGAAAATATACCACCCTTTTTGAAATGGGCTTATTCAGCTGGGTTAATGTATTATGTAGAAAAGGCACATAAACAATATCTGAACTTCCAGAAATGTTTCCTACACAAACATACTTGATTCCACAGGTAAAAAAAACAACAACCGTATTGTACAAGCAATTTCCCAGGATCCCTTACATTCAATATAATACAACGCTACCCTTACCTTACCACTGTAAAGTGATTCTGGGACTTGAAGTCTTTCTGCTTTGTGAAAAATCTGTGCATCACCCATTATGGAAAGCAGATGGACTTCAAGTGTCAGATTTTATCACTTAGGATTGAAACATAGAAAGGAAGGGCTTACATTATGTGTGAGGCTTAAGGAGGCTGGGGAAATTGTCTCAGAGAGCACAGACTATCATGGTTTCTTTTCTATTCAATCTGTGGAATCAGGTATGTTTGAGTAGAAAACTATTAATTTATATTTATAACTAGAAGTTCAGTGTTTATGCTCCTTTTCTGCATACGCCTATTGATGACTATTGATACTGAATAGTCAAGAGCAGTGGTCCCCAACCTTTCTTACTTGTGAGCCACAGTCAAATGTAAAAAGACACAAGCATCATACAAGTTCATAAAGGTGCCAAATAAGGGCTAAGATTGACTATTAGGGAGCCTCTATGCACACTACACTTACGGGAGGCTTTATTTAGAAGTAAATTATATTTTTATTCAACCAAAACTTGCCACCAAGCCAGGAATTCAAAAATAACTACCTGGTCGGGGGCACTGAGAGCAACATCCAAGGGGTTAGTGAGCAACATGTTGCCCCGAGCCACTTGTTGGGGATCACTGGTCTAGAGCCATTTAGTGAATTCTAATATATTCTTAAAGCAGAACATGGTATTTTCATGAGCAGTATTTTTGCCTTTGACAAAAAAAATGGAGCAAGATGCAAAGTGCAAAAAACAAGTATAAAATTCCCTAATTTCAGCGCTTTGCCCTATATTACACTCCTAAAGTAAGTGTAAATTTGATAGGGCAGGGACCAATGTTAATGATGTATAATTACAGTAAAGCACTGTTGAATATGTTTTTGTTAAATATATATATAAAGCATAATAATTATCTTAGATGCACAAAATAATTGTTTAGGCACTGTGATCTGTTTTGTATTGTGCTGTTTTATTTAATGTTTTTTTATTAATGGGGTGCAACCAAGGTTTTATACAAAGGTTAAGAAATATATAGCACACAGAATGTTTTAAAAATGTAATTTAAGTAATTCTGGTTCTAAATGAATTACATTAGTTGACATTATTATACTTGTTCGATGCTCTCAAAAAAAAGAGAAGCTCTCTGCTTTTCCGATTACCTCTGCATTGCTATTTTATGAACACATTTTAATTTGCAGTAGTCTATTTTTTCATGTCTTGTATATATGGCTGTTTATTATTTCCAAAACAAAAGTACATTCATAAATGATTTTAATTATGCTGCATTAAAATGTTGTTTTAATGCAGAAAGTGCTTTATTACGTTTTACACTTTACGACTTGGAAATATTCAGATGTTTGCAAACATTTGAAGTCTCCACATTCAGAAATGTGTTGCAAAATTGGCTTTAGACTGCTTTTTTTTCTTGAATTACATGTTCAAAGATTAGACTGTTAATAGAAGCTTTTTTATGTTGCAAAACAACTGTGAGTTCAGAAACTTGCTGGTCAGGAAATAAAAACTGATCTTACTTAAAGGAAAACTATACCCACAAACAATGTTGGTCTCTATAAAAATATATTGCAAAAACAAGCTCATATGTAAAACCCTGCTTCATCTAAGTAAACCATTTTCATAAGAATATACTTTTTTTTAGTAGTATGTGCCATTGGGTAATCATATATAGAAAATTGCCATTTTAAGAATTAAGTGCTACCTCCTGGGATCATAGAATTCACAGTGCACACAAACAATTCAAGGCACACATACATGCTAGGCCCCATCAGCCAATGAATGGACAGAGTTCTGCCTTTTGATCCCACACTTCTTCCTGTTACAGTTAGAGCTGCATTATTTCTAGTCATGTGATCTCTGAGGGAGCACACAGCCCATCACTTAAAGAAGAAGGAAAGGCTAAGTCACTTGGGGGTGCCAAAATGTTAGGCACCCCCAAGTGACTTAGATCGCTTACCTTCTACCCCGGGCTGGTGTCCCTGTATGTAGAAAACAGCACCAGCCCGGGGTAGCAGCGATCGCTTCCTCCCTCTCTCGCTGCGCGCGCAGTAGAGTGAAAAGCCGAACTTTAACAGAGAAGTCGGCTTTTTCACTCTACTGCGCATGCGCCGGACTCGGAGTCTAGGGGAAAGGAAGGCGGAAGGAGGAAGCGAATCGCCCCAGGTGCCCCGGGCTGGTGCGGTTTTCTCCTAATAGGGGCACCAGCCCGGGGTACGAGGTAAGCGATTCAAGTCACTTGGGGGTGCTTAACATTTTAGCACCCCCAAGTGACTTAGCCTTTCCTTCCCCTTTAATGGTGGTTCAAGGGAAAGTATGTAAAAGGGCAATATTTACTGATATATCTATTGCAGAGTTTCTTTAATAGGACACTTGGGGACCCATTCATCAATGTCTGAATGAGTACGAATGAGAAAAATTTGTATTTTTTCTAACTTTTAGAACTTTGGGTATTTTCTACAATATTTTTGTTAAATTATGCAACTTTTTCGTGCTTTGGGTTAATTTGTGCGACAAAACCGTATTTGTCGCAATGACTGTGAAAGTTTCAGGATTCATTCAAGCTTCGGTATTGTGACTTTCTTTTGGCCAGGATGGAAGGCTTCCAAAATCATGCATTGAAGGTACAAATTCAGTTTACGATCGTTCGGATACGAAATTTAGTAACTTTAGGATTGCACCACAATATTTTTGTATGACCACGATACAAATTTTCACCCAATTTCGCACATCAGAAATTATCATATTTACTCTGAATTTTTGCCAATTGTTCTTTTAAACATCCGAAATTCGGATAAATGTGCCCCTTAATATAATATAAACACTCTGTTGTGTGAAAGTATTCATTCTGGGGGTATAATTTTCCTTGACCCACTTTTTATGCCAAAAACGTGTATTTGACAGGCATTTCAAATTGCAAGTTATACTGTACACTTTAAATGATCTGACTTCTTTTGTGTCAGGGGTGCAGCACAGCCTGAAACAGGGAACCCTCTTCCTCAAAATTAAGGATTTTGGGAATACACTATTCCACCTTTTGTATTACAAATAAATTATACATGATATGCAAAGACTTCTAATGTAAATATTGGTTATAGCTGGATTTCTCTTTACTTGGTTGCAGTGGGTTATTGAATTGGTGGAAATTCATCCATTGCTAATAAAAGAGCCCCACTGTTTTTAATAGCTACTAATTTTGGAGGGTATCAAGTCAGATGACTGCAAAATCATTGCAATATAAGAAAACGTGTTTGTAACAAATACATTTCATTACTATATCTATGGGGCAGGCATACAATCAGACTCCACAGGATGTTACTGCAGTTCCAAAAATATGACTTTTCTGTATCATTTAATAGCTTTGCTGACTGTCCTGAGCAGTTCATTCCAAAATCACAGCTATGGCAGATGAAATGTCACAAAGCTTTTTTCATTCTCAGTTATTTATCATTTTGTGCATGCAGTTTTGTGAGAATGTGAAGTGGAACAAAAATTTAAAGCAATTTGAGAAAAAGATTTTTATTGAAACAAACAAAGATACACAAATTGGTTTAAATGGATCTCAGTTCTCAGCTACTGATGGGGAGAGTGTTGATAATTTTGACAACTCTGATCTTCAGTAAAAAGTCCCTAAGATGGCTTCCAAAATATTATTAAAATTATACTATGGATGTGGTGCTAAGGATCTTTGGAGGTCAGAATGTATGAATTGTAAAAATGGCTTAAATTTGCTAGGACAGCTTAAAAAAAATCCACGGTTGCGTCAAAATGGGCATGGTCACATCAAATTTGGCACAGCCAAGGAATAAATGAGGCAGGCGTCATAAAAGTTATGCGGCAAACATGTTTTGTGGATTTTTCGCCTTTTCACAAATTTTTGGTGAAGCGAAATGGGACAGATTTGCTGATCACTAGTCTTTATTGCAAATAGAGTTCCGAAGTTAGCCTGTGGTCTAGTGGACTTGTTATCAACATGTTTCAGTAAATTGGCTACAGGCAATTTTCATTTTTTAATTCTCACAACAAACTACAGGTTGAAGCATTTTGACAGCAGTTGGCTCCAGATTATTGCTGATGGGCACAGGGCAAAAAAAGTAACTGCAATAACCTCCCAAAAATAAAATACAAAACCATTCACCCACATGATTTAGATCAAAATATGCTGCAATATAGCACCATCATTCATTACATAAGAAATTAAGAGCACTTCATCAATACTGGGACCATAAAGACAGGCCTAGCACTAGCGAGACCCTTATAAAAACTTTAGGGGTTCCAAAGTATGTATTAAATGGGCTGCTGACTACAACAGGCTAAGATCAGCTCTTGAGGAAGGATCCGTTGGGTTAACTGGAGAAACACTCCAACTACTGCTGAGTGAAATGTGGGTGGGCAAATACTGCATCATATACCTGTGTTAACATTTGCTACTCTGAGGGGCTGATTTATTATGCTGTGTAAAAAACAGAGTGGATGACCCTGACACCACACCCAATGGAAAGAAGTCCAAGAGAGTTAATAAGTATGAAAAACATAATAAGAGACAAAAGAGTTTAAAAACCTTTACACATAACATAGCACTGAAGCTCTTATTTATGGTTATTTCAATTCATTATAGCAAAGCTGTAGGAACACACATTCCTTTTTAAAGTACAAAAAGGTATTTGAAAATGATTGTATAATTTCTTAGTAAAAGGCACATACCGGTACATCTATCATGAAAGACAGGTTATTAGAGACAAATAAACAGACTCAAATGGTATGGAAGTTACCACATCACAAAATATACGTCTTTCATCAATTACGACAGTCAAATCATCTCTATGTTTTACAAAGTCTGGGAATAATTGTTACCAAGGAAATGTGTATCTAAAGCACAGGTTCAAAAAACATCTTGTCCCCACAGGATCTTTGTTCTGGCAACTAATGAAAGCAGAATATGCATATGAAAGTCTCTTCTGATAAATATAATTTAAGGTGCTTAAAACTAAACAAATTGGATAAAATTTATCAAAGCTTTCTTTCAGTTTACTTTTTCTACAAAATAAATTATGTACTTCATTGCTAGGGAGATGTGATAGCAGTGAGCTGAAAAGCATGCAGACAAATCTGACATTTGTACCATAGTATATACAATGATTTCCTTAGTACAGAGTGTATTGTGTAATACTGTGACCTGGAAAAAATATTATTGATACTCAATATTCAATTTAAGCAGGTTACTTATCCTTTGTAAGCTTAAGTTGCCCTTGAAGTAGATTCGTGTTAAAAGAAAAAGTGTCAACTAGAAATGCATTTGCACTTGTGAAATTCTGCTCCCTTCTTGTCAAAAGCAGCAGTCCTGTCATGCTGTATCACATATTTTCTAGATATTTCAATTTAGAGATCGTTGTTACAAAAAGCAAAGGATGATCTAAAAAAACATTTGTAGAGTAATGGCAAAACAATAGATTGGTAATTGGTTTCTAAATGATCTAAGAAATTATTTAGTTAGAATGTAATTGGCAAGTCTCTTTTAAGGTCTCTCTATGTTGTTGCTCAGAGCTGTCTGTATTAAAAACAAAATCTATATATATGTGTGTGTATTCTTTATTTTTGCTGTAAACAGTTAAAAGAGAAAATTACCTAAGTGAAAGAGAGAGGGGAAAAAGAGAGAAAATGTAATTAAAAGACAAGGCCATCATGTACTGAATTACAGTTGATATGTCTATACATTTCAAGTTATGACATGAAGTTTCTCTACATAATATCAATTGTGAAAAAAAGAGGGGGTAGAAATGTCCCCTGTATTCTATGATATTGAAAGATGAGATAACACTTTTTTTCTGTTTACTTACAGAAGACTACAATGTAAAACCTTGTCTGTATTCATCTGAATAAAATAAATAACCATGCAGCCCAAGTGGTTATATATTTCTCATGTTCGATACATGCAGACAATAGCATTTGAATTCTCATTATTGTTTTCATTTCCCTCACCCATTTCTTTATATGAGGAGATTGCTTTGATTTCCAGTGTTTCCAAGAATGACTGCTCTTGTTGCCTGCAGTGCAAGCCTGGTTAACCTTTCTTAATACTACTGAAAGATTCTGGTAGTATTTAGTGATGAGTGAATTTTTTCGCCAAGGAATGTCGTATCACAAATTTTTCGGCAAAAAGAAACGGGACAGATTCTTTCATCAATAGTAGTGTTAATAAAAGTAACACCTTAGGCCTCCCAGTAAGTCCAAGTGGGGTATTTTATATGTTGGAGTACCTTTTCCCTAAACAGCTTAAGAACTCTTGTTACAATGCACTGGGGGAAAGCTTGGAATCCCTGTTATTGATAACAATGGGCAATCTAATTTTCATATATCTTTGTATTATTCAGCCCCAATGCCCAATTGCTATATCACTGCCAAGGGAAGTTTCTCATAACGTTGGTAGACCTGTTTGTCAAGCAAGGAAAGGCTAACAGTTAGCCAACATTCTGCTTAATATAAAACTAATCCTTGCACTTATAACATTGCCAGTCTACTATAACGGCCAATGCGACTGCCTACACACATGTTTTAACATCTGGTAGACTTAACCGTCAGTGTTATCCTTGAGAGTATGCTAGGTAGCATAGGTGTAGCCCACTTTTTAAATGGTTGTGTGGCACTACCTGCTGGAGCACTATACTTGGCGCTACAGGAGTCCTGAGCCCCCGCTTACTATGGGGGTTTACAAGGGATTCTCCCTTAATTGGCGTGCCTCCACCCAGGGATGGTGTTGTGGAACTATAATCCACCCCCTGGGAACTTAATAGCTTGTTATGCCCCTCTTGGGACCCACGTACTCCTGGCAGATGTACCCCACCCTGGGGTTATTCCTTACCAGCTGGTAGTGGTCCTCTGGGCTGGATAGATCTCACAACACGGTGGTATGAGTAAAGCAGATGAAATGGTTTATTAGGCAGAAACCTCTCCAGGAGCGGCATATCATTTATACACAGTGCAGGGCATATACTCCTTACTTCTCATTGAGAACCTTTTCCTGTTGGCATACCCTACGGTACTCCCGACATATGCTCCCCTCTGGGTGCTCTCCCAGGTACTCACGGCAGAGACACTCTCTCATAGAGTTCCCCCGGTACTCCGCTAGGACGTTACACCCCAGGGACCCACACCGGTACTCACATAAGGCACCCTCAGATCCGGCCTCCTGGACTAATGGGGACCTTGTCCACCTACCTAGCCACTTGTGTCCCTGCACTCCAGCAGATGTAATGCTGGGAGGTCTTAACCTCACTACCACTCCTGGAGGGGCGATGTCTGCCCATTCTAACCTCTGGTGTCCTACATGACACTCCTAGAATGTCCTCTTATATAGAAACTGCTATCTATTAACTGTGCCAGGAGTGCACACTACCTGTGCACTCTCTGGACTAACAAAATGTCTGCCAGCACATGGCTGCATCCCTTTATATATCCCAGCACCCCATCTAGTGGTTGCTGGTGAGAAATGCAGGGGAAACTCCCTTTCAGCAGAATAACATCTAGGACCACTTTTAGGTGTCCAATTCCCTAAGGCCACCCTCTAGTGCCTGTCTAAGGAGAACCCATCCTAGGGGCCCCAAATCTTGGGGATCCCTACATTCTCCCCCTGCTGAAAAATTGTCACCTCCTGGCTGACACATCCCATCACAACCCAAATACCATACACAATACTTTTACCATATTGTTCACATCACACTTCAACAGCCTCTCCTGAGGTCTGCCAAGGGTACAATGGGTTGCCTGCAAGGAAATAGTAAACACATAAACATTTTCAATCAATCATATCTCCACCTCTCTTTGAGGGAGTCCATGTCCCAAGGTAATCAGCACCCTGGGATACCTTCCACCAACGGGTGGGCACTTTGATCAGTCCTCTTTAGACTGATGGACCCTCCTGGGTCAACTTTGGGCCTGGCATCCTCCATGGCCAACACAAAAAGCTCCCCTCCGGGAGTCAAACAGGAGCAGTCCTTGCTTCCCAACCAGCCGGTTGGCTGTGGTGTGGGTATCCTTCTCCCATCCCCCAACAGTCCCTTCTTGGGAGAACACAAGTCCCTCCTGAGGGGTACACCAAAACTGTAGGTGCTACTTCCCCTTTAAATTCAGTCACAGCTGTGACACTGCTGGTCCCCCTAGCTCGGGTGACTAATGGTGCGGTTCCCAGCTTACCGATACGCCGCCTGGGCATCAGCGCCATAGCTGCACTCGGCTCCTTGCTGACCCGCTCCTCTCAGGGGACCCATCCAGCACCGGTGGCCACATCAGGTACAGCGCCCTAGTGCTACAGTCAAGGCCTGAAATGCTTCGGCTCCACACTCCCTGCACAGGGGCACCATTACCGGCTCCCCTTTTGGAGGTGGAATTTTCCGTGAAAGACCCCAGCCATATGTAGCGGTAACCTCCGTCACACATCATGCCTTCCATGGGTCTCTCCGGTAGGGACTCTGGGCCCTCGCTACCGCTCTCACTGTTTCCAGACATATTGAGGTAGTTCTCAAAACGATCTCAGCAGTGCCTCCAAATGTAGCCCACTTTTTAAATGGTTGTGTGGCACTACCTGCTGGAGCACTATACTTGGCGCTACAGGAGTCCTGAGCCCCCGCTTACTATGGGGGTTTACAAGGGATTCTCCCTTAATTGGCGTGCCTCCACCCAGGGATGGTGTTGTGGAACTATAATCCACCCCCTGGGAACTTAATAGCTTGTTATGCCCCTCTTGGGACCCACGTACTCCTGGCAGATGTACCCCACCCTGGGGTTATTCCTTACCAGCTGGTAGTGGTCCTCTGGGCTGGATAGATCTCACAACACGGTGGTATGAGTAAAGCAGATGAAATGGTTTATTAGGCAGAAACCTCTCCAGGAGCGGCATATCATTTATACACAGTGCAGGGCATATACTCCTTACTTCTCATTGAGAACCTTTTCCTGTTGGCATACCCTACGGTACTCCCGACATATGCTCCCCTCTGGGTGCTCTCCCAGGTACTCACGGCAGAGACACTCTCTCATAGAGTTCCCCCGGTACTCCGCTAGGACGTTACACCCCAGGGACCCACACCGGTACTCACATAAGGCACCCTCAGATCCGGCCTCCTGGACTAATGGGGACCTTGTCCACCTACCTAGCCACTTGTGTCCCTGCACTCCAGCAGATGTAATGCTGGGAGGTCTTAACCTCACTACCACTCCTGGAGGGGCGATGTCTGCCCATTCTAACCTCTGGTGTCCTACATGACACTCATAGAATGTCCTCTTATATAGAAACTGCTATCTATTAACTGTGCCAGGAGTGCACACTACCTGTGCACTCTCTGGACTAACAAAATGTCTGCCAGCACATGGCTGCATCCCTTTATATATCCCAGCACCCCATCTAGTGGTTGCTGGTGAGAAATGCAGGGGAAACTCCCTTTCAGCAGAATAACATCTAGGACCACTTTTAGGTGTCCAATTCCCTAAGGCCACCCTCTAGTGCCTGTCTAAGGAGAACCCATCCTAGGGGCCCCAAATCTTGGGGATCCCTACATAGGTAATACATTCATTTTTATTATATTAGCCAGGAGACTTTAATCATTTTGGTCTTTACTAACGTGTTGCAGTAGTCATTGTGGTTAAGGGCTTAGGTACCATCTGAGCCTGAAACCATGCAGTAGAGACTGAAACCATGCAGTACTTGAAATGATCCTGTTTCCATATCAAAGAAAAGTTCTCTTAAAGGTATTGTTTTTAGAGCTTTTAGGTTCATTTCGATTGCCATATTCAAGAACTCAAATTATATTTGTTCTATTGTTAATATGGGCAGACCATTTTTTCAATATAGGTTGTCAGTAAGGGCTTTGTTAATTCCGTTTTTTCCTGGTTCTAACTTATAACATTAAAAGAAGTACAGGTATCGGATCCCTTATCTGGAAACCTGTGGATTAGTAAATGTGCCCATAAGTGTCCTTTTTCTCCTATATAGCGGAGGAGTCATCTAATTTCCAAAGCCAAGACTTGGTTCATTTCTCTTACCTCTAAAGAGATATATATTGGGGCATTATCAGATTTTTTAATATTCCCTTAAAATATCTGCATTCCTATTATGAGACTGAGATATGCACCCATTCTGTTGGAGCAACTGTGCTATTTTGATTTATTTGGGCTACTTTGGAAACTTTGGAGTTACCGATAGGTGGAGTTTACTTTAGATTTCTCCTGTGTCAACCTGGATGAAGGGCTGGGTTAAGGCCCAAAACATTGCCTTTGGAACTTTAGAAAAGACAAGTAACGGAATTGCTGCTGTTTTTATTGATTTATTACTCCTGAATCAATAGTACCTTTATCTTTTCTTTAAAAAATCTTTTTGTAAGATTTTGAATGCACAATGGGTATTTACCTGCATACATTGTAAAATTGTAAGTGGACATCAACAGAATTTTACCTCTTAAAGGATAAGGAAAGTCATTTTGGCATTTTACTGCCAATAGATCAGCTACATTAGTGCCACCTAGAACAGTATATTTATTCTGCAGAAAGCTTTACCATGCCTGAGTAAAGAGCCCTAGAAACTCCCTCCATTTGTTTAAGATTGCAGCTGCCATTTTATCTTGGTCTTCCTAGTGTCCTGCTGCAGGTCTAGCTGTGTTATGAATTCTTATGGAGGGGGTGGGGAGCAGAGCAAGAAAGAAAGTAGAGAGCTGCGCAGACTCAGATATGAAGGCCCAGATATGAAGGATTTTTCTGAGAAAGGAAGTTATATACCCAAAGAACATGTTTACAAAAAAGGAGACAAGAGACCTTTCTGGTTAAGCTTACTTAGTTTTAATCTTTTCTTCTCCTTTAAACCAAGAGATTGTGGCAACACCTCAACAGTTTTTTTTTTAAAAGATTTCTCTTTTCTCTGTAATAATAAAACAGTACCTTGTACTTGATCCCAGTTATAATATAATTATTCCTTATTGGAGGCAAAACAATCCTATTGGATTTAATTAATTTTAAAAATATTTTTTAGTGGACTTAAGGTAAGGAGATCTAAATTACGGAAAGCATTCTGGATAAGGGGTCCCATACCTGTATTACCTTCTCAGCCAGTTTCGGGTCTACAGTGTTGATCCATAGTGATGTTGACATTTCCACATTTCATGCTGACTTGTGCCACATCCACTCTTGTTTTAGTTATGTTTGTGATTTAGTGATCAGTATTTAGTGATCATTATGAAATGTAATATCTTAGCTAGTGTTTACAATTATAATTGCAGAATACAGCTATTGTGTGAGAAAAACCCTGTTGAAAAATAAAAATATTGTTCAGTATACTACTCTTAATTCGCATGAAAGGAGACTGATCATAATCTGTACCTTCCAAGGTAGTTTCACAGAGAATAATAGCTTGCTTTTGGCTTTCAGCAGGGAAAAGCTAGATACCTGTAAAAATGTGTTAATTTTCTACTGCATTGATTCCTCAGTTCTGCACATAAATATTATGGTTACTAGTTTCAATCCTATACTGTCTACAGCAGAGAAAAGTATGGATTGGCCTGAATAAGTTCAAATCATATTTCTTATACAGCTAGAAACATCCTGAATGGCAATTTTCTGGGGTGGCACACCCTTTGTGTAACACTTACCAGTTCCTAACCCGTATATTATTTAACACAGGGGGCCAGAGTTTCAAAAGAGGTTGAAATGAACTCGGTCACTATGTAATAATGAGGCAGCTGATGGAATCTCTTATAAAAATGCACCTTTTATTCATAAGAGCGCTGCAGATTTATTTTTACTTCATGTGGCTCACAGTACATAGTTCCAATCACAAATATAACAGAACAATTTGTATAAAAAGAAAAAAAAACTGACATATTCAACAAATGCACTCATAACTTTCAGCCGTTCTTTCCAAAATGAAATTCCCTTACCAGAATGGAAAATGTAAAACACAGCATGTATGCTGCATGCTTTGTCTAGGATTCCATTTGAAAATATTACATACTGCTAGTATATAAATGGTATGTTCTCTATTTTAGCTCACCTGACAAAAAACTACTCTGTTTCAGGGAAATTTGCTGCAAAAAATGACAAACAACAGTGGTGTCATTTCAGTCATACAGTGCAGAAACCTATGCCTCAAAGTACTCCTTAGAATTCAAATATACTGTAGCTATTACATACTAATCTAGTGTTGCTTTTACTACACATTTTGTGAAAGTCCTATGTCTCAGCCTTTAATACTGCTGTCAGAAAAGAAAAAAAAAGAAGTTGGATGTTAATTTTATATTAGGTGATTTACTATGTGTAAGCTAAAACTATAGTTTTTTTTTTTAAACCTATTTGCAGAAAATAAAGTTCTAGGCAAATTCCTTAACTGGGAGACAATAGAAATTTGAAGGGACCGTTGCTGATAGCTTGTAAGCAGGTTCTAAAACATTTACATTTTCTATATTTATAGGGATAAGCAAATATGAAATGCAAGTCAATGGGTGTTTTTGGTGGACACTTTTTCAATTACCCACAACTTTTTTTTTAGGTCACTGAGGTCTATGGGCATTTTTTGGCTGTGAAACCTGGTGAAAAATGTTTCTTATCACTAGTTATTTATTAATGCCCATAATACTCATTAAAGAAGCTCTTGCATTGTAGGCATGTCTATTGTCTGCATCTTGTGCAGAATGTAATACAGACCATAGATATGCCTCCAGTCCAGGAGCTTCTTGATAGGATGTTGACACTTGGGTCCTTAGAAAGTGATGTCAGAGCCCTCCTCTTCTAAAAAGTTAGTTTGGAAGAAGGAAATTTTCTATTAGCTAGGCAGCTGATGCCAAATGTCTGAATAAAATCCACCACTGGGACATACCATGGTACCACAGTCAAGTTTATTCCTAATTTAAGACTCTATGGTTGTTATGTAAGAAAAGGCACTAAGTTTGCCCAGTAGCAGTAACCCATAGCAACCAATGAGATCATTGCTTTTAAACAGATGACCAGTACATTTTACCTGCTGATTGGTTGCTATGGGTTACTGAAACGTGGCAAACTTAGTGCCTTTTATAACATAACACCCTTTTTTTTTATCTCAGTGAGTTATATGTTATAAGTTATTTATTTAAAAGTTCATTTGATGTTCTTCTTATTTGGCACCCCAGGAACATGTTTATGTTTGTGTTGCTCCTCAAGTCTTTTTACATTTGAATGTGACTTTTGGGTAAAAAAGGTTTTGGACCTCTATTCTAGAGTATCTTGCAATGCTTTCACCCCCCTGTTAATTTAACTGTTCTGTGGTTGCTCATTCATAAAATGGCAAACATGTTATTTTTCTCTTCTTGTCTTTGGCACCTTTTGAAAGTCAGTACTAGTAGTTGCACTGTCTTCCAATTATGTCTTACATGTTTTTAAACAGTTGTTTTTTTGGCTTTTTGTAGGATCTCCTTGGCCCTGTGACCTGTATAGGCTGCAAGGTATGTTTCCTTGATGTTGGCATCTTAGTTTAAAGCATAGATGGTTTCTGTAATTCACAAGTTTTTTTGGTTGCACCCTTATATTCCTGTACCAATTGCAGGGTTATCTCTATAAAAATAGTAGAAAAGTGCATATTTTGGACTATGAAGACCAGTCATTTCAAAGAGGCATAAAAGAGGCTATTTAGGCCTGATGGTACCATTGTAATTGGATCATACTTTCACACCTGTGAGTTTTAGTTAACATCTACCAGAAAAAGTATAATGAAACCATTGTAATTAGATGATGGTGACTGTATTGCCATTAAGGGATTAAAATGCCAGGGAATTCCCTACTAATCAGTCGAATTAAGTGAGCTATTCGAATGAGTAAATATCCAAACCCCGCTAAACTTTGCAAAAAGGTTTACCCAGCCTCCCACAACTACAGTATGTGGATGGTTAAACTATTTGGCCATAATTGCAAAAGGTATGTTTGGTGCAAAAATAACACAGCACATCATCACAAGAACACCATACTCACAGTAAAACTTTATGAATAGCTCTAAGTATCGGTCCATTTTGTCACAAAACCTTCAAGCATCTGCTAGGAAGCTGAAGATAAACCCTGAAACAGAGCAAACCAATCTGCAGCAATTCAGCTAATGTGGAAGGCAGGTAAATGCATGAGAAATTTAGGGCTGTTTCGTACTTTGAAAATGACTGCTTAAGGCTTTTGGGAGTTTTTTGTACATTCCTACTTTATATAACTACTGGAGCCCCTCAAAACCTATTTGCTCTGGTTCCTTCTAGAGTTAAAGATAGCCCTAAGTGCATTTTTTAACATAACTGGAACAGCATAATGACCAAATTCTAAATTTCTTGTAAAGTCTTTAAAGAGATGGGATATTTTCTGCATTATTATACACTGAAGTAAAAAGACTGAAGTATGATTAAATACTTTTATTATTTTTTTCACAGCCCATTCTGAACAATGATGGGTTTTTAGTAATCCCGCTATATAAATGATATTAAATGAGCTACATTTGTTAATCTTGATCTTATCTAAATGCTGTTTCCATCAGCGGGTTGTTTCTCATCAGGGGGTACTAATTAGCTTTAATATGTACAAAGATGGGACATAAATACAACTAGATAATTTTTATCTTTTTTTGGAATGCTATAAGAAACAGGGGTATCGTTGATAATTTCGTTTTAATGGGAGACAGAATTAATCCCTATTATTTGTGTGTGCAAGTTTTTGCAAGACGAATTACAAATGTCTAATGCTGTGTATGCTTACCACGCATTCTTTTCCAAGCAAGAATATAATGTATACATTTAAATGAAAATCCATGACACCTTTTACTTAGGGAAAAAGGAACCAGTATTGAATTATGGATCTTGTTTTCTTTTTTTGTTTCCTCTGTGCATGATATGCTAATTGTCGCAAAATGCTAGGACAACTGCACAAAAGGGAATTAATAATAAGGAAATGATTATCAATAAAATAAAGTAACAGGGTCCTAGATAAAAAAGGCACATACATGATAGCAATAAATATACTAACACACTTCTTTCAGGTGAATATCAAAATGGCTAAAAAATGATAATTCTGTGTATGTTACATACAATACATTAGGATACAGTAGGATGACTCACAAACAACCTCCGTCAAGGTTATGTCCGCTTAATGGCTACTGAATATATGTGTAGCTAGAAAGAATCTTGGATTTATATATTTGTGCATGTTATTTTCAAGGCAAGACTAGATAATCACTAACATAATATAGAGATACTGCATTTTATGTAAAGCATCTGATACTGTTGTTTTTCCAAGTTTAAATGACACACGTGTCTATTTATGAAAATAGAGGGGGTCTGCATACACCTCTCAACAGTTTGTATCATGTACAATTCACCATCCATCTTTTATAGCAGGGGCCCCCAACCTTTTTTACCCATGAGCCACTAGCTCTTATTCCCTGCTCTGGCTTCTGTTCCTGATTCTGTTCTTGTGCTTGCTTTTGCTCAAGCCCTGCTCTGGCCCTGCTCCAGTTCTACTCCAGTCCTGCTCTGGTCCTAATCTTAGTTGTTATTCAAACAAGTTTTTCTTATTAATAAATAAGCGATTTTATTTTTTTTTTTTTTATAAGTTTATTTGATTTACAAACTCGAAAATTAATAAATAAGCCCATAAATGTGTTGGGAGGCATACTTAATTGAAAAGGATATGGGATTATTGTGGATAACAAACTGACAGTCAGTAACCACTTAAGCAAATAAAGTATGTTCTTGAATTATAAAATAACATTGACTTGAGAGATGAAAACATGATTTTTGCCTTTTTATAGACCCCTGGAAAGGCCTCATTAGAATATGCAGTGTACAACGACTGCAAATAAAGTGGTAAAAAGAATAGAACAATTAAACCATCCCCATCACTCCCAGAGTGCTGGTTCGTTGACTACAGCACCCACAGAGTTTAATTGTTAGAGTGCTGACTTTTTGAAACTAAGATATAATTAATCCTTATTGGAGGCAAAACAATTCTATTGGGTTTAAACGATGTTTAAATAATTTTTTAGTAACCTTAAGGTATGGATATGGAGATCCAAATTACGAAAAGATCCCTTATCCGGAAAGACCTGGGTCCTGAGCATTCTGGATAACAGGTCCCATGCTTGTGTATATATATATATATATATATATATATATATATATATATACTGTACTTTATATATACATAGTCCAAAGTGTGCACACTAAATGGTGCAGCAACAAAACCTGGGTACTAATACCAAACAAATGCACTTGAACAAGAATTATGAACACAATGTAAATGCAAAAATAAAAAGGTTTATTACTCAACGTTTCGGTCACACACAAACGTTCATCTGCAGTGAAAATATATATATATATACAGTATATATATACTGCAGATAATTATTTAAGTCTATCTAATCTGTTTTGAGGGTTTTTAATGTTATTAATCCTGCCACTCACAAAATGCTCAACTGTGACTTAAGTTCTTGACTGCTATAGCTTAATATGTAATTGGAACTAACTTATCCAGGACAGTTTTTCCCTCTTTTGGAAACATGATGAATTTATTTGAAAAAAAAAAAACAAACCCAGCATGGCACAAGGTGTAAGTTGAGGCAAGGATAGATATTTATTGTATTGATTTTGTTAATTTCTTATCCAAATGAATTAATTCATGCACATTGCGTTTCTTCTGAGTTTTGCTAAAGGCTATGCTAAGGTATACTCAAAAATTCCTGATACATAGTCATTAGGGAAACATGTTCTTTTTCAAGTAATTGCTACTGGCAGCAAGAGACTTGGAGAATTTGATATGCAACAATGTGACCTCACCATGTATTAAACTTTTTTGAAGGACACATGTAAAGTAATTTTATATGCTTCACACACCTTAGATTTTCATTTTTACTTTACTGTGTTAGCACATTTTCATCAATTTTTTCATTTGTAATATATATCCTTTGGGGGTTTGCCTAATAGTTTTTAAGCATGAGATCTTCCAGCTCTGTTTTATTTGAAAAGAAAACAGCTGCGTGAATGTTGTGGAATAAAAACAATGGCAGATAACAATACTGTACTGAATAATTGCTGTATTTTTAAGAACATTACAAAATGTTTACTTTAAATCATTCTGGAAACGACTTGACTGTTTTGTCATTTTTACAGAATGTTAGGAAATTATGGCACTTAATTAGTAACTGAGTCTGATACAAACAACACAATATAATAGAATTTGGCACTCTGCAAGGATGCATGGATATCTCTGGTTTTAAAAATAAAGCAAAATGTGTGAACAATTTCATCAAAGGTCTACAAGAAATGTAACTACAAAACTGCTAACATTGTGGTATATTTTAATGTAATTATAGGAAAGGACACAATTTTATTTTGCAAATTTTACATAGTAACAGATTAATTAAGAGTACAGATAGAAACGTGCTCTTTTAACTCTTGTCTATTCTAGAATGGTGTTTAATATTTGTTTATTCACTTAATACAAATAATACAGTCAAAACAAATAATGTGATAGTGTATCTATTTGACATTTTGTTTTACAAATCAGGATTTAAAAAAGTTAAGCTTTGGAATCAAAATCCACATCTGTGTGGGAGAAGTGAGAGCAGGTTTGTCTTTGTGCAATCTGCATGAGCCAGAACAAAACTGATGTGAAGGGAATGTTGGGTTCAAGAAAGTAGTTTTCCAAAAAACGAGCACATCAATGTCATATTTGTTGTAAATAGACACAGTGTGTGATTCTATTTCATGAAGCTTGTTATACTAAATGTGCTTCCTGTATTGGTGTGTCTTCTGGGAGTTATAAAGCCTTACAATATCATAGTCACTGTCATCCCCTGCTGAGTTTAAGTTCTTGTGATGAATGATTCAAGTTTCAGCTTTTCTATTGACACATCATCCACGGAGCTCTCAGGAAAGTAGTTTCCTTACAAAAGTGGTTTAAATGGAGATCACAGAACTGCCTTTCTATTTCACTCCTATCTTTACATATTTAACAGCTGTACAGTTTTCCATTGCACTCTTACTTTAGGCTTTTAATTCAAATATAGTAAACATCTAATTAGACAAAACTATTTTAATTGTTTAAGTAAATTGGTGATGTATAATCCTTTATTTTGCAACTGGAGTAAACGCATTTTCAATTGTAATTTTTTATTTCATTCCTTCTTATAAAATATTAACATAAAGCTCTTAATGAGACTAATGTCAAAAGGTCCAGAAATATTGTTCAAGAGTTTTATCAGAGACTAGAATGTAAACTATGGGTCTTCTAATAAATAACCCTCTAGTGAACTGATGTAAGAATTAATATAGGCTTTTTAGCCTCAGTTTGTTGTTATATAGTATCTGTCAGATTTGCAGAAAGTGACATTGAAAATGAGCTGATGAAAAGAAAAGAACAATGTAAACTAATCAAGCTTACTGAAAAAATAATGGTTACAGAGCAGGCAGACTAAAATACATGTAGTTCTGGATGTCATAGACTTTTGGTAAATGCAGTTGTTATTTCCATTCATTTTGCTTTGCTAAAGAAAAAAGTTAAGTGGCAGGAAATACAAAGAGCAATTGTTCTTGTAAGGGAAAGAAAAATACAAAGAACAAAAGGTGGCTAGAAATTATTTTGATTGCGATTATAATGTATGGCTTATAAATTATAGTTTTTTTTGTTTAACCGTTACTGAGATGTAGATTAGTATGAAAACATACTTAGTATTAATGAACAATTTGTCTTGCGGTTTACTCTTTTAAATAACTAATGCTCTAAGGCTGAAATAGAAGCAGTAATTTAAATTTTACATTTTCTTTTTTTTTCTCTGTCTCTAACACAAACCTGTATGCTCTCATACACAGATTCATGCACACACACACACACACACACACACACATGCACACACACCTAAATGGGGCTTCTGTACTATTTGTGTTAGTGGCAGCTACTTTATATTAAGAATGCATTATATAAATTTCTAAGAAGTCTCTGACAAGAGAAGAAGGCAATCACTTTTTGTGAGAGAGTTCTGGCAATTTAGAATTTGCTAGGTTTTAAATGTGACCTCTTTCTTTTTTTTCCGTGTTATCTCTATAAGAAAAGCAAGTTTTTTTTTTACTTTTTTTCAGGCTGACCCATGAGAATTATCCTTGGTTTGAAGAGTGCCATGTATTGCCCCTTTATGGTCTCTATGCCTTAATAATGCCGCACCCCCTTTCCCATCAGGCCAGATCCACACCTTCTTAAAATGGGATTATAAACACAATAGGATTGCTGTGAGGTGTTATAAGGACTTTTTGGTCAGCCTGTTGTTAGACTATGGGTGTTCAGGCAAAACCAAAGATGGCCATATACAATTTTAGCTGACTATTCTATTACTTCTTGAACTGTGTATGAAGACAAACCAAACCAAAAGTCTGCCCTGGTAATATCTGGCTGGTGATTTGACAGATATCTATTGTGCAGGTTTAAGAATTTTATCATGTGATACCCTACCAATGCATCTGCCAAAACATTTGGTCTGATCCCAGCAAAAGCTTAGATCAGCCTGACTGGGCCCAGCATGTAAGATATAAATAATGTAAATATATACTGTATCAAACTTTTAATATTTAAATTATTCAAACCCACAGAAGAAAGTACAAGTGACCTTTGATGCTTAGAATTTTTTAGACCTTATTTAAAAAGCTAAAAGTTAATTCTGATTTAAACAGTTGCTTTACTACAAAGCTGTATAAGTATTATAAAAATGCCACGAGTTCTATTTTACTTTCTCAAAAACATACATAAGATATTTATACATTTATATATACAGTGTAAAGACTGTTTGTTTCATGAAAGTCTTTCCCAGTATAAAAAAAATAATTTTTGTTAAGGTTTATTTCTAAAACTATTCATGATGTGGCACATTTTAAACCAGGCGGTATTATTTAAAAGGTTACATTTCCAGTTTATTTATTTTTACCAAATTATTTAAGAACTCTCAAAAGTGAGACATTACTGTAAAAAGAATGACATCCAGTGCGGTTGTTTCCCTTTCCTTAGTTCTAAAGTAAAGCAGATATATTAAACAGTATATATCTAAAAGCAAAAGAAGAAGTCTTACTATTAAAGAGACTTACTATTTGGCTATACCGTTAATTAGCCAGTCTGTAACAGAGGCTTTTTTCCATTCAAAGTATATCTCATCTGATCTCCCAGAGTTCTTTCTGGCTACTCTGGGATATATTGTGCTTAAAAGTAATATTGACATTGCTAAGACAGACAGAGTTGTTAAAACATTTCCTGCAGTGATACTAATTTTCTGTCAGGCACAATATTGCAAATTTCTGACTTGGATTCTGTAGAAAGTCCTAAATGTATTGTCAGGTAAGGGAAAAGAAAGAACTGGGGAACAACAAAATAAAGGATAAATGGTGAATCAGTAGGATAGGGCCTTAGGCTCTGCAGAAAGAAGATTTAAATACAGCAGCACAGGCCTCAGGCAGAATGATAAGTAACTATTGCTGAGAGACATTCCCATAATTACCGATCAGATACAAGCAGCAGTAGAATGCTATTTTTCTTTTAAATGCAGAAAAATGCAAAGAACATGCCCCCATTCCCAGCATACATCTTTATTATATATATATACTGTATATATATATCTATATATATATATATCTATATCTATATATATATATATATATATATCTATATATATATATATCTATATATATATATATATATATATATATGTGGAGTTATACATTTTAAGTACTAGTATAAACACATCCTTTGATCTACAAAATGAAATAAAAAGCAATTTCTTGGACACAAGGAAGGTGAAGTATAGTAACTTTTCACAGCAGGTTCCCTGTAACTACATCTGTCCTACAGCAGTCACTAGAAAGAAGGCACTGATAAAAGTGTAATGTAATGCTTTTGTTATAATGTCATGGCAGCCACAAAAAGAAATCTTGAAATTTATAGGCAGTATCTTGGATCATTGTGTATCTAAGCACTAAAGGTCTTTAGATACAGTTTCTAAAAGCGCAATATGTGTGATAATTAAATAAAATTATGGAGCTTTGTAGAAGCCATCGAATGGCACATCATTAGTATATGTAAAAGGAGAAGGAAAGGTGTAATCACTGGGGCAAGAGGGAATGCTAAAATGTCACACGTCATTTTTTGTTGCACAGCAAATTTTTTCACAGTGAATTTTTGCACCCGTTCCGGGAAAAAATCTGCCAGTGGCGAAACACAGAAATTCGCAGCAAATCCAGGCCTGGCAAAAAGTTTCACCCATCACTAATTATCATTGCTCAGCTGATACCACAGGGTTACACTCCTGTTTGTAGAATCTGGCCTGGGATTCTACTTTAGGAGCACCACAGTAATTTTCTTATTCTTCCTGGATCCTCTCTATGGCCCAGTCTGGGTATAAATTGGCCACACAGACTGATTGCCAAACTTTACTAATCCTTTGTTCTCATGTGCTCAAGGCTCAGTCTTGCCAAATAATAAATAAATACAATTTTTTTTTCATCCTTTTTCATTTTTTACAGTATTCAAAAACTAGAGATGACGCACTGCGCCAATAGTTAGGGGAGATTCTTACCACCTCTGATCTGTTTACAAACAGGAAAGTATTTGGTATGTTTGGTATTGCCAATGCTATGTGTACTTTTTTTTTTAATAGTGGATAATTATTTTATGTGTAAGTGCCCTAAATCTGACTCTTTTAAATTAACTTTTAATTAACTACATGTTAGAAAAGGGTAACGTTTCAAAAGGTATTTTATAGCACAAGAGCTGAAGTATTGTGCCTGGAATGCCGAGTGAAAGGGTTTGGGATGTCTAGAGTTTTATCTGTTTTACAAGTCTGGTAATAAATGGATCATTACATCAATAGTTAGGGGGTGAGGATTCATACTCTGACCTATTTTCTCACAGGAGAGTTTGGAGTAAGGTATGTTTATATAGCAAGCAGGAGCCCATCAATCAGTTTTATTTTCTTTAATAGAGACACAATTTTTAAAGTCAGTTAACTAAGTACAGGTGAACATTTATATAGCATAATGAATCTTAAAGTGCATGTGCTGCGATATGAAACAGAGTATGTCATCTGCACTATGCTTGGAACGCTGACTGATTATATTTGAATGCCTGAGGCTCCAACTGTATATAAATCATTGTAGTGATCTGCTGTAGAATCATAGCATATACTTACTGTCTAACCATACTGCCATTCATTCTGTGTGTATATGCATATGTAAAGTGAAAAGTATTCAGCAGTAGAAGGCAGCAGTCATAAACTTTATCTCAGGCTTGCAAACATTTCCATTTAAATGAACATTACAAGAGTTTTTAATATAGAAGGGAGAGGTTATGGTTACAGTAGTTTTATCAGGTAACTTGTTTTGATCATACAACTTGAAGCAAAGATTAGGCTTAGATTGATAATTTTCTCAGTCAGATCTTAAATGTACTACAGATCAAAATACAGCCATTTAACATCAAGAAAGAAGAACACAAAGTGCAAGATATTAGCTCAGAAATCAACTTAATAGCAGGCAGGTAACGTAAGGCACAAAAAGTGCTTATGCACTACCTAAGTATCTGCCCCGGATATTACAACTATGTATAAACTACAAATAAATATATTAAGGGACCCTACAAAAAAGCCTCCAATAATGCTTTATGATTCCTATACCTTCACTGAACCCCCAGAAGTCTTTTTTTTGTGTGTTTTTTTGCATACGCATTGAGTTGCTTTCATGGAGGTATAAGAATTAAATGTATCCATTGATGCTGCACCCATTTATAGCAACGGTATGGACTACCCTGCCTTCCATGAGCTTAGAGCTTGTGTGATTTGCTTGGGGTTTAGAATTCAGTCTTCCTTGCCTTTAGAATTTATTTTTTGCATAATCTTTAGCAAGGTATTATTTTTCACCAGCAATTCCTCTGAGATTTGTTTATGTATTTAGTTTTATTTCTTGTCCATTTTTGTGTTATAAATATCAAAATGTACACTTTCCTATTTGCGCTGTATGAAAATATGCCTTTAAGGATTGCATCACTTTTATTTTTAGGCTGGAGACCCAGAACATACCTTTACAGATCTGTTTATCCCTTCAGTGACCCATACATATATATGAGAACAACCAGTACTCCAGGCTATTTCATATCAGTTCAGGCAGAAAAAAAGCACATTTATGTCTTTTCATCCTACTCATATGCTTTAGCATTCCCCTGTATCTGAACCCCAGTGAAAGTCGTTTGATTCATATATACAGTGGGGACAGAATTTTCTCCACTGAAGTGTAAACAAAGTAAACAGTTGCAACATCCTGTGTGATACTTGGCTACTTCACCTCTTGGGTTCCAGAACAACCATCAAAAAGCATGTAAAAATTATGGATAGCTGGCAGATCTTCCAGAAGATGTCATTACAAGAAGAAGCCATGGAACAAATTGTGGCTGATACTAACCCTAGTGGCTTTTATTATTTTTATGTTTCTATATTATAAAGCAATTTAATCTTCAGTTTTTTTAGGGAATATTGCCCCCTCTTATGTTTTCTGGGCCAGTCATACATATATCAGGAAATTTGCTTGTCGCTGAAGGTATGTTTTTCTGGAACTACACACATTTAAACTTGACCAATATTACCTGCATAAACTACAGTCCCTTTACCATTAGTTTAGGTAGGCTCTGCAGGGTAGATTTAAGCAAGCGTTCATAAATTATTTTGGGGGGGTTTCTTTATAGTTTTGTACATACAGTAGATACATGGTATCTATATAGTAGAAGAAGTTAAACATAGATGAACATGGATACTTGTAAGTAGTGATGAGCGAATCTGTCCTGGTTCGCTTCGCCATAAAATTTGTGAAACTGCAAAAAATTGGCGAAACGCATTTGTTGCACAATTTTTTTGTTGCTCACGCTTTTTTTGGCCGTGCCCAATTTTGACGCGGCCACGCCGTTTTTTTTACGCGACCACACCTTTTTTGACGCGCAAGAAAAAAAATCCGCTTGACAAATTTGTCCGCTGCAAATTTTCACTGGAGTTTCGAGAAACAATTCACCAATGTCAAAATGCGGAAATTGGCTGCAAATCCATACCTGGTGAAAAAATTTGCTCATCACTACTTGTACGGACATTGTATACCCTCTTACCCTTTGCTCTGATAGAAATAAAAGCATGCCACTTCAATATATCTAACTTAAGAAACTACCAAAATATATAGTTAAAGCACGGACAAAACTAAAAAGCATGTCCTTTTTAAAGGAAAAGTAACACTAAAAATTTTTAAGTAAAAAATCTATTCTGCCCTGCCCCAATCATTGCCCTATCCTGCACACCATTTATTATTTTGAATGCTTTATTAGAAAATACCTGCTAAAACTTGGCTTACGGTCATTTGAAATAAGGCGATACAGCGATGCAGGGGAAGCATCCACTATGCAACCATCAATTGATCAATCCTAGCCTTCCTTCTGTATAGGAAGGAGTCGGCTAGGATCGATCAGTCCAAGGATTCTTCCCTGCATTGCCGTATCGCCCTATTTCAAATGACCGGAAGCCAAGTTTTGGCAGGTATTTTCTAATAAAGCATTCAAAATAATAAATGGTGTGCAGGATAGGGCAATTATTGGTGCAGGGTAGAATAGATTTTTTTACTTAAAAATTTTTAGTGTTACTTTTCCTTTAAGGTAGTTTTACTATCGTCAAATAAAAGCTTACAGAATTTACTAATCCAGTCAGTCCTGTAAAAATGATTAAGGAGTTTAAGACTCAAACACTATAGTGGTTATTTACCAGCATTCAGAGAGAATTAGGGAGAGGCGGTGGATGCAGGCAGCAATAAGGCCTTGCACTTACCACCTGCCCTAGGTCTTGTATTGGATTTTTTGTCCAGCACATGGTACAGAGTGCAGCCAGACCATGGACATAAGTACACTTTGCATCAGTAGTATGGGGGAGTGCTCTTGAACCTCTGTCTGTTGTCTGGTTGCTCACTGAACCTTACCACCTAGGGAAAGTGGTAAGTACATGACCCTGTTGCAGCCTGTGTCCACCTTCCTAACTTGTGCCTCAGAATGATGCCAACATGATGCCCCCAGCACTGCTGTATTCATGAGGGCAGCAAAAAGTTTCTGTGCCTGCAGAGTGCAAAGTGCAAAAACACAGTCGATTCACTACGTTTATTGCATGTTACACCCTATTTTTCATGTTTTAATTAAGCCCTTATGAGGTATTTTTTAGAAACTGATTCAAGCATATCAAGGCTCATTATCCTACCAATAGTATTATTTTTGTATGTCAATTAATGTGCAACTCATTAACACTTTACAATACATCTGTTCCTTGATCAAGCAGAAGTTTACCTAGAAGAAAGTGCTTGCATGTCCCACATTTGTTATGCTGGTTTATACCAAGCCAATCAACATATAAAGCAACAAATGCATCCAGGGGGATATATAATGAAAGACACTAAGTTTGCCCAGAAGCAGTAACCCATAGCAATCAGTCAGCAGGTAGCATTTACTGGACACCTGTTAAAAAGCAATGGTTGGGATACTGCCCCTGGGCAAATTTAGTGCCATTTATTATATAGTATCTGTTTACCTGTCTATCTGCATGTCTGTCTGTCATAACATTTTCAACTCATGTTTGTTTTTGCTAGTTATTCTTTTGTCTAATGCTCTTAGCATCTGTCTCTCTGCATTCTCTCTTTATGCAGGAGCTAGAATCAGATATCAATTGATAACTAGATTTAATACATCCTTTGGGGGGGGGGGGGTTGCACCATTTGCTAGAAGATGTATTAGAGCTCACTCTTTCAAAATAGCCAACAATTCTCTTTCACTGCATGCAGGAGTTGTGCTGGAGTCAGTTATTTTGTTGGTTTTGTTTGTGCTGGAGCCAGTTATTCACTTACCTCTAACACATCTGCTAGGAAAGGCAGAACCCCTAAAAGACGTTTTATGCATATCTGTTAATCAAATAATCAAAATCAGATCCCTGACTCCTGAATAAAAAGAGATACAGTTGATGCTGAGAGGTGGATAGTGAAGAGTAACTTGATTACTTCAGAAATGGTACAGAATGTTTCATTAATTATATTTAGAAAGATTCATATTCCATGAGATAAAGCTTATATTCAATTTTAATTTCCATGATAGTTTCCCTTTAAGCAGCAGCATATCTATTAGTAAAGGTATAAAAAAAACATCCAGTTAAGTGAAATGCATCATTGATGCTTTAAACATATTTTCAGCAGCACTCAAAACTTTCTTTTTATTATAAAAGAGGGCGTTTCATTTGTGTATCCAGTAGCATGATGATCAGAGGTTTTTTATGACAACTGCTGAGGATTCAGAAATTATGACCAGACCAGTAAGTTAAAAATGAACAACACAGAATCTAACAAAGAAACATAAGTTAATAACTGTTTAATGTGAGTGTCATCATTTTTCTAACTAAAATAATTTTAGATTTCAAAGTAAAGCAAATTTACTAGAGGTTTTCACTTGGAAGCAGATGTTTCTGTGACATGGTAATGCAAGCTGTGTTAAATGTGACCTTGTAGTATGAAGCAGTTTTCAAAATTAGTTTAAGAAGCCACCCAATCTGTGGAAATACTGTCGTAGCAAAGGTTCTATAAAAGTCATAGCCACCAACAGACGCTTGTTTCAGCAAAGTAAAGTATTAATTACAATAATAAATATCAGCATTTTAAAAGCTGACAGATAACACTACATAGCTTTTGTTTCTTTGATGCATGCAAATTATAATGCTAATGAATTGCTGAGTACCTATGCATTATTTAACTCCCATTAATTTCATTCTGGAATTGATAAATTAACTGAAAATAAGCATTTTAACACTCATATCTGCACACTTTTATTTGTGCCGATGTGCAGCATATTCCCAGCTTCTGTTCTTCATTACAGAAAGACCTTGATAAATATTTCTAGTGCCTATCTATATTTCCATTGTGTGTTCAACCTTGCCCGTATATCCTATATTGAAATTAATAGAAATCCTTGGAGTTTTCCTTGCCTTTTCAGGCTTTTAATATTCGAAACAATCTCAGCATGCATGTTGGCTACTTCAATGGACTACAGTTTATTTATTTTTTTATGAACAAGCGTGTTTCAATTTATGAATGTTTTCATTTGATTTAAATACAGAAAGATTTTATTCAGATCTTTGCAAACAAATGATGTATAGATGTATGTATATAAAGGGATATCTGTAAAAAAAGAATTCAGAATAGTATGCAATATAACATGGGGTAAAGACTGTTTGAGCTGGATATATACGTAAAGGCCCTGCTTTGCAGAGGAACTGCTTGCATACAGTCCAATGTACTAGAAGTAATTTCCTCAAAAGAAGGTCAGGAAGGGCCGAACAATGAACAAACAACAAAAGCAAAAGGAATGCTGGTCATTAAAGATTAACTGAGTTATGACTCTTAATTCAGCTGTGAATGACAAAACACAAATAAAATACCTGCTAATAATGAATGCAGATGTGATAGCAGAACATTATTAAAAAAATGAATGCCACTGTTTCCACATGTTTGAGACCTAATTGTAGTCGATAAATAGTACTGCAACTGTGATCAAGTGATTTGAATGTACTTGTAAGAGAACTTTGTCAATATTTGCTGCAAAAAAAATGCTACTTTCAGGTGATGGTAGTTCCATAGAGTTACTGAAGTCACTCAAAGTATCTTTTGAAGTGTGTATAAACCACACAATGGGGCTGCTTGTGGCTGTTGTTGGTCTCAGAAAGAGAAATGATTGCACTTCTGGGCACCATTCTCTAGTGTGCAAAATAATGTATCTTCTCAACAAAGTTGATATTATTGCTACCTGAGTACTAAGTACTTGGGTACAATCATTGTACAGGTAGCCTCTCTTCCTGTGAATCAATCAAAATATTTGCGAAACAGCAGAAAATTGGAAAGGCCACACAACCCAAAAAAATTGTTGTGTACGTCAAAAAATAATCGTGCACGTAATTTTTTTTGCTACAGGTGTCAAAGAAATGGCGACAATTCTTTTGGACACGCGTAATTTTTTTGACAAGCACAACAAATTTTTTTTCATGCTGCAAATTTTTCCACCCGCAAAAATATCCACCAATTCACGAATTTTGCTTATCACTACTAGATTGTTTTTTTTTTAATATAGTCTTGACATATTTGCCTTTCTCTGCTTCGCGAGATTACAATTTTAATATTATTGTTACTTTTTATTACTTCTATTCAGCCCCTCCCATTCATTTTCCAGTCTCTCATTTAACCCACTGCCTTGTTGCTAAGGTAAAGAAGACCCTAACAACCAGATAGCTACTAAAATTCTAAACTAGAGAGCTGCTGAACAAAAATCTAAATAGTTGAAACCTGATTTTACGTTTCCTGGGGGCAGTGTGACAATGGCTTAAATTTCAGGAAAACATAAATTGTGGGGAAAAAATGCAGCTTGCCTGTATGGGACTGCAAAAAAATGGCATCAATTCTGGGAAACGTAAAATTGGGATTCTAATGTAATTAAAAAACACACACACAAAAAAATGAAAAGTTGCAAGTTGTCTTAGAATATTAATGTCTAGCTCATACTAAAAGTTCATTTAAAGGTGAACAACCCCTTTAAATTAAGCAGGTATCGCTTATCCACAGAATCCAGAGCAAAAGAGGGACCTCTAATGGACAAATGATCTAAACAAGTGTTTGCTTGCTTTTCCAACCAGTTACTTTTTAAAGCTGCACTGGATGTTTTACTCAGAAGTCTCTAATAATTATAATACTTACAAAATTCGCTTTAAATAAGTGCAGTGTCCATGTGAGGCACATATATTAGTCTCCATACCTCAGTGGATCTCTGATGTCTATGCTAACCATTTTAACTCATGACTGAAGGCCAATTCAAATCAATTTAAGAAAAAACAATTATGACATTTAAAAAATAAATTATGAATTTTAAAAACAACTGAATAGCCATGTCAGACTGGGGTACTGTATGGATACTTACCTGGCTGCGCAAGTGCCTCTGGAAGATGGCCATTCAATAATTTGAAGTTTTCTAGATAACAGTTTCCCAGATAGGATACCTGTATTTGTACAATATTGTGTATGCTAAATTTTACTGTGGGACATTTCCATGGCCACTGCAAACATGCAAAAATCCATCCATATTGAAAAAATTAAAAGCAGCATACAAAAATACATGTGACGTTTCGGGACTCATGCCATGTTTGAGAAAGGGACGTGAGTCCCGAAATGTCACATGTATTTTTGGAGGCTGCTTTTAATTTTTTCAATACAGATGGATTTTTGCATATTTAAGGAGTGCTGGTGACTTTTGTATATAAATGATTTGTCAAACAGTGTGAGATAAATGCCTAGATAACTGTTAAATACATGCCTTCGTGCAGATTATTTTTCTTTACAGCTTCAAAAACGCGTGCTAGATTGAAGTAGTAGCATGTTAATCACTCAGCCTTATGTTCTGGAACATTAAAGGCTTCTGATATAGGCCTACATAAATCCCAGGTAGTAACCATATTGAACAACTTATTTTAACTTATTTTGCATGAAGTTTCTTGTTGACAGCCTTTTAATCAGCATTCACTGTCAGTTGTAATGATGATTGTATTGAAATTAAAGGTGATATACTTTAATGTCTGGTGAACCTGATGAATGACTCCTCCACATCATTACAATCAACACAAGTCAAAGACTACATTATGCCACTTTGTCAGAAAAATTACTCAAATAAAGAGTGTTAATGTAGTGTAAAATTAACAAACCATTTTGATACAAGTGCAGTGCCATTCAAACAGTTCAAACATCATTATATGTATGCCTCTCCTTTAAAACAAGACATTTTATTAAGACATATATTTTCTTTATTTGTGTTTATCAACACAATGTGAATGCTTTTTTGCATGCTTTTTTGCACTAAAATTGACGCGAAAAGAACGTGCGATTTGCTAAAGTATTTAGATCTAAGTCGCATATCACATGCGTTAAATAGCGTGCAACCGAATACGTTAATTTTAACGCATTGCGTTAATTAGCGTGCAGAAATAATACTAACGCATGATTCACACTCACGCTAAATATCACATTAGTCTGTGCGAAAATTAACACCTACTTGGGGCAGGCGGTAATTATAGAAAAGTACAGTTCATGAGCTTTTGGCAACACAATATGGACTTTGCAGTGGGATTTATTCAAGTCTGTGTTGGACCTAGAGTGATGCAGCCTCCAGTTTGCAGGGAAATGGTCATTTTCAGAACAGTAGTTTTCCGAAAGTAATGGCGTGTATGGCTAATATGGTGAGCGTTTTTTGCGCACACGGTGACAATTTGTGCGCGCTGCGTCAAATACCGCACGAAAACAGTCTTCGCGACTTAAATAATGCAAACAGCATCACGTCTAAATTAACGCAAGTATCCTTTTAATGAATCGCGCGTTAAGACACGAAAAATAAGATGCGATAACATTTTTAACGCATGCTATAGCGCTCGTTTTATCTCACTTTAGTGAATCCACCCTAATATATGTTACCATTGCATACTGCATAGGTTAACCTACAATATGAAAAAGATGCATGCTATTATTCAATTAATGTTCAAGTAGGTTTTAATATAGGCCTGTAGATGATAATTTTCTAAACATATTCCGCTGCTTATAGCTGAATCATAGGTTGCCATGGCATTAAGTTACAAACATTCCACTTGTGAAAACCCCCCCAGCAGGAATGTAATTTAACTAAGACAAATAACAAGTCTTCAATAAGATTTTGAAAGACACAAGCTTGAGTCAATTAGGGCCACTATGAATTATACTGATTTATTTTTTAATCCTGAGCAATCAGAATTTAGATGAGTTATTATTAGTATTCAGGCTGAATCATTTTTTAAGGTAGGATGGTGTGCATGTGGATGCCCATAGGGATGCTTATTGGATGCCCACATGTATACAGCTTAAATGGTACTAAAGTTTTACAGGACACCATGGAATTCCCTGAAATTGAAGTCTAGTTACACCTTGCTCCCTCTTTCATAAATGAAATTGTTACCAGCTCTGGGTTCCATTGTCCCTTATTCTAATGTGTGTGTGTCTTATTAACATACTGCACCTACCTAACCTACTCTTTGTTGTTGCGCTTTTAACCACAATGTTCCAATGAAATGTGTTGTTTGGCTTTAACACATTTTTATAGCTTGCAGTAAAATTGGACAGGTTAGGAAGACTCTTACTTATAATTTATATTTTTAACAGTATTTATTAATTTTCATTCCACTTAACAATCTTCCAAGAAAAATAACAAAGTAGTTTTACCTCAACTGTCTGAAGGTTCAAAATCTTTTTCCATAACCACATCTTTTTATCAATCCGATTGTCGTTCCTCTGAGGCAAACTGTTTCTAAACAATCTTTTATTTCTTTGCATCATTATTAAAATAATTGCTAGTGTTTTAGCATTTGCAGTTGTCAGAGTGCCTGCTGGTTCGCCCAGTATTTTTGGATATGTTACTAAAATTGACATTTAAATAGAACACCAGTGATGAGCAAATTTTTTCTCACCAGGCATAGATTCACTGAAAAATTCTGCATTTCACTATTGGGGATTTTTTTGGACAAACTGCTGCAAAATTTTGCTGCGTCGGTCACATAAAAAAGGTGCAATTGCTTAAAATATGTTGTGTGTGTCACACAGTAGCCACATTTTGCAAATTTGCTCATCACTATAGAACACACATCTGTATTTAGAGCATGAGAGCCCCAGCTCTGACCTCTTTTTTGACATTGAATTGCTATCCCCTAACTCTAGAACTGGAATTTCCTAGTCCCCACAGGAAAATCTTTTATAGACCCCCCCAAACCATAAAATTAAGACATGTTTCATGAAATGACTTTTCATTAAGCGCACAACTAGACCCTCTATACCTCTTAGTCCCCAAGCAGTCGCAGGCTATGCTAACTCTATATCTATGTTCCTGTTTTCAGAAGATGTATTGTCTGCAGTAGTGATAAGCAATTTTTTTTGCCAGGTATGGATTTGTGGCGAATTTCCACTTTTTGCCATTGGCAGATTTTTTTTGATGTATATCATTTTTCGCATTTCACAATTTTTTTGCCTTTTTGCAAATTTTTTCACCGTTTTACACATTTTTTTGGCGAAGCAAAAGGGGACAGATTCGCTCATTACTAGTCTGCAGTTTTTCCCAAATGCTTGTGCAGTTTTTCAATTAAACTTTCTTGTCTGGAAATCTTCTTTTGTTTAAAGTAACATATTACGATAATGTAGAAAATGTGGCTGTGAGGCAGCTAATACATTTTGTTAAAGATGGGATTCAAAACCACCTCTAAATCCCCATCCAGAATATATATTTCTTGAAGCTACATAAACAACCTGGTTTCTTAAATTTCATTTAAAAAATAATTTTGAAGGAAAAAGTGCAGCAGAATATTAGTCCTATTAGTCCTATATATATTTCTTATATTTCTGTTATAAGGTCCAGGTTTCTACACTGAAGCATATACATTACATGCTTTTCCTCTTGACAATAAACAATTTGCCTGTGATTTCACATGCCTAGGCAGAGCTGAATGTTTTACTTACTAAGAGGATTTTAAAAGCTTTTTATATCTGTTCCAAAAGATCTGAACATTCTTGCCAATCACCTTAAAATAGACTTACATAAATGAAAAATAAAAGTTTGCCCTCGTGCAATAACATACAGCAATTAATCAGTAATTAGATCAATCAAATGACTGCAGGTTGTAAGCAAATCTCTTATTTGGTTGCTGTGGGCCACTGTAATAGGGCAGGTTTCCCAGTGTTATTAAATACGCTCCAATGTCTCTTTCAAGTCACAGAACAATTTCAGAACTTTCAGGATCACCTTTTTTGGCATTGGTAATTATTTTAGCAGAAGGTTTTCAATGTGTGGTAGAATCTAAAGAAGCTGTATGGTAACAGTGGATTTTATGAAATACAAGCAATCCATATGCCATTACAAGGTTTATGGTTTTAGTAACTATTAAAGCTTTCTTTTGTTTTTTTCCCTCACTCACCCATGTAATTTCTTTGGTATATAAAATTAAGAGTTGACATGCTAAATAATTGGTTTCCAAGGTTTGGGCTCTAACATTTCTGTATATCTTTTGTATGTCTATAAACAGAGCAGGGATTAAACTACACATTTAAAAAGATCCTATTGCACACCCTATTATATATTTGCCATTTCAGATGGGGTACAGAAAATTTCAAAATTCAATTTTGTAGTTCAGTTTTGTAGTTCATCTCTGATCACTAGGGGGAGGGTTGAAAAAAGCTCCTTACTTTGCCTATAACATGCATTTATGGGGGAATGTAATAATCATTCTTAATAGGCAAAAATATGCCCAATGCAAAAACATTTTTGCTTTGAATAAACAATTTACCTTTCTGCATACTTAATTTAGCTCTTGCAAACTCAGATTTAGTGACTCCATAAGGTAGTGAAAGAAAGGTGGTGAATTTTATTATTTACATCAGCATACTGCTTAGGGCACTTTTAAGTTCAGAATTGCAGTAAATGTTAATAAACAACAGTACACTATGGCTTATGAAATAAGTCCAATAATGGACTATCCCCTCCCAACCTCCCCCCCACTCACCTCCCACTCCTCTTCCCTACTTTAGTTTTTGATTCTGATTATGTGTTATCTGCAAAAAATAATAAAAATTTTCAAATATATAAAAAAAAGAAAACACATACCACTTTAATAAATAAAATGGATAAAAAAAAACTTACTTCCTCTAATGTTTACTCACAATACAAAATGTCCTTGGTTAGATTTCCTTTCCATGCACATCTCTGTCCAAGGTGGGATTCTCCAGAACAATCTACGCAAACTCTATGCAACTGGCACCTAATTCATCTCAACAGACAGAATGGAAGCAATGACGTTAAGCGGTATATTTTCTAAGCTGTGTAAAGTAAAATTCGCAGAAAAAAGTGTAAAAGGCTGTGTAAAATAAATGCAACATTTGTTTCCATTTTAGATGACCCAACCATATTTGCTGATGCGTTCATAACTGAGCCCAGTTTCATATACAGTATGTTACTGCCGTAACATCATGATTTCTCTGGTGCGTTCACTTCAGCACCGGATTAGAGATGTAGCGAACTGTTCGCCGGCGAACAAATTCGCGCGAACATCGGGTGTTCGCCGCGTTTTTTATTGTCGCAAAAGTATTGTACAATACGCCGCACAAGTCACACATGGCGTTTTTCCGCAAATCCCGTTTTCATGGTGTTTAGCGCGACATAGCAAAAAAGCCGCGTATTTACGCTAGAATAGCTTGCGTTTTTTGCGCAACTCTGTGCCAACAAAGTATTTTTCAGAGAAGTTTTTGCCCTTGATCCCCCTCCTGCATGCCACTGTCCAGGTCGTGGCACCCTTTAAACAACTTTAAAATTAGTTTTCTGGCCAGAAATGGCTTTTCTAGTTTTTAAAGTTCGCCTTCCCATTGAAGTCTATGGGGTTCGCGAATATTCGCGGGTTTTGGCGTAAGTTCGCGAACATGTTCGCGAATTTTTTTTTTAGGTTCGCTACATCCCTACACTGGATTAAAGATGGGGGGTGCCTGTGGCCGCAATATCACTTTGGTGACACGGTTTGGTACAAAATTTTAAATAAAAGGATGCTAAAGGCCGAGTTCATTTACCAAGTATAGGTCTTAGTAAGTTCCTGGGTGCACCTAAATTGTTATTTTTACTTGATCTCTTAGTTTTTGACTCTGCTTTGATTCTGACTATGCTTACTGCTGCCTGCCCCTGCTTTTGCCTTGATTTCGAATTTGAGGCTCTTAAAATTTGAGGACAGGTAACTAAGCAATTTTTCCCCCATTTACAGGTTGAGCTTCTCACCACTTAACTTTCACATTGCTGGTGAGCATATGCTGAAAGTTCATAGTTACCAGTTTCACACTAAACTATATGAAATATAAGTAACCCATGTACATTTTCATAAATGAGCAGAAAAGTTTCTTGTGGAAGTTCACAGGAATCAAACTCCAACTCTGCTTCTTTCTCTTTTTGATCATTTTGTTATGCAGTTTTTAATAGAATTTTGTTTTTGTTGTTGTATTAATTGTATAGTCGTTGTGTCATATCTATATTTGTATGAGAATTTAATAGGTACAATAAGTGTTTGGTCAGATGACCTGTTGTTTCCTTATTTCAAAGACAGGTCACAGATGTAATTAAGAGGTAGAAGGACTAAAGATTCTTCGTGATCTATTCAAGCAAATAAAATATCTTAAAGAGCTATCTTAGTAGCCATTGCAATTACTATAATAAGGCTTCAAGAGTATGCTACCTTAAATTAAAGAACTGCATATTAACAGTCAGACTTAACCCAATAATTATGTGTCATTTATTTGCATTCCATTAAAATTGCATGCACACATTTGACTGAATGACACGCCAATTAAGGGGTAGGAAGAGGGTAGCATAAAGTACACCTAAGTGCCTCTTTCAGTAAACTTAAGTACACTATTCTGTATCGGGGAAGGGGGGGGGGGGGGGGGTTGGAGCGCTATGTGCTCTTTGTGCTCCATTCTGAAGCACAAAGGTCTGGGTCTATGGTGCAAAGTACTATAGTGCTTATTCATTTAAATTCTTAGTTAAACCTGCTTAGACTTGAACATATTGGAGTGTGAGCTTTTTGACAGAGAGAAGTTTTAGGGCTGACCCAATGTATGCTGTTTTATCATGCCATGTGACCACACCTTGTATACATTTTTGGTTTATGACATGCTAGGCCTCCGTTTGGTGCAAAATTGAGTGTACTTTGACTCTAATCATAAAGGTACTTAGTCCCATTCATACTCACTTAAACCTTGAGGTGAGCACCAATAATCCCCTACAGCTGGTGTGATTTATTGCCAGCAATTGAATGCATACAGTAGCACTGCTGGCAATTCCAGGGTTCCGCGAGCAGGTTGTGATAAAAGCCTTATCTGACTTGTGGCAAAAGATTGCACCCTCATTACATTACTCATGCCATGTGATGGAAAAGGTTTTGCTACTTTTGGTAATGAAAGACTTTTTGTATATTAACATTATGCTTTCTTTCTGTTGAGCTCCCAACTAAGTCACCATATTTACCTTGCAAAAGGATTATATCACATAAAGGATCAATGGGATATAATAGGGAAGGATGTTGTCAGCCAGCCTGAGACAATGGCAGCATTGGACCTCTGTTCCACTTTTAGTTATCTTTTTGGTTAAGAAATATCTAATAAAATCTAGTGGGGGGGGACAAAAAGATACAATAATTGTATTTGAACTATAGGAAAGCAATCTGTAAACAAACCACTCACTTAGTTATGCTTTTTCAAAGATGTATAGAGCAAGTACCTGATTTTCGCAAAATGATCAAGCATCATAGTACTGTAATCTCCTTACGTTGAGATCTGATACTTGTTCACAATAGCAGATATTTAAAAAAAAGACTGCAGTGCATTTAAAACGCTTGCTAATTATATGTACTTTTCTATTTTTAAAGGTCTTATTCATATGTGTAGCTTTATCAAAACCACTGTTCCCATTTATCTTCATTTATAGGCAAAATAATAGTCGAGTGCTCTTGATAATATTATTGATGCTGTTGATGAATTTAATAATGCTGCATTAAAAGTTAAAAGCTTTTTTGAAGAGTTAGGTAAGTATAGTTAGATTACTTGAAAGCAAAATATATTTATTAATGGACATGTGAAAACTTAGCTATGTGTTTTATGCTAATACTTTTAATAATTCATAAAGAACAACTGCACTACATGCTTCAAAGAAACATTACTATTGATTCAGTTGTCAGGAGAATGAGGCTTTATTAATGCAGATAATGTTGTTTCATCCCAATATTTCTTCACCTTTGACCCTGCCCTTACAATTAAAAGCATAGGAATATAGTAGTTTAACGGGAAGGGACAAATTTAGCAAATATTGAACTGGGGAATCCTAAAGGATTCCCAAAAGGTCAATATTTTCCCTATTAATCAACACTTTTCTGAAAGGGTTTTAAAGATCTGACATGTTTATGGCATTCACTAGTTGTTTATGGCCAGTCACCATTCTGCACTCTCGGGTGTTAAAGCTTAGTAGTGTTGGTCTCGAACAACCTTATAAATTGTTAAAGGAAAACTAGACCTTCAGCATCAATACTTAACCAACAGATTATATCATATTAAGTGGCCAATTAAAGAATCTTACCAAACTGAAATACATATAAGTAAATATTGCCCTTTTACATCTTTCCCTTGAGCCACCATTTTGTGATGGGTCGTGTGCTCTCTTAGAGATCACCTGACCAGAAATAATGCAACAGTAACAGGAAGAGGTGTGGGAGTAAAAGGCAGAACTGTTCCCATTAATTGGCTGATGTGACCTAACAGGTAGGTGTGTTCTTAGTTTGTTTGTGCGCCATAAATGGTATGAACCCAGGGGGCGGCCCTTAGTTCTTAAAAGGGAAATTTTCCAATGCCTATTGGCATGTTACTAAAATACAATTGTTTATTTAGATGAAGCAGGGTTTTATATATACTTTTATAAGCTGTTTATGCAATATATTTTTTATAGAAACCTACACTGCCCAGGGGTATATTTTTCCTTTCACATTTATAAATAATACATTTTCTGTGCTGGAGCTATTCACTCCAATACAATAACAAATTCAGCCCAGAGTTCATGTTTTCTCTTTAATTCAAATTATGTATTTTCTATAGCATCTACCCTTGCCTGTTAAATAGTCATTTTAACAATGTAGTATTATATACACCATCTTTTTAAAACAAGCTCAGTTGGGTTTATGTAACTTCCAAAAAGAAATATGAATGTATTTTTTGTACATATACACACCTGATTCCACAGGAGATAATCAAAGTCTTTTAATATGTAGAATCACATTTACATCTGCAGATGCAGTGGGGAATTTGTTCTTTTATTAAAGGTACTTGCATTCAGACTTCTGTATGGTTGCACCGCTGATCAGTTCTTCCTGCCTTCCATTCCAAATTAAGATCTGCTGCAGCTATTGACACACAGTGCTGTGTGAATGCATCAATAGATGTAGCACAAATATGGCTAAAAAATCAATTTGAGACATAGTACACGTGCAGTTGCGTCCATTTTGACCACTTGAATGCAGTTGCACCATAGCGAGATTGCATCTGATTCAATTTCTGCATCAGGGGGCATGAATTCTTGGAAAAAACAGCATTATGGGGAAAAAATATGCCATTTGTGTCCAGAAATGTACTTTACCCCTGGGCAAATGTGCCCTTATCTCTGCTCACAGGCACCAGTTCCTTCCTCCCCGCTTAAGTTTATACAGTTATGCAACCCCACTCTTATCTTGTTCTATTGTGCAGTGGTGTTATCTGGGACTTGAAGTACGCCTCTTTTCCATAGTGGGTGGTACACAGAGTCTCTCCAAAACAGATGGACTTCAATTCCCAGAATCCATCACTTCACAATGAATAAGATAATGGTGGGGTTGTATTACATTGTGCGTCAAAGGGATGTTGGAAAATTGCTTATACAAGTTATCATGGTTACCTTTCAAGCAGTGGAATCAAGTATATTTATGCATAAAAAGTACATTTATATTTATTTCTGGAAGTTCGGGGTGTATATTTGTCTTTAAGTATGCTGTTAAAATGGATTTCATTGTCTAGGCTTGTAAGGCTTCATTGCTTGATCAATGTGATGGAAACCAGACACTATAGTTTGTCTATAGTTTTCATCTGTATAAAAAGTACAAGTCTGCAAATGTCTGATCTTGGAAATGAAATTTTCATTTGCTGGACCCAATATTGGTCAAAACAGTTTTATCATAAAACAAATATCTTTGTATATGAAAAGCTGATAAAACACTATGGGTGAACACTGCTGATATGGTACTTTATAGGTTAGTTAATAAGTCAGGAGACTTATTTATTTATATACATAGAGAATGTTCTAAAATGGAAATATTGTTTAAAAGTGAGTGTACCCAAATAGCTGTAGAAAAGTGGATGTTGACTACTAGCTATAATACTTTTTAAATAGTGAACACAGATGGCAGTCTGGACATTTTTTCATCCCACGTAGAGTGACTTGACAAAGGATCCAATAAGATCTATTGTTATCCTATTAAGCTTTGATAGACATGTAATAAATTCATACTTGAACAATGTAAGGAACAGTTGAATTCAAGTCTATTTAATATATTAATCACACCATTACTTTTTGTTCTGATCAAAAGCTGCTGAAATATACAATTTTCACTCTTTCTGAAAAGCCAAATTCAGTTAAATGCCAAAGTTACAAGGAATTTGCATATAGAAGTCGACATTGCACAGTATAAGATAACTACTCAAAGGTCCTCATTTTTAAAAATGAAACCGCAACCTTGAGTCACACAAAATTACAATGAGATATGATAGCTGAAAGAACAATTTCTTCAAATAATGTTGGGCTCTGTTGAGATGTTAACCATCATTAAAATCTCATATCCCTTAATTACAGTCAATTATTTGGATTTAACTTTAATAAAACATTGATCTAGACTTACTGTGAATTTGCAATTGAAAGACAGTGTTTGCTTTAATGATCAATATAATCTAAAATACAGATATATAAATAATATAAATACAGATTTCATATGTAGAAAAATCAAAATGCATTTTTTATTTAATTGGTACTGTATTCTTTATAGATAGTAGTGCCTTTATTTTACAAAAACATTGTTCTTTACTTTTTTTATTCCTTACGTCTTAACACAAAGTTAAAGGACAAGGAAAGGCTAAGTCACTTGGGGGTGCCAAAATGTTAGGCTCCCCAAAGTGACTTTAATCGCTTACCTTGTACCCTGGGCTGGTGCCCCTGTTAGGAGAGAACAGCACCAGCCCGGGGTACCTGTAGCAAGCGCTTCCTCCTTCCTGCTTCGTTTTGCAACGACTAAACGTCAGGCGCATGCGCAGTAGAGTGAAAGGCCGACTTCTCTGTTTAAGTTCGGCTTTTCACTCTACTGCACATGCGCAAGCAGGATGGAAGCAAAAATCCAAAAATAGGAAAAAAAAAGCTCCAGCAGATTAACTGCAAAACATTTATTATGGGTAGTGGTAACACGACATGTACACTTGATAAAGGGTATTAACCCGAAACATGTCGTGTTACCACTACCCATAATAAATGTTTTGCAGTTAATCTGCTGGAGCTTTTTTTTTCCTATTTTTGGATTTTTGCAGTTGTATTTGGTTGCAGCACAGAGCAACAACTAGGAGCTAAAGCATTTTTCGTAAGTACTTTATACAAAGTTCACCAATAATTTTTCATTTTTGAAAGCAGGATGGAAGCACTGCAGCTACCCCTGTGCTGTTCTCTCCGAGCAGGGGCACCAGCCTGGGGTAAAAGGTAAGCGATTAAAGTCACTTGGGGGTGCCTAACATTTTGGAACCCCCAATTGACTTTGCCTTTCCTTCTCCTTTAACAGTATAAAGTAAGTTCAAAACTACAGTAATTATAAAAGTCATTTTAATTACTGTACTTGGCTATATGTAGAAGAAATCAACAGTGTTGCTGTTCAACATCAATAGAAAACAGAAAGCAGTAAGGGTAAATAAGGCCCAGACTTTTAATGTTAAAATTATGTAAACCTTCCATGTCACTGTGGAATTGTTTACTTAATGTAAAACAGCTGGGATGAAAATAGAATCTATATTTCTGGATTTATTTGACCTAATTGGAGAAGGCAACAGTCCAAGAGGTTATAGCCAGGGTCCATTTCTCTAAGGTGTCTTAGGTGTCTTAATATATAGCTATATATTATATTAGGGGGTATATATAAATAAAACAGAAGAACAATGTTAACTGAGAATGTTTTCTAAAGCTGTCACCCAGTGGTATTAACACATGGAAAATGCAGAGGGGATAATATTGTTCTTTGCGGAAGACACTACATGGATAGAGCATCCAGTGCCAATGAAAGTAAACAGTAGGGGGCATATTTAATATGCTGTGTAAAAAATGACAAGAAAATTCGGCACACATCGCCAGGCTTCGCCGTGTAAAAACAACATAAAATCAGCGTAATTTACAAGTTTTTTCTTCCACCGGAACTTATGGAAAATAACGGAGTAATATCCGGCGTTCAGGCGGCGATCTTTTCCATTTATTTTACACAGATTTTTACTCCGTTTTTTCGGCGAATTAGTTTTACACAGCATAATAAATTTGCCCCTAAATCTACAGTGTACAATGACTTATTTAACAAACCTGTGTTTCCTACTTTTTACATTGAGGGTAAGGGCACAAGAAGCGAATAATGCCCTTTCCTCAGCCTGCCTTTTTTTTTTTTTTTTTTAAACACTTTACAGGCTGAGCCCTGCGTTGTAAATGAATACTTCTGTCTTTTTATGTTACATAACCCCTATAGCAGGGGTCCCCAACCTTTCTTACTTGTGAGCCACAGTCAAATGTAAGAAGACTTGGAGAGCAACACAAGCATCATAAAAGTTCATGGAGGTGCCAAATAAGGGCTGTGATTGGCTATTAGGCAGCCTCTATTCACACTATCACCTTACAGGGGGCTTTATTTGGCAGTAAATCTTGCTTTTATTTAACCTGAACTTGCCCCGAAGTCAGGAATTCAAAAATAACTACCTGTTTTGGGGGCACTGAGAGCAACATCCAAGGGGTTGGGGAGCAATATGTTGCCCCCGAGCCACTGTTTGGGGATCACTGGTCTATAGTGTCCTGCAAAATTATTTAAATCTTTTTTTTGTGATGTGAGATTATTTATATTAGAAAGAACAAATAAAATACAATATAGTTCATAAACTTTTCATTCCCAATCTAAATTTGTAGCGGGAAAGAACAATTTGGCATAGTTCAAATTCATTGTTCATAAGGGGGTTATTCTGTAACTTTTTTTATACATGGAAAAATAATGCTTTCACTAAAGTAGAAAAGGTCGAAAAACTACACTACACTGATGAGCCCCAAGAAGGGTGAAACTGGTTGGTAGTTGGGAATCTGATCAGCTATTATCCTGGCTTCTGCTTTAATAACCCAGTGGGTGAGCTTTAACCTATAGGATAAACCCATATAAATGGGATATCACTGGAGCTCTTTGGGATTAGTTCTCAGAATTCCTTGTGTTTACTTGCATATTTGAGTTTGTATACATAAATACATATTTTTGTTTAGAAAGGAGAAAGTTGTTGTGATGAACATACTATTGACTGTTCGAATAAAATAAGTTGTTAGAAAAAACTAAAAAGTGCATGTATTTATTAAAAATTTTTTTAACATTTCCTCATAGTTCAATTTGCAAGTTGTTCAGAAAGAATTTAATTAATCTATCATATTGCTATACACATTTAAGAATACATGATATTCCTGCAGTAACCTTGAACTTGTTACAGAGTAAATCATGAAGAACTTTGAAACCATAATCTGAGTTTGCTGTTTTGTTCACAGAACAAAAATACATGAGTAGTGAAATATTTCATTATTTTGTTAATTTTTTAAATTCAGAGCTAGTCTATTTATTCTGGGTATAATATGAGACATAATGTCTTTTGGTTTGAGAGAACACAATAACATGTTATCTGCCAAGGTCAGCATCTATTTTACTATGTACTGGAGTTATATGAAAAAGAAACAATGCAGTAACATAACAAGTTGCCTTTATCATTTTCTAACAGTAATTTTATTCTATCATTAAATATTAATTTCAAAATTTGATTCACTATTGTAACAACATTCCTGTAACAAGTTATTAAAAAGAGATCTGATCCGTTGTTTTAAAAAAATATATATATATTTGCATTCCAACATGCCAGGGTTCACAGTTGCATCAATATAGATTAAAAAAAGAGAAATACACAAAGGGAATTATACACATTTCCAAATTCCAACATTCACTTCTTTTCATATTTAACACTGTGGGTTCATTTTGGTTTTAGCCACAAAATCTGTGCTAAATCCGTGTTACGTTAGGGCAAGTAATACAAACTGGATTTACTGTTAACCCCCTTTGTTCTTACCCATATGTATTAAAAAAACGAGAAATACACAAAGAGAATTATACACATTTCTGAATTCCAACATTCACTTCTTTTCACATTTAACACTGTGGGTTCACTTTAGTTTTAGCCACAAAGTCTGTGCTAAATCTATGTTATTTTAGGGCAAGTAATACAAACTGGATTTATGGTTAACCCCCTTTTGTTGTTACCCATATGTAGTGATGGGTGAAATAATTCACCAGGCATGGATTTGCGGGTAATTTCCAGGTTTCGCCATTGCCGGAGAAAAAAATTGTCGCTTGTGTCAAAAAAAATTGTCACGCACGTAAAAAAAAAAAGACAAGTGCAACCATGTCATTTTCGCTGTTTCTCGAAATTTTAGCTATTTTTGTGAATCTTCTCAAAGATTAGTGACAGATTCACCCATCACTACCCATGTGTGTTTTATACCCAGTTATAGCAAGAAGAGGCCCTTTTAGGTATACCATGCACATATTTTCAAAACTATCAAAGCTCAGTATTTGTGGACATTTCAACTTGTGTTTTCCACGCATTATGTATTTCTAACCTCATGGCAACAAAAGTTTTCATTGGTTTCACTGCTGGTCTGTAGCCATGGGAGTTGATGGTACCATCAAAACCAAGCTAAATGGGTATGGAACCTAATGGTAAAGGGAAGATGGTTCTATGGGATTCTTATTTAGCTATCTGAAATAAAAAAGCTCTTACTGATCTGGCTGGTCATCATCAAAATAGCATAATGATCATCATCCAATTGGCATAATGATGTTCCCTAAATCAGATGACTAAAAACCAGGGTAATATTCTTAGAGACACCTTTATCAAAATTTTAATTTTTGAATTTCTCATTTTTTTAATTTGAAAAAAATAAAACACAAATGTGTGCTTATTTATTGAATTTAAAAAAAAAAAAAAACTTGAATGTGGTGAATTGCATTCTTTGTCATTTCTTAATGGATCTACTAACTTTTATGGAAATGTAAAAAATTCAGAAACCTTTAAATTTTTCCAAAGAGAAATTCCATTGGTTTCTACATGAACTCGACAGCTTCCAGATGGCAAATTTTTCCATTCAAGTTTTTTTTTGCACTTAATAAATCTCTAAAATGCAAGTTCAATTGGAATTTGTGAGTTTTAGTGCAAAAGAAAACTTGAATTGTGGTAAAAATTCAAATTTGAACCTTGATAAATTAGCCCCTTAGCATTGAGGGACCAAAATAATAAAGGCACGCTGAAATGCATTTAATTTGTAATTTTACACTGCTTTAAAACTAGAAGAGACATCCGCAAGTACAAAAAAGAAATATTATTGAAATATATACATTTCCCAATCTATTCTCCAATTTTTGAATTGAAGTAAAATCCTTAGAAAACACATCTCTATGCTATTTGTCTAAAGGACACAGAAACCCCGCAAGCATGTTGCTTTGTAAGCTCACCCTTTATTTGGTATTTACTTTTCTTTCATAATGCAGGGCTGGAATTCTCAACTAGTGGGTTGGAACCCAAAATAGTACCCCACAATATTAATTGTATTGTGGTGCATAAGTAATGCTAAACCAATTCCTTGGTCCCTAAGCTAACAGATTTATCTGTGAAAACAATGTAAAGAAATAATGTAGGCATCATGACTAAGAATAACATGCAAGTAATGCACATTTTGAATATATTTTATTAATTTATTCAGCACTATTATGGTGGGTTACTATGGTTTAATAGAGAACCCATTGCATATTACCTACAATATCTGCCTGTCTGTATATATATAATTTATTCAATTAATACACATAAAACACAATACACAAAGTCTAATTTATAAGTTCTGTAATTAGAAAGTACTGTATGCTCTACTTTCCCATTTAACTTGGTTTGACAGGCCTGATAATCAATACATAGGTTATTTATAATCAACCACAACAAGCTAAACACCTTACTCTAATTATAAAACAGAAGTAGGCCCATGACAATTATACAGCACAGCTTATACCCTGCTATATATTCTTCATTAAGGGTCTGATTTATAAAAATTTGGTGCAGGTAAAATTTAGAAAAAAACATTAGCTCCTTAACTTGCTCATATTTTCTTGCATTGAATGTTGAACAAAAAACCCTGAATGTGGCAAATAAATCCCTTATGATGGAAAAAATCTAATTAATGCTAAAAATGCATGTTCATAAACCAGCCCCCAAGTCTCTATGTATTAAATATTCCTTTAATCTATAACAAAGCTTCTGCTGCCAAATTCCCAATTGAAGGTCCAAGAATGTGCTTTGACATTTTTACCGAACCTTGCACCCAAAATGAAAATATATGTTAAGCAAATTCATATGTAGATTACAGTGCTTTTGTTTGCTTAAAGGAGAAAGAAAGGTAAAAACTAAGTAAGCTTTATCAGAAAGGTCTATGTCAATACAGTCATAAGCACTCACAGAAACGCTGCACTCACTTCTCTGTCACAAGATTTGTTGTGTCTGTTTTCCTGTGCTGGAGACACACAGCTCTCTCCTTTCTCCCCTCTCCTGGTCCCCCCTCCCTCAAGAATGCTAAGAACTTACTCCCCCCCTTAGGAATGTGAATCTGAGCCAATCAGCAGGAAGCTCCCTCATAGTCTTACAAACTGAGTATGTATACTTGGTCTCGGTCTTGGTCTTGGTGCAGGAGCGAGGCATTAAGGGAACTTTCTTTACACAGCTCAGCATTTTCTCTTCCTGTTTGGCTTCTGATCATCTGAACAGGAGAAATATGGGGAGACTTAAGGGCACTATTGAGACAACTGAAGGTATGCCTGCAGCTTGAGATTAACTCTTTATTAGCCTTTCCTTCTCCTTTAAATAGCCAATATTTGCAATGTTTTTAATTTTATAGAGCAAGTCTCATTTGTTGGACTGTAATGTGGCCCTGCAGAATTCTAGCTGTGCATTAGTGATGAGCAAATTTTTTCACCAGGCATGGATTTGCAGTGAAATTCACAAAGCTTCTCCGAAATTGTGATGGGAAAAATTTGTTGCAGCGTCAAAAAACACATTCACAGCAAAAAAGCAGTGTTCGTCAAAAAATTGTATGTGACCCGCATTTTGTGAATGTGAAACAGGACAGATTAGCTCATCACTACTGTTCATACATGACATGTGACAGCAGCTCTCATTAACTTGGAACTAAATTCCCCTGTTTCTAAATACAATATGTGTGAACTTGCACTGAATAAATGACTAATAAAACATGGGCTGGGAAATGTGCATTGATCACTTTTTTCTATGTGTGAAGCACATTTTGCCATTCTTTAATATATATATTATTCTCAAAGTACTGTACTCCCACACCCCCCTCTGTATTTTTAAAATCAGCCCCTGAGCATCCACATGGATTCACATCATAAGGCAAACGAATAAGTGCCTTTAGGTGCATTTTAATTATTACCTGCTCAAAAAAGGCATAAAGTACATGCTGTCCTGATTGCTGTGCTCTGTGCTGGAAGGTCCAACAAAGGCATCCCAAGAACAGCGACTGAACATTTTTTAAATTAATCTAAGAAAATACAAAAAGGAGAGATAATAAATCAAATTTTTCTATTTAAAAGGTTGTTGACATTTCAATTAACTTTTAGTATGATGTAGAAAGTATTATTCTGAGACAATTTGCAATTGTTCTTCATTTTTTATTATTGGTGTTTTTTTAACTCTTACTTTTTTCACTTTTTTTACAAGTTCAGCAGTTATCTGGTTGGTAAGGTTCAAATGCAACCGAAGAGTAGTTTGAACAAGAGACTGATATATTTATAGGAGAGGACCTAACTATAAAAATAAGTTATAAAAAATGCATTTGTAGCCTCACACAACAATTGGTTTCAGGCTGCTGGGATCAGTGACCCCCATTCGAAAGCTGGTACGACTCAGAAGAAGAAGGCAGATAATTAAAAAAAAAAAACTATAAAAAAAAATAATGAAGACCAATTAAAAAGTTGCTTAGAACTGGCCATTCTATACCTTACTAAAAGTTAACTTTTAGGTAAACCACCCCTTTTAGAACAGTTAAAGGTGTGCTTGGACAAGTACCTTTCATGGCAAAGCAAATTGGTTTGAAATGCTTTATGCTGTTTAAGAACCCTGCAGTATAGTATTTTCTAGGTAAGTGTTATTTATAGCCATATTAATGAGTAAATATACAACATTAAGCTAGCAATTTAGTATAATATTTTATAGCATCTCCTTAAGCCTTAGACTCAGACTTATTAAAAGGTAATGCTTTTTATCATTAAAGTTTATTTTCAAGAAAAAAAAAAACCTTTGGCAACGACTTCCAGCATCAAACTTGAAAGCAGCTTTCTTTAAACTTTACTGTCCATTAGTTTTAACAGCAATTTTTTTTACATTAAAAGTAAGCTAATTATTTTATGTTTTTTGTGAAACATCTAAATGTAATGAACCATAAACAGAAATCTCACTGTTAATGTGTTTCTGTAAATTAAAAAAAATGGATAATGGATGCTTTTCTCTATAGCGCACATTTGAGCTAAGTGAGACATTTGCATTCAGAAAAGAGAATATTATTAGCTTTTAAGGTTTGACTTTATGACTTTTGGATATAAAGCAACCCACATTCATGTGGCTGGGTAGTACTTTTTAATCTAATAATTAACGATTACCTGCACCCTATAAGTCAACATAATTTTGTGCTACCATTATGAAAAATACATGCAGTTCTAGGAAAAGCTGTCATTTTGCAGGTCGACAGTTATTTTCTTTGTGTAATCACTTCTCATGTTGGTTGAAACTAATATTAATGTTGCTGTGAGTAGTTCCAGCGCTGTGAGGGCAGATCAGAATGAATTATTGATTTACAAACCACATTTGTGTAAGGAAAAGACTTAGAGCTACAAAATGCGCAAGGGCATTCATGAAGGTTGGGGGAAGTGTAGCACTAAAGAAAACTTTGCATGGTGTCCTGAGACTTTACTGGAGATGCCGCATACTTTATAATGCTAAAATAATACCGGTGGCAATAATAATTGTAAAATATTCTTCCTCAAATAAAATCAATTTGGAAGAAAGTAAGAGAAAAAGAAACACATGCTTTTTTTTATCTTACAGACTAGCAAATAGTAGGGCTGTTGGGTCAGGCTTACTAAATACCATACATTTTAGCAGCATGCCCAAGTTCAGTAAAGCTTTGTAAGACTTTGTAAGCTAGGAAATCTGTATAGACCTAAGGTCAGCTGCAGGGAATATCTAATGAAATAGGAATGTTCTTTGTTCAAATATAACATAAGCTGTGATATTCTTTTATGACTTTTGTGTGCCCAGAGATACAATAACTGAGGTCAGTAAAAAAAGTGTATATGAATGTATGTATGTATATCTTTGTTTATAATGCACTACTTGTGTACACAGCGCTGTATAGTAAAGGTGTGCACTTTTAAAAATACTTTAAACTTCAGATGTGACCAAATAATAAAAAAAAAAAAAAGATTTCCATAAACAGAGGTTGCATGCTTTAATTTGCAGGAGTAATGACAAACCAAAATTCAGGAGGACCACATATTGCAATAAACAAATATACACATTTACAATGAGTAAGTACCACATGTTAAGAGAATACTGAAGTCCTTGCTCCTTAGAGTTTACAGTCCAAGTGGGTAAGTGGGTAAATAACTTTCAAGCACAAATAGGCAGATAATAATGCATATCCACAAGTATAGTAACACAGTAACATAGTAGGTTAGGTTGAAAAAAGACACATTTCTACCTTTTGGGACACTACCACAACATTCAGTCTTGGCAATTATGGCCCATGCCATTGTAACAGAACTTACTGGGGCACTTACTGCTAGACTACAAAAATACAATTGCCAGTACCAGCCAATTAGGTTTTTGCTTTTATGTTTCAGCCTATGTTAGACTTTTCATTCAAACCCCCTGCTTTTTGCCTTCTTCTGGACCAACTAAAAGTTAGGCAGGTTATGTATAGATATAAAAGGTTTAACTTAATGGACATGTGTCTTTTTTGAACCTAACTAACTAACTAGTTACAAGTATTTGCTTTAAATGAAAGATTTATCAGCTTACAAAATAGGCCATCCCTTTTATGTTCAGGTTATAACATTGTATAGCAGATCTTAAAAATGAATAATGCACAGATTCCAAGGTTTTTGAAAATATGGTTCATCTGTGCTTAAACTAATCAGTTTTCCTTAAACCTGTAAAATATGTTGGTGAGCCACAGAAGCATGAATAAAGTTACTTGAGGATGCAAAATAAGGACTGTGATTTGCTGTTTGGTAGCCCCATGTTGGCAGTTATCATACAAGAGGTTCTGACTGGATTAAACTGTATCTTTGTGCTTCCAAAACTTGTCTGCAAGCCAGAAATTTAATAATAGGCATCTACTTTGATGCCACTGAGAGCAACATCAAAGGGGGGTTGTGAGCAAGAGCCACTGCTTGGGGGTTGACTGCATAATGCAACATTTCATTGGTTGTACCCAGTAAATTGGCCTCAAGTTTACATATTAATACATAAATAACAATGAGCACACTTTTTCACTAGGTATTGATTTGTGGCATTTTGACATCGCAAAATTTCATCATGAAAAAAATGTGGTATTCAAAATCCTGATAGACCCCCATGTATTTTCCATGAAAAAGAGACAGCGTGAAAAAAATGGACTTCAGGACTTCAGCACAGAAAAAATTATGGAAAAACACCAATAGACTCCAATGTAGACAAGGTCACAGCAAAAAAAAAAAACTGAAAAAGTAGCCCACTGACGTCAAAACATTTTGGAAATTTTTAACAGATTTGCTCATTACTATGCATTTATCAGATATATGCACTTCCACCATTTGGTGGGGACCCACTATTTTTTCTGTAACCTGTTTAACTCTGTTTGGGTGATGAAACATGGAGAGATTAGTCTCACATGATAAATCTGTACTACCAAGGGCAACTAATCTTCTGAAATTTCTATCCCACTGGCAGTAATGTGAATTGCAGGTGGGGAAACATATGCATCTCTTCCTTTTTTCACGGTAGTGCATATTTATTGCAGGTGACAAATCTCTCCCTGTGCCATGGCCCTTTAGTAAGAGCGCTGCTGTGCACCATCAACAAAGAATTCTTGTCAATTACTGTGTACAAAAAGCAATCAGTACTTAGCTGTCTTTGCAAACCAGCAATCTGTTTTTTTTATCGTTAAAGCTGCAGGATTGTGCTGCTCCCCCATAAAAGTTCCCTGTTGTTAAAGTTCAAAATTGCTCCCTAGGATATTCTGTGGACACCAAGGTAACCGCAGTAACATTGTTTTGCTGCTACAGGCAAGATTAGATTCTACAGAAAATTAATGCATAACTTTAAAGTAATGCCCCAATTTAGCCTCCTTTATATTATACAGGTATGAGATCTATTATGAGGAATGCTTGGAAACTGGGGTATTCTGGATCACATATCTTAAGTCCACTAACAAAAATGTAAACAATATGTATGTATGATAGCCAAGTTCTGAATGTACTGTTTTATTATTATTACTACATAAAAAATCTAATTAAAGAATTTAGAAGTATTTGGTTAAATGAAAGATGTATCAGTTTGCCGAGTAAGTCATCCCTTATACCTGTAAGTGCAGAAAAGATGCGCTGCAAATATGCAGAGAACAAGCACATAATAAGCTATAATATATACGGTATATATATCTATCATAATAGAATATCATAGCTTATTGTGTGCTGGTTCTCTGCATATTTGCAGCAAATCTTTTACAACAGGGAACTTTTAAGGGAGAGTTTGGCTCACAAGTAAAAAAGGTTGGGGATTCCAGCATTATTGTATATACTGACTGGTTGCTTTCAGTTGTAGCAGACTTTGTTTGTGTTACTCCACAACCAACCATGTACATTTTTTTATATAATAAATAAGCTAAATTCCCCATAGTACTAAGGTTTTTTTTAATTTTTCAGAGCATACACCAAATATGAAGGGGATAAAAGACAGTTGTCTATTAAACACCTTCATATGTGTAAAGCATTGTTTATGAATTTTTAAAATTTTTATCTGTTGTATTCAGTATTAGCTTTGTTTAGATTCTTACTGTGTCTTCTTCTCACAAAGCTTGGCTAAAGTTATATCAGTATTGTGGTTGCGAGCACGAATCCCAAATGCTTTATCATATAGATAAAAACTAAGAAACCATTTGTTATTCTCTCCTCTTCTTGTATGGACCTCCAACTGTTTGTTTTTATTTATTTTTCTTCTGCGTCCCTCCATGTCAGTACACATGGGTAGCATCGCCCCTCCCACACAGGAGGTAGGACCTATAACAAAGCCAATTAAAATGAATCCTGCCCTATAAGACCACCTGACTTCCTCCTCACCACCGTTATTTTTTTGTCCTACCGGACAGGTAGGTAGGATCTCCCTCCTCACTTTTTTTTTTTTTCATCTTAGATCAGTGGAAGGGCTTACCAGGCTAGGTGCTGTTCCTGGAAAAGTAACTTGCTCTTCTTGGTGAACATTGGCAGAAGGCGACAGCCCTCTTCCCTTTCTTGTTAAGTCAGGGTAAGGCTTTTGTGGGGTGTCTGGTAGTTCTCCCTATAGTTGTACTTATGGGCGCTACCCCCCTGGTTCTGGTAGGTCGCTGAGGGTGACATGTGGGTGATCCTGAGATTGCTCGTGTCACTAGGGATTCAGGGGCTTTTTTTCTGGCAGTGTGTCTGTCAGTTTCCTGCTTTCCAAGATGGCGTCGATGTAATCTTGCGTTTGCAGGCGGCCATCTTGGAATTGGGCAAAGGCTTCATTGCATGCATGAGTCCGTGCCCTGGTAAGTTTTTTCCTTTTGGATTGTTTTTTCACTTAGGTTGATTTTTGTTTCCCCTTTTTTGACATGAATCCCTCGGCCTCAAACTCTTCTGCCTTACAAGTTTGGTAAGTCCCTCCAGATTAATTTTTTTTTTTTTTTTTTTAACTTCGGTGTAGACACAGAGGGATGTTTCCCGGGTAATGGAGAAGAATTTACCTGATGCCCCAAATACGCAAAATGTTCAAATTGATGCCTATTGGGAAGAAATGCAGGTGTGGGCATACCCATGGTCCTAGCCTTGTGCTGAAATAGCCCCCCTGCGCTACTCCCAACTACGCACAGTATTCAAACTGATGCCTATTTGGTAGGCTACAGGTGTGGGTTTTTTCCACATTTTTACCTGTAAGCTAACTTAGCCTCCATTTTTCCTGTGTTTTTTGTGAGGCTTTAAGGACTCCTGCCCTGTGAAATGATTGATTAAGGGCCATGGGTATGGATATGGGCTAGTGTCAGCTTAGCCTGAATCCGTTGAGTATGATTCCTCAGTTTCCACTATGTGTCTAAAATGCTCTGTGCACTGGGAAACCTGCATACTAATTAGCAATTATATCCCTCAGCTGAAAGCTGTCAGGGTTCTTGCTGGAGGTCCCATCCTGCAGACAGTCTCTTCTGGTAAGGTGCACTTCTTTTACTTATAATTTCTTATGTTTTATTGTGAGCCTGAGGCCTCTGTGCAGACACAGTGGGTAATTGTGCTCTTTATTACACCAGGTGCTTCTATAGCTGTTTGGTGTTGCACTACTGCAGAAGTATTGTTTCTTCTTCCTCTCTCATATTGTGTGCTCACAATTAGCAGCCATTTCCCAGGTTTCACTGGAGTTTGCATTCTGCTGACTAGCTTTGCTGCTTGGTAGGTGCTTGTGTTTATCTGGGGCACCTTGCTTACTTTTGCTAGTTTTTTATCCCAAGCTTAAGTCCTCTGTGCAGACACAGCAGGTATTTGTGCTCCTGTTTTTACCAGGCACTTCCAGCAATGATTGGGGGTTTGCTCAGCTTTAGCAGTATTGTTCCCCCTTTCTCTCTCTCTGATATTACTGTATGTGCGTGCTCCCTATAAGCAACCTACTCGGGTTTCTAACAGGGATTTGCTTTTCCACCAAGCCAGTGCTATCTGGTAAGGAGCTGTTTGCTTATGGGTCACTTCACATTTAAGTTTTATTGTGAGCCTCCTCGGTGGCAGACACAGGTGATTGCCTTTTATTTCACATTGTTTTCTCTTAGAAATTTCTTTCTCTCTGGTGGCTCAGGTTGAGCCTAGTTATAGTTCAACCTCTTCCACTGATGGTTGGTGGCTGCCTGGTTCCCATCCTCCTTATGGCCCTTGGCCCGCTTGTCTGCTGGCGTGTGGCTTGGCCCGCTTGTCTGCTGGCGTGGCCCTTGGCCCGCTTGTCTGCTGGCGTGGCCCTTGGCCCGCTTGTCTGCTGGCGTGGCCCTTGGCCCGCTTGTCTGCTGGCGTGGCCCTTGGCCCGCTTGTCTGCTGGCGTGGCCCTTGGCCCGCTTGTCTGCTGGCGTGGCCCTTGGCCCGCTTGTCTGCTGGCGTGGCCCTTGGCCCGCTTGTCTGCTGGCGTGGCCCTTGGCCCGCTTGTCTGCTGGCGTGGCCCTTGGCCCGCTTGTCTGCTGGCGTGGCCCTTGGCCCGCTTGTCTGCTGGCGTGTGGCTTGGCCCGCTTGTCTGCTGCCGTGTGGCGTGGCCCTTGGCCCGCTTGTCTGCTGGCATGGCCCTTGGCCCGCTTGTCTGCTGGCATGGCCCTTGGCCCGCTTGTCTGCTGGCGTGGCCCTTGGCCCGCTTGTCTGCTGGCGTGGCCCTTGGCCCGCTTGTCTGCTGGCGTGGCCCTTGGCCCGCTTGTCTGCTGGCGTGTGGCCCTTGGCCCGCTTGTCTGCTGGCGTGTGGCCCTTGGCCCGCTTGTCTGCTGGCGTGTGGCCCTTGGCCCGCTTGTCTGCTGGCGTGTGGCTTGGCCCGCTTGTCTGCTGGCGTGTGGCTTGGCCCGCTTGTCTGCTGGCGTGTGGCTTGGCCCGCTTGTCTGCTGGCGTGTGGCTTGGCCCGCTTGTCTGCTGGCGTGTGGCTTAGCCCGCTTGTCTGCTGGCGTGTGGCTTGGCCCGCTTGTCTGCTGGCGTGTGGCTTGGCCCGCTTGTCTGCTGGCGTGGCCCTTGGCCCGCTTGTCTGCCGGCGTGGCCCTTGGCCCGCTTGTCTGCCGGCGTGGCCCTTGGCCCGCTTGTCTGCCGGCGGGTGGCTTGGCCCGCTTGTCTGCCGGCGGGTGGCTTGGCCCGCTTGTCTGCCGGCGGGTGGCTTGGCCCGCTTGTCTGCTGGCGTGGCCCTTGGCCCGCTTGTCTGCCGGCGTGTGGCTTGGCCCGCTTGTCTGCCGGCGGGTGGCTTGGCCCGCTTGTCTGCCGGCGGGTGGCTTGGCCCGCTTGTCTGCCGGCGGGTGGCTTGGCCCGCTTGTCTGCCGGCGGGTGGCTTGGCCCGCTTGTCTGCTGGCGTGGCCCTTGGCCCGCTTGTCTGCTGGCGTGTGGCTTGGCCCGCTTGTCTGCTGACGTGTGGCTTGGCCCGCTTGTCTGCTGGCGTGGCCCTTGGTCTGCTGGTGTGGCCCTTGGCCCGCTTGTCTGCCGGCGGGGCCTTTGGCCCGCTTGTCTGCCGGCGGGGCCCTTGGCCCGCTTGTCTGCCGGCGGGGCCCTTGGCCCGCTTGTCTGCCGGCGGGGCCCTTGGCCCGCTTGTCTGCCGGCGGGGCCCTTGGCCCGCTTGTCTGCCGGCGGGGCCCTTGGCCCGCTTGTCTGCCGGCGGGGCCCTTGGCCCGCTTGTCTGCCGGCGGGGCCCTTGGCCCGCTTGTCTGCCGGCGGGGCCCTTGGCCCGCTTGTCTGCCGGCGTGTGGCAGGGCCCATGGCCCGCTTGTCTGCTGGCCCGCGTGTTTTCTGGTGTTTGTTGTGACCCTTAGCCTGTGTGTCCGCTGGTGTCTGTCTTGGCTTGCGGGTCTGCTGTGCAGGGCCGCTGGCTCTGAGTGGTCATTGGGGTCTTGGTTCATGTGGCCATTGTTTTTTGGCTTATGGGACGCTGGTTCTTGCCATTGCCCTTGGCCCTTATGTTGCCCTACAGACTTGTGTGGTCACGGGCCCTTGTTTTGGCCTTTGACCCTTGCACCCAGGGGTTTTGGTTGGCCCTTTGCTTTCTTAGGGATTGGCTTATGTGTTAGCTGGTCTCAGGATAGCCTTTGGTGCTGATGTCCGCTTTTGTTGGTGTGGCCCTTGGTGCATGTGGATTCTGGGTTTTGCCTTAGTTATAGCCTGGTGTTGTCTTTTGGGCCATGGACATGCTTGAGGGTCTGCCCTATGGCAGTCCTAGATAAGGCTAGGGTTATTGCCTCCCAGGACCTCTGACCTTGGTTTCAGTGCTTGCTTGCTTTCTTTATCCAAAGGTTGGCATGTTTGCAGCGGGAGTGCTCATGCTTGGATTCACATTCGCTATTTGGCAATGTTTGGTTGTTTGGGTGCTATGGCTTGTGTGCTATCAGCCCTTCCCTCTGGGATTTTGTCTTCGTGGTGGTTGCATTTGCACACCAGGTGTACATTCAGGCCGGCTAGTTTGTGCAACATTGCCTTGGTGTGCATTGCCTGACATGTATTTTGACTTTAGGATATAGATTGGTGTGCAGACTGTTATTTGTCTTAGCATCAGCAGTTGCTTGCACAGTGCTTATACCAGTGTTGCTGGTTCATTAGCTTCTTATGTTCCCCAGTTTGGTTGGGCTTAGTGGACTTTGAGGGCTGCAGTATCTCTGTATTTGTGGACATCTGCATCAGTGCCTTGTTGGTTCTTCTTTTGAAGATGATTGCCCAAGCTTTTTTGAGCTGCTCCCATTGAGCTGTGGAGTAGATGCTTGCAGGTGACAAGCTTTATTTTCTAGTGCCACTGTTTGGGGCTTAGGGTCAGTTTCTTAGCCTCGGCACTAGTGGGTTATATATCCTAGTTGTTGCCAGTTCTGGTGTGGTTTCTCTGGCCTGCTAGCTGTGCTAAGTTAGTTATACTATTGAGCTGGTTAGGCCAGGATTATGGTTGTGTATGCAGTGAGCGTCTGGGTATTGTGAAAGGCCCTCTGTTCTGTGAAAGAACTCTTGTTGCAGGGAATGGTCATTTTTTGCCTTGGCTTGCTTGTCTCTCATATTATGTTATATGCAGTAGTAGGAAAATTTGAGTTTTGGTTGTCAGCCACTTACTTATACCTTGGGGCATTGTTGTTCTTTTTGGTTGTTCAGCATTCTTATCTCATTTTCAGGGTTTCATCAGTGTCCCTGTTTCCTTTACGGGATGTTGGCCTTGTTTTGGCCTTTCTTGCTCTTGTTTGGTTTTGTACCTTTTGTTTCCCACCCCTTACTGTTTTGTGGGGCATGGCTTGGTAGATCCCATGTGTACTGACATGGAGGGACGCAGAAGAAAAGGAGAATTTCACTTACCTTCTTGACGTAAATTCTATTTCTTCTAGTCCCGACATGTCAGTACAGGTTTCCCATCCCAATTTTGCTTCCTGTACTGCTATGGCAAATGTATAACAGTGGTGAGGAGGAAGTCAGGTGGTCTTATAGGGCAGGATTCATTTTAATTGGCTTTGTTATAGGTCCTACCTCCTGTGTGGGAGGGGCGATGCTACCCATGTGTACTGACATGTCGGGACTAGAAGAAATAGAATTTACGTCAAGAAGGTAAGTGAAATTCTCCTTATTTAGCATTCTCCCAAAGGTAGGATAAGCCAAAGTCCTCCCACTATTTCAGGCTGAAAGTACAAAAACATTGCCTTACAATAAAGGTAATGCAGCATATGAAAAGAGAGCAGCAGTGAGATTTCAAGGAGCTTAAAAAATGTATCCAAATGTTTTAAACATTTTTGAAATGTTAATGCTATAGCAAATGTGTGTACAGCGAAACTTAAGTATTTTTAAACTAGCATTGCTGCAGGGTCTTACATGCAGAGTTTCTAAACTAATACAAAAATAATTCATATATTTTTAAACTTTTGAACAGGAGCACATGATAAATTGGGAGATTACAATTTTTTCTGTCAACCAAGGCTGGTCAAGCGGGCATGTGAGATACCATTGCTGTTAATATTTTATAAATATTATAGTGCAGTGACTGAGGGTATTATAATAAAAGGCCACTTTTATATTTTATTTAAGGGTTTTAGATAAAACTGTAGCATTGTTTTATCTCTGCATCAGCAGCAGGCTTTTAGATTTACATGATTTTTATGGTGTCATTTTTATTTCTAAATTACACTGTTTACATAGGAAATAATTCACTCTGCCATTTAAATTTTTATTGTTGAACCAACAAATGTATTTTAGCTGTAATATTGGTGAGTAGGCAGCCATCTTGGTGCATTGTGTCTGATTCTGAGCTTTTAGAAAGAGCCAGCACTACACATTGGAACTGCTTTCAGGTAACCTATTTTTCTCCTACTCCCATGTAACTGGTGGAGTCCCAAGCCGGACTTGGATTTCTTACTATTGAGTGCTATTCTGGTATCTACTGGGATCTACTGCTATCTTGCTACCTTCCTATTGTTCTGCTGATTGGCTACTGGGAGGGGGGGTGATATCACTCCAACTTGTAGCGCAGGGAAGTTTATCAGAGCACAGTCGCATGACTGTGGCACCCTGGGAAATGTAAAATATAGCTAGCTCCATGTGAAATTTCAAAATTAAATATAAAAAAATCTGTTTGTACTTTTTAAAAAAATGGATTTCGATGCAGGATTCTGCTGGAGAAGCTCTATTAACTGATGGAACATGTTTTCCCATGGCAGTATTCTTTTAATCATCAGCTCTGTATCATTCAGAGCTGTCTCATTTATTTGTGAATCCTTTTCCCAGGAAAATGAATCTATGCTCTTAATAAAAGAGAACATTAGAAGTGTAAAAATGCTACCATTATCATAACAGTTATTAGAGCACCAAATATTATTTATAGGACAGATCAAACCTGAGAAATATTACAAATTCTGCATGCTGTACTTCTACTTCACATATAAGAGGTCACAGCTCTGCAATTTGGTGATACAAACTTTCTGGTGTGTACTAATAATATAATAAGAATGTTTTATTGAATAAGGATTAATCTGCCATGAATTCGATTATTTATGTAAAAAGATATGTGACCTGCAACAAGCCACTGCATTCAAGTAATAAACAGGTTGCTAAATCTGTGGGTTTGAATTTCACACCAGAAATAGGAATTACAAACAGATAACACCTAATAATTTGGAAACCTCTCCCAAGATTGTACAAGGAATACAAACCTCTTCTTGTAAATGGGTATGCTTAACATGTAATGTTAAGATAACGTGCAGGAAACTCCAGTATTCCTTCCAATAATAAACAGCAGACTTATATATGGATTATGCATACGGGGCAAACAATACAAAATTAGATATTTTTCATACTATGTATAAATCAGAAAAAAGATTTTATGGCAACTCAGATGGTTTATTAAGCCCCATTTTAATTTCTCTCATGCAAATATGTACAGTTTTATGGGGTTTTCTGACTTTCCATATATTTGAAAGTAAGTGTTCTATACGTTTATAGAATAAGCTATAATTTGCAATTTTAAATCATCATTTCACATATTTCTTTACTTACTAAAATAAAACATCCTAAACTGGATTTCCAGGGGATTCTAAACAGTTTGATGTCTAATATGTATAGAACTACCAAAGTATGTTTCATGCAGAAACCCCGAAAATGAATAATAAAGCATATGAATTGTCATAGCAGCCACTTAAATTACTAAACAAATTCATACATTTGCTGCATATGTTTGAGGTGTACGTCGAAACGTCCCCAATACATTGAGGAATACATTGAAACCACATATTTTTGGAACATTCGGATTCTTTGGAACCCAAAATGGTTAGACATGGCTACTAGCTTTCCAAAGATTAGTGATGAGCACATTTTTTTTTTGCCAGGCATGGATTTGCTGTGAAACTGCGCATTACCCCATTGGCTAATTTTTTCATGAAACTGTCATACAAATTTGCAGTGACAAAAAAATTGGCAAAGGAAATGCCCATTGATATTACTGTAATGTATTTCGAGTGAGAAAAAAGTTGTGGTCAAACGAAAAAGTCACGATTGCGTCAAACAAGTTGAAGTGTAAAAGACATCACAAGCGCATTAAAAAGTTGTGCAAAGTTCGCAAATTTTTTCTGCGATAGGGGAAAGATTTGCTTGTCACTATAGAAATGTACCCAAAGTTTGCATTGGGTATATGCAACATTCTGCAGTGTGCTGCAGTCTATCTTTGTGCACGAAGGCACTCAAATACAATTCATCATGATTTTTCCTACAATTGTGTGTTTTCTTCCAAAATTCTAGCATCATTTTGGCTGCATACTGCATGTCCTCTGCTGCATGTCCTCCGCAATTGCATGCAGTGCAAAAAAAAAAGTGAACTAATTTCATTACTTGCTAGTGGGTAATATCTTCAGAGTAAGGATAGCGCCACTTCTGGAGCACTAATATTTGTTGAGTCAAAAACAGCTTTACCATCTGATTAGCCAGGCATTAGCCAGTCAGCAGCATCTATTGAAACAACCTGCTCTGGGAACCCTGGAATTACCACCATGACCAGGGTCACAGTAAGTCCTAGATTCACAAGCATCATTAAATGCACTTGCACACAGTGCATCAGAGCAGACTGGGTGGGCACACTGGCCCTCAGTAGAACTATGCTACTATGCAGAAAACCCTGCACTACACTGATGAGCCTCAAAAAGGGCGAAACCGGTCTGTAGTTGGGAATCTGATCAGCTATTGTCCTGGCTTCAGCTTCAAACCCAGTGGGTGACCTGTAGCCTATAGGATAAGCCCATGTAAATGGGATTTTTTTTAAGAGTTTGGAATTCATTTCCAGAATTCCTTTTGTTTGGTTTTGTCTGTATGAGGCAGTCTCCTCAACCTTATTTATTTGTTTGTAGAACCACATGGTGACTCTACCTAAGCTGATCAGAAAACCCTGCACTACACTGATGAGCCTCAAAAAGGGCGAAACCGGTCTGTAGTTGGGAATCTGATCAGCTATTGTCCTGGCTTCAGCTTCAAACCCAGTGGGTGAGCTGTAGCCTATAGGATAAACCCATGTAAATGGGATTTTTTTTAAGAGTTTGGAATTCATTCCCAGAATTCCTTTTGTTTGCTTTAGAACTATGCTGAAGTGCAAAAAACAAGCTAAGTGCAAGTATCTCCAGTGAATAGCAACAAGACAAGCACAATATTGCATTTATTTTAGAGCACCACACTTTTGGCTGCTTTTGTAAATGGGCATTATTGTCTTGGTTTCAAAAGTTGGACTCTTGCATTATTTAGTGGGTATGTGCTAGGCCAGACTGTTATTATTTTTTTAAAAAAAGTTACCCATTTTACTTTGTTTATACATATTTTTCAGGATATAATAGCTTTCTTACATTAGCACATGAGCTATTCTGATTGTTTATTTCTTTCACTGTTTTGTTATTGAGAGTGCCGCGGGATACATTAATACTGTGTTTCAACATGCACTGCTTCTGAGCAAACTGTTAGATGAAGTTTGTTTACTGCAACATTTTTAAGGCAAAACATATTTGAGAGGGACTCAAACACATGCCATATTCCAGATCCTTGTAAATGTGTTGTCAGATGGTGATGTGCTTAAAAATAAATATATATAATGCTGAGTGAGTATAATTGGAGCATATACCGCAGACCTAAACAAAAATGTTATCCAAGAGTCGAGATATTTATAACTCAGTGAACATTAGTTCAAAAGGTGCCATACTCATTAGGAGCACACTGTTTCCATTCGCTCACAGTAATGTATGCTCTGTTCATTTAGATATAAAAACTGTAGTGACATTGGGCTTTTCTTTAGGATTAAAAGACTTGAACAGTTCTTTCTAACCCACTTTTAAACACTGCATAATATGCACTATACAGTCAGAAACATATGCAATTTTACAATTTAGAAAACAGATAGTGGGACCAAAAGAAACATCAGGGGTCGAGAGATGTCTGTAATATAAGCACGACTTTGTAAAATAGATGTGTTGAAGGGGAATTGTCTGAATGGGTGTAGGTCATTTTAGAAAAGAGAGAAAAAATAAAAAACATTCCCCTTACAAAATGCAAATTAATCAATAAAAATAAAATCAATAAAAAATTCAATAAATGACTATGAAACAGAACTAGCCCCATTGCAAAAGGTTACACTGTTTTTTTGCAGAATATATTTTGCCACCAAATATATATATATACTGTATATACATATATATACACACTGTCACTTGTTGAGTACAGTTTAAAGCAGTGCCATTTGGAATCCAGGATAACTCTAGTAGATGACACCACTAAAATAATAATAGAGAAATGCATTATATCAAAGTGACAGATATGGGAGGATTAGTTGTAATTAACAGAAATGAAATCACCATTTATTGTATGTCTTATCCTTAATTAGCCTTAATTAGTTAAAAACAAGTTTGTTTGTTTGCTTCTGTCTAGTACACATTGGCTTCACTGCTCCCTGCGAGTCATGCGATTTAGTTTATTCTCACTTGAAAATTGGTTTCAAATTGCTTAGGAGGTGATTTATCAATGTTGTGTTTGATTTTTTTTTTTCTCAATTTTAAGTTTTTTTGCTCCTGGCTGGAAAACTCGAAGTCTGATATTTATTAAGTGCACAGAGTAGTTAGTGAGCAGCCTGATGCTCCTACAAAGAGAACAGAAGTATTGAAGTCCTGGATGCACTACCCTCAGGACAGAGACTTAAGTTTACAGATTTAGGGAATACTGTAGCTGGCCTAGGTTTCACTTTCATGACCTGATGCTTGGGGGTTATGCAACATCCTTGCTATAACGTGAGAGCCCATTCCTAAAGTGTCCTTTTGTTTATTTATGTGGTTAAGAGATCATTTTCTGGAAAACACAACACTTCCAATTAACTATGATATCGCAGTTTGTATTGAAATCCAAATGCATTAATTAGTTTGCAGAGGGAAGAATATTGAAGAATTCCACAGAAAAGAATGAGATATTACTTCATTTTAGGATTTGAAAGGTAACGGTAGCACAATTGCCAAGGCAATGGAGGAAGTGGAAGAGGAAAGGGCAATTGACAGTGTCTGAAGTTGCTGTAAATCACAGAGTATTAACAAAGAGAACATTAATAAAAAAGGTTGTTTTTTAAAAATAAGAATCTCTTGACAGAAAACCACCCAGCCTTATTAAACTGTGCATACAAAATTATATAATAGTATGTAGGGACCCATAGGGTTAAATGCCTTATGGAGTGATATCCCTACCTCTTCACATAAATCCCTTGTTACTGGGCAGAAGCCTTTGTAACAGTTTATAGTTATGCCTATCCTTTATTGGACTATAAGGTTGTCCACACCCCTTGCAGCCACATATAGTGTCTAGCAAGGACTGCTACCTATGCACAACCCTCCATTGAGCCTGGGTGCAGACACAGGCCCCAGTAAGCCATATTATTTGAAGTAAAGTCGGGGACAGGGCCCGTGAACGAGGTAAAGTTAGTCTCAGGACTAGACTCTGTCATAGCACGCTCTAGGAGTGTGACTCAGTCAGGGCTATTTAGAAAGAGCAGCTGTCGCTCCAACAAAGGAGAATTTAGTGGGATTAGCATACCCCTGGCTCTGGCTGCCTTGCTGTAGGGACCACAGTTCAGACACGGGTATCAGGCGAGTATTAACCCCTGAACCACCGTTGGCTGTAGGGATCTGGTCCAGTAAAGGGTATTCAACCTTGGGACTTCTGACAAGTAGCTCACATCTATCTCCACTGTGGTGCTGCACTGTTCTGTACTTCACAACTGCACTTAACAACTGTACCATTCTACCTCAATTACTGTGAGTATTGACTGATCCCTGTGCTAATATCATCTGTCTTGCACAATAAAGAGTTCATTAGTTCATCTGCAAGAGCTCCTGGCGTCCTATTACTTTAACGCACTACACAGTACCAGTGGGAGATGTAGTACAACATTGTACAAATTACCTTCCACTTAGCGAAGGCCCACTCCTTTGAAAGAGAGTCCCAATGTGCCCCATGCTCTAACCATAGCCTGGCATTTAAAGTGCTTTTTAGCCAAAAAGGGGTTACAAGTATATTCACACTTTGCCTTTTATTATCTCCCCAGACTTCAGGGTTGTAAAACAATAATAGCTATATTTAAATAAGAACTACGGATAATGACACATTTGTGGTATACAGGCATTCAAAAGCTTAAATGAAGTAGATCTGCATGTAAGATTATTGAAATAGATTATCTTACTTAAAACTACAGTATATATATATATATATATATATATATATATAGTCTCGTAGAAAGCACTCCAGGGACATATAAAAATCAAAAAATTTTTATTTAGACACAAATGTCTACGTGTTTCGATCCATACGGGATCGTCATCAGGACGTCCTGATGACGATCCCGTATGGATCGAAACGCGTAGACATTTGTGTCTAAATAATTTTTTTTTGATTTTTATATGTCCCTGGAGTGCTTTCTACGAGACTATATACAATTTTATGGTTAGCACCCGGCCATTGGCGTTTTTTGTTTGGTGAGTGCCGATTTTTGGAACAATATATATATATATATATATATATATATATATACTATACACATTACCCCAGCACTCCATTATAAAGCTTCAAGAGAAAATTAAAAACCAATTTTGCACACACTGAAGGAAAAATGTCTGCATTTTAGTAAAAAGAGACATATAAATATATATATACAGTAAATAAAAAATCTTGTCAGGTTTTAGTTGATGAGATTTTTATTCTTAAAGAAAAACAATCATGGAAAAAATAGGGTTTTTTTTGGTCATGTTTTACATTGCTTCAAAATGTGAACACAAACATTTATTTGCTCCATTGTTTTCAAGGTGCAAATGAAACACATGCTCTGATGATAGTGTCCCTTTTAAAGGAAACTATACTTCTGAACAATGTAGGTCTCTACCAAAATATATCACAAAAAAACTACAGTTTTCATAAAAATATACTTTTTTTTTAGTAATATGCGCCTTTGGTTAATGCTAAATAGAATACTGCCTTTTTAAATACTAAGGGCCACCCCCTGGGATTATATGATTCACTGTACACTCAAATAAACCAAGGGCACACATACAGTTAGGTCCATAAATATTTGGACAGAGACAACTTTTTCCTAATTTTGGTTCTGTACATTATCACAATGAATTTTAAATGAAACAACTCAGATGCAGTTGAAGTGCAGACTTTCAGCTTTAATTCAGTGGGGTAAACAAAATGATTGCATAAAAATGTTAGGCCATTAAAGCATTTTTTTTAACACAATCCTTTCCTTTCAGGGGCTCAAAAGTAATTGGACAACTGACTCAAAGGCTATTTCATGGGCAGGTGTTGGCAAGTCCGTTGTTATGTCATTAAGCAGATAAAAGGCCTGGAGCTGTCTCTATCCAAATATTTATCGACATAACTGTACATGTTAGGCGACATCAGCCAATGAATAGACAAAGTTCTTTCTCTTATTCCCACACTTCTTCCTGTTACAGTTAGAGCTGTATTATTTCTGGTGAGGTGGTTAGTTTCCTTCCAATCACTCCAAAACTACTTAATTATTACAGTTACATGTTACAATAAATTTCTAATATCTTATTCTTTGATGGTATAGGAATATGGTGTATACTATATATGCTTTGATAAGGTGGAGGCCTATCAGAGAGGAAAACCAAAGTTTATACCTGGGGCTGATTTAGTGGATCCACTGACCTATGCCCACTCCTGTATCTGTACTAACAGGCACTGCATTGGCTTGGGTGCAGACACATGCAGAGCTGTCAACCCCCCCCTATTTTGTTTATAGTTTATATGTTTATAAGCACTGCATTGGCTTGGGTGCAGACACATGCAGAGCTGTCAACCCCCCCCTGTTTTGTTTATAGTTTATATGTTTATAGGCACTGCATTGGCTTGGGTGCAGACACATGCAGAGCTGTCAACCCCCCCCCCCCTATATTGTTACCCTATTTTTACCCCCCTGATATCCTGTCGCTCCCCATGATTTCTGGGAAGAAGACAGACACTGTTTTTGGTTGGTATTGTTTTGATTTTGTAAAATGATGTCTGCCTGCATACATGCAGTACAAACTACTATTGTAAAAAATAAAAATCTTATCAATCAATTGCTACATTTGTACTTTGTCATCATGTTCCACAAAAATTCCCCAAAGTGGTCGGAACTTTTCACTGTTGTTATTTTAAATACTGTATTTGTGGTCATTTTTTATTATAGAGTTTAGCAAGTTAAAGCATGGGAACATATGCCAATGAAAGCACTGAATTAATTATGAAAATGTTCTAAAGCGTGCCCTTTTCTGTGTGCTGCATAACCGAAATAGCTTCTCATCAGATGGTAGAGGTAACGTAATCTGTAGAACTGCGTTTTCAGGGTGAATTGCCAATCATCTCTTTTCTGACAGTACATTCAATTTGTTTATATGTTCTGTTCTGCTTTTTAAAGACTTCTTAGTTTCAGCTCAACATTTCTTCAAAATAATTATTGCCGTTTTAGGTGTATTGTGGTTAAAAGAAATGTGTAATTTTTGGAAAGAAGGTTTCCCACTATTTTCTGAGCTTTAGAAGATCAACTGTAAGAGAAGGGAAATGAATACTTCAAATGCACTTAAAGACTGAAGGAATCCAAGGAATTTCAAGAGACTGCAAAGCATAATGTTGCATCACTCCCCCACTGTGAATCAAGTAGTCTTAAAGTTTTCTATAACAGCAGGAAGAAAACCAGAATATGGAAATACATTCCATATAATGTAATGACAATACAAAACAGTATGAAACACTGACAGAATTTTAGTCAGTGTTAAAAAAGATGTGTATTGTAACTGGCCATCATAGAACTATGCCAAAACTTTCATTCTTATTCTTAATGTGCTCTGTAATTTCTGTTATGTAAAACAATATGTGTGTGGAGCATTTACAGGGCAATGTGATCAGCAAATGTTCTCTTTTCATACCAAAATGGCAAAACAAAATTCTCTGGTGAAAATGAAAACTTCTGGATGTTAACCAATAAGGTGGAAAATCGAATTTGTCATTGACTGTATTGCCTCTGGCAGCAGAAAGCAAAATGCAGTGCAATTTGGTCATCCCAAAATCAGTCTCTGTGTAACTGCTTTTGTAGTTATGGGAGATAGCTCTTAGTACAAGTTGATCCAGGGACTGGTCCGATTGCCATCTTGGAGTCAGTGTCACGAGCGATCACCGCTCAAGTGATCACCGCTCCTTACCTGTTCGGCGGCGTCCTCCTTCCCGGCGCGGCGAATCCAAGATGGCGGCGCCCAGGACTCCACGTGGGCGCAAGGATGCCGGCGCGATGACGTCACGCGCTATGGCGCCAAATTCAAAAATAAAAGGACGCCAGAGACCCAGGTTCAATGCCCGAGTATAGCTCAATATTTATATTGTGTTCCTGGGTCTCTTATTGTCTTTCCTGCTCTCCTATTGCCAAATCACTGCTTGTTCCTGACCTTGAACCTTGCTGCCTGCCTTAAGTGACCATTGCCTGAACCTGACCTCTCTATTGGATTGCCCCGAAACTGTACTTCGCTCAGACTCACTAGAAGTGGCCTTCCTCCTTGATCCTGACTACACCCTCCCTGTGGGTGCCGAAGGCCCCCGCTGACAGTCAGGAAGGAGTTTTTTCCCCTCTGCGGCAAATTAGAGAGGCTCAGATGGGGTTTTTTGCCTTCCTCTGGATCAACTAGTAGTTAGGCAGGTTATATATAGACATTATGGTTGAACGTGATGGACGCATGTCTTTTTTCAACCCAACTTACTACTATGACTAAAAAACAATATAGAAGCATAGGCTGGATGCAGAATTGTTCAGCTGGGTTCATGAATCTTAAATACTTACATAATACATAATATTTGTATAGTGTAGTAATAGTACACTAGTATACTAAGTATATAAACTGCACACAAGGTATTACATCTGCAATTTCATAGAGTCTTTATTTTGACTAATAAGCTGTTGTTTACTGATGGTATCCTACCCAGCATGAATTCATGGTAAAAGCAAAACAATCCTAATGAATCCAGTGAAACAGTGTACTGCACTTGCACTATACATTCTTATCAATTTAGTCTTCTATGCTTCATGGTAAACATATTTTGCTGAATTAAAAAATTATCTCATTACTTGTATTGCTTTAAGTAAACCAGGAAGTATAATGTAACTTTTAGGCCCGTCATACAATTTTTGGTCCACCTGAGCGATGGTATGTATATATGTATTTATAACTTTATTTATAAAGTGCTACAAGGATATACTGTACAATCTTACAGTATAAAACATTACACACTGGGATGCCAAGTATTATAATAAATGTAACAAATAAGTATAAATACACATAGATTAAGTGCCATGTGGCATGAGACAGTAGGAATGAGGGTCCTTCTCCATAGAGCTTACAATCTAAGTGGTTGGGTAACATACAGGCAAGAATTGGAAAGCAAGAATGCATACTGGGCCTTGGCCTTTAGGTGCAGGGCTAGACAAAATAAGGTTTTAGTGCTCCAGAAGGTAGAATCTTAGTTTATTCTTAAAGAGAGTGAGTTAGTGTTCCCTACAGAGGAATTCAGGAATAGAGTTCCAAAGGTAAGGCACAGTGAGATAGAAAGGTTTAAAATTAGAAAGAGCAGTGACTTTGGGTGGTGTAAAAAAGATAGAGGCTCTGAGAGGAGTGGAGAAGATGACCAGGAACTTACAGGGAGACCAGTGATGGAATGCAGTGAGGAGCACCTAGAGATAAGGTACTGACAAGTCCATCTCCAGAAGATTTAGAGAAGAGATGGAGATGAATGTTCTATGAAAAAAAAAGTTAATTTATTCTCTGCTTCCTCTCCTTTGTATTTACACTGGTCTCTTTTTGCTGTATTATAGTAACTGAATTATTCACAACTGTTAGTAGAAAAAAAATTTGTGAGTGGTTATAATTGGTACACTCAAAGAGCAGTTAGGGAACCCACAGGCGCACCAAACCTCTCTGTATAGTTATACTCCGGTACTCAGTACTGATCGGCATAGAAAACAAAGAACCGACACATGGAATTGCTCCACGGGATAATCTGCTGTTTATTGTGTCATACAGGCTGCACACATTCAAAAAGCATTCAGCAAACTGCCACTACAGGACTAACAAATAAAACTGTAGAGTTAACCATATAGTGTGATGTTTGCAAGCAAATATCCGAGTGGATGCATAGGTTACTACACCTGGAGCACATTTTATGTTTGTACTTATCCAATCCATTTGCCTTCATCTAAGGAACATTTCAGAGTTTATGATGATTACAGATGAGCAAGCGTTTTTGCCTGGTACAGTTTTGCAGCAAAATTCATGGTTTGCCATGTGTTTTGTTTTGCCAGGAAAAAAAAGCATTTTGTGCCAGCATAGTGGAACATATCTAATAGCAAAGGAATTTCTCTGATAAGGTAGGGTAAAGTATATGTGATTGGAGAGCTAAAAATGCCTTAATTGCAATTTTACTTCCAATTGACTCCAAAGCATATCAGCAAAATGTTGCTGTTTTGCTAATTTTTTCATGGTTGAGAAAATTGCTCTGCAAAGCAAATAGAGTTCCACTAATCACTAATGATGATATTTATTAAGTACTTAAAATTGTTTAAAGGCCTGCTACTAAATATAATTCACCTCAGAACAATAGAAACTGATCTAGATATGGATCTATAATATTGTAGTTTTTCTGATTTCCTCATATTTCTATAATTTTTTGTTCTATTATAAACCTAAAAATGCCCCCAACAGATAAATAAATAGTAAACGACAGTTGGTGATGAGCTTTTTTTTGCCAGGCATGGATTTGCTTCAAAGCTCCGCATTTTGCACTGAATTATTTTGCAAAAATGCTGCAAAAATTTGCTGCAACAAAAAAATTTGCAGAGTGAGAGAAAAGTTGTGATTGCGTCAAAAAAGTCACAGTCACGTCAAACAAAAAAATTCATGCACGATACAAAAGTCACGCAGTAGCTGTGTTATACAAATTTTTTAACATTTTACAAATGTTTTCAGCAGTTTCACAAAAATGGGACAGATTTGCTTATCACTATCACTAGTCACAGTCTACTGAATAACAGAACACTCTGAAGATAAGGGTCCAACAAAGATGAAAAGACACCAAAGACAATTTTTTCAACCTTGTTTTGGAGCATAAAAAAATTGTACACTATCTACATCCTGCGGTTTCAGACTGAGTTTTGGGATTGCCATAAAAGAGAGTTTAGAAAAAAGTTTTAAAATCAAATCATCAAAAGGAAAATATCCCCAATATTTTTTTAGAGAATGAGGCATATACTGTATTTTAACATGTGTACACAAAATCATATATAGATATATAAAGATATACATACATACATGACTGTTATTGTTAAATAACAAATAAAACTAAAACCTCTCTCAGGCTCCAATGAAACCCATGGGTTTAATTCCTTAGTAGGCCTGGTCTCTTACTATAATTTCAGACAACCAAATATAAGCCAACAGGTCACTGTAGCTTTGCAGCATGCAGCCCTGTTGCTATATCTTTTCACTTTGAACTCACACTAGTTTTAAAGGAGCAGTGTAAAAATGAAACTGGGTAAAATAGACTGTGCAAAATCACAAAATATTTCCAATATAGTTAGTTAGCCAAAAATGTAATCTATAAAGGCTGGGGTGGGCAGATGTTTAACATAATGGCCAGAACATTACTTCCTCCTTTACAGCTCTCTAAACTGTTAGCAGCCAGTAACCAATCAGTGACTTAAGGGGGGGCCATATGGGACCTAACTGTTCAGTTAGTTTGCTTTTGAATTTGAGCTGCATGCTCACAAACTAACTGAACAGTTATGTCCCATGTGCCCCCCCCCTAAAGTCACTGACTAACTAAGAGGTTAGAGAGCTGAAAGCAGGAAGTAGAGTTCTGCCCATTATGTTAGACATCTATTGACTCCAGCCTTTATAGATTACATATTTGCCTAACTAACTATATTACAAATATATTTTATACATATATACTTTTTATATACTTTTACACTGAACTGTTCCTTTAATAGCAGTCTACTACTCACTATACTACAGTATACAATGAACTATACTACACTCCGCTAGCCCTCTTTATACATTTTTTTAAAAAAATTTTTAGCAGTTTTGGCAAAAAAATTGCCAATGGCAAAATGCGGAATTTCACAACAAAAGGGAATAGAAGAGAAACTGGGGTCAAAAATATCTGTTTTCTAGCTTTTCCCTACTTACCAGTTCACAAAGAGTACTTCGTTGCCTAGCATTATTGGCCTTGTTTTTGTATCTTTGCCTTCTGGTTTTGGGTAGGTATAAAATTACATTGCAATATTAAAGAAAAGGTGTGAAAAATGAAAGTGAAAAGGTGTTTTCTGCAACAATATATATTAAACAAAAATAAGTTGCATGTGTACATGGTTTGACAGGCAAGCCTATATGAAAAATACATTTACAAATTATCCTTAATTACCAATTTGTCCTTTAATGTGTGTCACAATGAGACATATTGTAAGAAATTGCTTTTATCCTTAAATTACCAGCTGAAAGCAGACTCCTCTCTTGTATCAGTATGCTTTGTGTGTATTGTTGTAGGTCAACAAATGTCTGCTTTCTAGTCTACAATGCACCAGAATATCATAGATCTGTTTAATAATGATAATTCTCAGGGACTAAGTTAATTTGTGCAAACATAACACAAGCTATGTATAAGAATGCAATCATGACAATGGTCAATACATATCCTTAAGGTTTAACAGCTTTTATGGAGAAGTTATTTTGCTCTACAAATAATGTAATAAATTGCTTATATTTACTTCTAAATATTTTATCTCAGTTCTGTCTCTCAGGACTATTAATCCTAAAGAAACAATCCTGAGATTTTGCATGTAAATGTTTAGATAGCTTTGACTTTGAAACTTCAGATCCTGCAGTGGTCTGAAATGAATATGAGAATGCACTGGTATATTATTCTATGATTTAAATATTTAATAAGACAATTTCTTCCAGTATATTAAGTGCAAAATTCATTGTACTCAGAATTACTCAAGGAGTGCATTGAATTATCAGGTTAGAAAACATTTTTATCAATATTTAACTAAATGCCTGGCTTCATTCCCAAATAATCAGGAACATTTTCTATTAAAATCTAAAATTTCCTTGAATATGGAATAATTGAAAATAAAAACACTAATTGTTTTATCACAATAACATTCATCTTGGTAACTTTCATCAATTACGTCAGGAGAACTCCGCTTCCTCCTAAAGATGGCAGTGCCCATGGGCACAGTCACTGCGATGGTGCCCCACGTAGTGACACAATGCTGCATGGCGTCATCATGTTTAGTGCAAAAATTATAAATAAATAGATGCTGAGGACCTGGGTTCAATACCTGAACATTGAACCCAGAAACTCTGTAGACTCCCGTGTCTAACTATGTAAATTGATAATTTTGACTGCTCTCCTGTTTCTTGACCCTTTGGCTTGTTTTTGACACTGCTGTTTTCCTGCCTGAACTGGACTGTGCTTGAAATACAACTCTTTAACCCTTCTGATACCTCAGTTTGGACTATTTGTTTACCTGAACTCTAGCTTCCTCCTTGATCCTCACAGCAAACCCTATAGGAGCTGAGCAGGCCCTGACTAATTACTGATGCATGTTTATTTTGAAGCCATTTAAAGGAACAGTAACACCAAAAAATGAAAGAGCTTTAAAGTAATAAAAATATAATGCACTGTTGCCCTGCACTGGTAAAACTGGTGTGTTTGCTACAGTAACACTACTATAATTTATATAATCAGCTGCTGTGTAGCCACGGGGGCAGCCATTCAAGCTGGAAAAAAGGAGAAAAGGCACAGGTTACATAGCAGATAACAAATAAGTTCTGTAGAATACAATAGTGTTTTATCTGTTATCTGCTATGTGCCTGTGCCTTTTCTCCTTTGAATGGCTGCCCCCATGGCTACACAGCAACTTATTTATATAAATTATAGTAGACTTTCTGAAGTAAACACACAACTGTTACCAGTGCAGGGCAGCAGTACATTATATTTTTGTTACTTTTATACACTTTCATTTTTTGGTGTTACTCTTCCTTTAAGGACCCAGGGAGATTGTGATTTCTGAGCTTTTGTATGGGAAAGGTCAGCACAGGTGTGTTTGATTCCTGAACTGAGACATACTTTGTAGGAGAAACCAGTTTTACTGGGTGAAACCAAAGAGAGCGCTACTGCAATGGCTGCATTTATAATAAATTATTTTTACCAATTCTTGTTTTTTTTATTATATAATGTTATCATTACAAGTTGAGGATTATGTTACCATGACAGTTTATGTGGAATTAGATAAAAGCAACAATTTGCCAAGAGGGACTGATTAATGTCAACCCCACAATCCCAATTAGGGAAAGTTAAGACTCTTATGAGTTCTATTTACCCATTGCCCAATACACTCATTATTAAAGCTATCAATTTAAATTCTTTGCAGTGTATATGTGCCTTTATATCTACCACAAAATGACTCCCTTATTTGCACAATGTGAGTTAAAGTTCTTACAATATCAGGGTCTTTGCACAAATATACAGTAAATTATTTTCAAGAATATGGTTTTGTAGAGTTATTTTTACAACTTTGGGAAAAAGATTTATTTAGTAAGTTATCACTTTCTGCATAGTTCATATTTGATTTCCATGCATAAACCTGCATTTTCTGATCCTACATTTCCCTCTCACAGGGAATGCTATAGTCAGATTTGATTGGCATGCTCCCCACCCCCCAGTGAATAGGTTATATAATAACGGTTAATTGGGGCTGAAAAAGAAACATGTCCATCAAGTTAGCCCTTCAATGTATCACATTTCAGTATTGACTTATCAAAATATTTGACCTTAAACATTTCCAGAGAACTCTGTGTTATGTACTAATACCTGTTATAGTAGCAATAGTATGCAATTTCAAAGTACCCAGTGCTGTTGTTGGTAATTACACAAGCACAAATTTAAAAAAAAAATGTGGACTGTATAAAATGCCAAGAACAGCTTGGATTACTTTCCCACTGGCATACCCATTAAGCATTTCTAATAATCTTTAAGCTTTGAAAGCTGGAAATGCTTTTCTGAGCACTGGGTTGATATCTGAAACTGATATTTTTCCAGAATATAAAATATCTATCCAGTAGGATCTATTACACTTATAGGACTGTCACAGCATTCATGGCAGCCAACATAGGCTCACTAAGTACAGTATGATGGACAATCGGAGATCAAGAGACTTGCTCAACTTTTTAGGGAAATGTTGATTATTTGTCTACCGAAAGGTATACCCTCTCATAGATATTTATCCTTCAATGGGAAATAGGGTCTCCTGTGTTGGATAAAATGTTGGCAAGAAATTTAAAAAAATATATATTTTAAATACATTTACCCTATTATGTTTGGTAACCTTTGCTTACTGCTTACACCCTAAAGTCTGAAATCAGTTATGAGTAACAGTGACTAACCTACATTCAAATTATAAAAGCCATAATTCAAGGAGTCCTAAAAATAAAATGCCATATTCTCTGGATGGTAAAATAGTGCTTGCTGAATAATATAGAATAATATACATTAAATGACTGACAGGATGTTTCCTGTTACTCCAGTTCCAGTAAGCTGTGTAACTTGACGGCACTAAAAAAATAAATGGGGACTATGCTGATGATGAATTGGACCAAATATGGATGGACATTAGAACTTGTTGCCCTAAACTCTCTTAAATTTTGCAGGGCAAATATATGTGTTTTTATATGAGAGTAAAGATCTGTGAAGAAAATAATGATGCATTTCTTTCCAATTCATTATTTTGGAGTTAAAACCTTTGTGGACCCTTACTGAAAAGAAAGTTATATCCTTAGTAATAAGCACAATTTGTATATCTCAAATATGCTTTTACAGTCCATTGGGAAACATACTCTTACATGAAGCCTTTATGTCTCCTGTGATATATACTTTGAACTTCCAAAACACATTTACCCAACTTATTTAAGCACAGGAGCATGTAAAGAGGTTAATGTTATTTTTGTCAAGATGTTCAAATAATAAAGTTGGTTGAGGTTGGCAATAAGCAATATAAAGTGGAAGAAAAGGAAGGGGGTGTCTTTCTTGACTTTTTGCTGCCCCTGGTAACCGGCAGGCTGCTGCCGCCTGAGGCGAGTTTCTGTACTGGCCTCATAGCAGCAGCACCCCATATAAGCGTGACAAAAATATATGTCCAGGGTTGTCCTAAAAAGGTTGTTGTAACTAAAGTAAAAGCCACTAGCAATTCATATTTATAGAATTTTACCTTCTTCAACAGAGCAAGAATTATAAAAGAATTGAGGTGAACACCTGGGAAATGGATAACCAAATGATTCTTAGGCATAACTAGAAAAATCTGTGGTGCCACTAACTCAACCATCATTTGTTACTAATTTCTGTGATCCTATTCACAGAATCATTATGTTTCTTTTCCTTCTGTTTTGATGTAATTTTCTCTGCGTAATTCTAGATAACAGTTGATTCCACAAAAATATTTGCTATATAACTTATTTATAGCCCTAATGCAGAGGCAGATAATATTCCCAGGCTGTCAGGCTCAGACCAGGGAATATTAGGTTTGTAGTGCTTAAAGCTATTAAAACACTTGATGAAGATGGCAGTAGTGATAAGCGAATCTGTCCCGTTTCATCGGGAAAATTTGCAAAAACAAACAAAAAGAAAGTGCTTTGTCGCACGCAGTATTCGCCAATGTTGAAATGCGGAAATTCAGAAAACTTGTTTTTTTTTAACAAAAAATACTTCTAGGGAAATAAAACACAGTTCTAATGCAAATTAGTACAAAAATGTTGGCACTGTATCAGGCAAAAACATTTGCTCATCCCTTATAATAAACCACCATGCCAGTTTATTATTCTTATAGCCAATCAGCTTGGACTTTGCTAAAGCTTTTGATACAGTACCTCACAGAAGGTTAATGATAAAACTGAGGAATATTGGCCTAGAACATAATATTTATAATTGGATAGAGAACTGGCTGAAGGATAGATTACAAAGAGTGGTGGTAAATGGAACATTTTCTAATTGGACCAGTGTTGTTAGTGGAGTACCGCAAGGGTTTGTCCTTGGTCCTTTGCTTTTTAACTTGTTTATTAATGACCTGGAGGTGGGCATAGAAAGTATTGTTTCTATTTTTGCTGATGACACTAAATTGTGCAAAACTATGGGGCTGATTTACTAATTCACGAACGGTCCGAAGGCGTCCGAATGCGTTTTTTTCGTAATGATTGGTATTTTGCGATTTTTTCGTAAATTGTCGCGACTTTTTCTTAGCCATTACGACTGTTTTGCAAAATGTCGCGAATTTTTCTTAGCGTTACGACTTGCGCAAATTGTCTCGACTTTTTCGTAGCCTTTGCACCAAGTACGAAAGTTTCGGATTCATTCAAGCTTCAGTATCGTGACTTTTCTTGGGCCAGGTTGGAGCTGCAGAGTGCCATTGAGTCCTATGGGAGGCTTCCAAAATCATGCAAAGTCTGAAAGTTTTGCCCGCCGGTTACGAGCGCTCAATACGAAAAAGACTTTTCGTGCAAGTCGTAATGGTTACGAAAAAGTCGCGACAATTTACGAAAAGTCGTAACGGCAACGAAAAAATCTAAAAAAATACGAAAAAGTCGCAAAATGTTCGTTTTCCAATCTGAATTTTTCCAATTCGGATTCGTGGGTTAGTAAATCAGCCCCTTTGAGTTCCATGCAGGATTCTGCCAGATTTGCGATTTGACAAAATTGGAAAACTGGGCAGCAAACTGGAAAATGAGGTTCAATGTGGACAAGTGCAAATAATTTTCCCTTTGTATAGGTCCCTGGTAAGGTCTCACCTTGAGTATGCAGTGCAGTTTTGGGCTCCAGTCCTCAAAAAAGATATTAAAGGAACAGTAACACAAAAATTTTACTTTAAAGATATCACTTCTAAATACTTTTATTAACCTAAATAACTTTAAAAAATTGTGAAATTTTAAGTGGTTTTGTAATAAATTCCATTACCAGTGGCTTTCTGGGCAAAGCTTGAAAAGGCGATACGGCGATGGGGTAGACTTCCGGTTCAATCCGGAAGTTAATTTACAGCGTTCTTCTGTGTCCTATTAAAAGTGATTAATGGGCTGCTAGTGATGGGGCACAAAGAAGGAAAGGAGAGGGATGGGAGACAGACCTTTTCTCCTCTTCTGCTGGGTCTGCGTGTCTGTAAGAAGGAGCGGTGCCAGAGCCTGCACGGAGAGAGGGACGGGGAGGAGGGGGATCTGAACGGAAGTGGACTGCGAGACTTGGGAGAGATCTGCTGCCAGAGCTCAGTAAATCTGTGGTAAAGTACATTTACAAAAAAAACCACTAATACTATTGTAATTTTTCTATGATATATTTGCTAATTTAAGTATATAGAATGGATTTCTTGAAAGTAAAAATTTTGTGTTACATTTCCTTTAATGAGCTGGAGAGAGTGTAGAGATGTGCAACTAAACTGGATAAGGGGATGGAAGATTTAAGCTATGAGGTTAGACTGTCGAGGTTGGGGTTGTTTTCTCTGGAAAAGAGGCGCTTGCGAGGGGACCTGATTACTTTGTACAAGTACATTAGAGGGGATTATAGGCAGTTGGGGGATGTTCTTTTTTCCCATAAAAATGATAAGCGCACCAGAGGCCACCCCTTTAGGTTAGAGGAACAGAGTTTCCATTTGAAGCAGTGTAGGTGGTTTTTTACCATGAGGGCAGTGAGGTCGTGGAATGCCCTTCCTAGTGATGTGGTAATGGCAGATTCTGTTAATGCCTTTAAGAGGGGCCAGGATGAGTTCTTGCATAGTACAAGCATAGTATCCAAGGCTATTGTGATACTAATAACTACAGTTAGTATTAATGTTTGTATGTATAGTTTATGTATGTGAGTGTATAGATAGGTAAGTATAGGTTTGTGTGTGCTAGGTTGAACTTGATGGACTCTTTTTTTCAACCCTATGTAACTATGTACCTATGACAACAACAACATGTAGGTTTTTTATTTTTTTATTAAAAAAAATAATAATTGTGAAAACTTGCACTTAATACTCCTCTTTCATCAGTAAATAGCAGAATCCCCTGTTAGGACAGAAAAAACATTACATTTTTCTTGAAATTTATAATAGGGCAGATTTGTTGAAGGAGGATACTGAAGAATTCCTAGCAGTTTCAATGTTATTATATTATATACCATAATGACAGTTTTAAGGGATTGGCACATTTACTAACATTTAATCAGGGGAATTCTAAAGGATTCCCAACAGTTCAAATGTTTTCAGTTTTTGTCACATCTAAGACTTTTGCCGTTTTTTTTAACATGACAACTCATCACAGTAGCTGAATTCAATTACTGTTAATCAGATATTAGAGTTCAGCAGCAGCGATGAACTATAATACTTAATTGGTTCGACAAGTCCCCCTTAAAAAGATCAAATCGATAGAAATTATTTTTTGTGTTACTAATCAATAGCAGAGTGGAAAATGATTTGTAGATCTGAACTGCTGCTCATTTGTGCTTGGGGAAAAGGATGAGCAGTTGTAAGTCGACCACATAAGCTTTTCATACCTACGATGACTGACAGCTAGAAAAAATGACAACAATAATAATAAAATTCTTAGTCCTACTTGCTCTGTGTTCTTCAGCTGATATAACTACTGACTCCAGGCAACAAAATGGTTGAGTTAAACAGTCGTCATGATTCAGAGATCAAGGAAAATTTGCATTTGTGTATATTAAAACTCATTTGTGAATGTAGGTTAAGTTCACTTTGGGGATAACCCACTGTATCAGCTTTAGACCCCCAACTGCTACTGAGCTGCAGCTCTCATTATGCTCGGCTAATGATTGAAGTTTTCGCACTATAACAGCTGGTGGGTTGTTGGTTTTTACATTAGTGTTTGGCAGAAAACTACAATTTCAAAAATCAGGTTCATTTTTTGCATTCATGCAGTGCGGCTTTTTTTTTTTTTTTAATAATTATTTTGGCAGTAGTAATGCAGTGTGCCTGTCCCTGTTTAAATATCTATCTCGTCAAGTTGTCAGCATTTCGCAATTCTGGAAAAGGGCCTTGCATTGCTGGTATAATTTTAAATTAAAAACATCTTTAATCTAAATCCATAACTGCTCTAGAGCTAATTTTCATGCAATGCTACAACCCTGCTTGTTTATTTTCCACAGCATGATGTCTTTTATTGTGTCTGTATATCCTGCAAATCACTAGAGATCACATTTACATTTGTCTTTAATACCAAGGGCCCTATTTATCAAGCTGTGTAAAACATGGTAATGAAATATACCATGCATCACCAGAATGCCAGTCATCACCGCATAAAATCTGGCATATCAAGTTGTGTATTGCTTTTAGGGGACTGAAATTTGCAGAGCTCAGTGTTAAATAATAGCATTAAAAGAAGCAGCCCCTTAAAGCTTGTGTAAAAAATGGCCATTGCTACTTATGGTCTTTGTTTTGCAACATCTTATCCTGGATTTTTTTTGCCACAAGGTTTTTTCACTTAAGTTACACATTGGCTTAGGTGGTATAAAACATTGGTGTGAATGATGGTGTTTAAGAGGCATACAAGAAAATGCGTACCATTATAAATATGGTAGTTGGCCCTTTTAACCTATGTAGAGGTTTGTGGTGCATGGCTTAAAATTACCTGTTTGTAAAATAAATCTGCTATTTATTTTAAACCATTTTTTTAGCAGTACAAATACCACACCAAGCTGTACAAACAGCCATTAAATGCTAAGGCATCAAGAAGGATTGGAGGGGTAATTTACAATGACTTTGGAGCAAAATCATACCCCTTATAAGTGCTCATTCAATAACCACTTTAGTCCTTTTATCCTCAGCACTGGTGGGTAGTAATAAGCGAATCTGGACCTGTTTCGCTTTGCCGAAAAATTTGCGAATCTTTGAAAAGTTTAGAGGAACAGCAAAAATGTTGTGCGTCAAAAAAAAAAAAAAATAACGCGTACAACTTTTTTTTTGAGGTGGGCGACTATTTTTTGATGCATGGCAAATTTTGACACCTGTTTCATGGAAAAAAAACGCCAATGGCGAAACTCTGAAAATTCGCTGCAAATCCATGCCTGAATCCATCACTACTGGTGGGCATATGGCAGCCCTGTCCTTTTGGACTGCCACAGGGCAGGCAGTAAGTACAAGACTCCTTTGTTCCTTAATACATAAGGGCGAATATATGTCAGCAAGTGCAGTAAACAAAGTGCAATTTTGAGTACAATTGTTTTTCCTGCAAAACAGTGTTTTCTTCCCAGACTTCCAGAGTCATTGAGTTTGCCAGGATGAGATTGCTTATATGCAAAAGGGCTCCAAATGCACCGGACACAGCGGCTTGCTTAAAACTCGATTTTTATTACTCCATTTAAAAACAATACGCCTGACGCGTTTCGTGTAAATGTACACTTAATCATAGGCATAACAAACACAAGCAAGAAAACATTTAAATAGTGACATTACGATGATGAGCAGGACATCAGTACCGCCCATTTAACTCTTAAACAGATGGAGAAAATTTGATACAATCAAGTACAATGTAGCAAGCCACACGAAGTTACACAGTAAAATTGAATCAATAATAAATATATAAGCACATGAGATAAATGCTTATATATTTATTATTGATTCAATTTTACTGTTACTACCATTTCTTAGTTTGTAGGATGAGATTGCTTGTTGCAATTGTGCTGAGAACTGGGGAAAGTGTATCTCTCATCAGGTCAAACAAATTTGTTATTGTTCCGGAACTTGGGGTAATTTGAATAGACATTATGATTACAAGGTGGACAACATATTTAGCAATATGTCCCTCTAATGAGTTACTTATGGGGGGCAATATTTTAAAAAATATTAAGAAACTTCTATTTGGCGTAAAAGGTAGTGATGAGCGAATCTGTTCCGTTTCGCTTCGCCGAAAAATTCGTGAATCTTTGAAAAGATCCACGAAACGGCGAAAAATTCGCGAAACGGCGAAAATGTCGTGCGACAAAAAAAATTGTCGCCCGCGGCTATTATTTTGTCGCGCGGCTATTGTTTCGTCTCCCGCGGCTATTGTTTTGTCGCGCGGCTATTATTTCGTCGCGCGCGGCTCTTGTTTCGTCGCCCAGGGCTCTTGTTTCGTCGCGCGGCTCTTGTTTCGTCGCGCGGCTCTTGTTTCGTCGCGCGGCTCTTGTTTCGTCGCCCGCGGCTATTGTTTTGTCGCGCGGCTATTATTTCGTCGCGCGTGGCTCTTGTTTCGTCGCCCGCGGCTCTTGTTTCGTCACGCGGCTCTTGTTTCGTCGCCCGCGGCTATTGTTTTGTCGCGCGGCTCTTGTTTCGTCGCCCGCGGCTATTATTTTGTCGCCCGCGACTATTCTTTTTTGACGCTGGCGACAATTTTTGGACGTGCGGCGAATTTTTCCGCGGCAAAATTTTTCATCCGTTTCGCGAAACAATCCGCCAATGGCGAAACGCGGAAATTCGCCGCGAATCCATGCCTGGCGAAACTTTTCGCCCATCACTAGTAAAAGGTTATGGATTACCATGTTACCTTAACTATGCAATTTTTGATTAAAAAAACACATATTTAGCTTGCCACATGCTGTAAACTGGGATTGACAACATTCATAAAGGTATATTATCATTTTACTTTCCAGTGATTATTTTCTTCTGTTATATATTATTAACCCCACCTTACATCTCTGAACTCATCTCTAGGTACCATCCAACCCGCTTGTTATGCTCCTCTACTGACCTGCTCCTCAACTCCTCTCTCATTCCCTCGTCACACACTCGCATTCAAGACTTTGCAAGGGCTGCCCCCCTTCTCTGGAATTCGCTCCCACAAACTGTCAGACTTTCTCCCAATCTCTCTGCCTTCAAGAGATCTCTAAAAATGCATTTATTTAGAGAAGCTTACCCTAATCTAGTTTAGCAATACCCTGTGCCACACCTCTCACAACTCTGTCATGCCCATTCCCACACCTTGTGTCTCAACGCTTTCTCCTTGTAGATTGTAAGCTCTTTTGGGCAGGGCTCTCTTTACCTCTTGTATCGGTTATTGATTGCTTTATATGTTACTCTGTATGTCCAATGTATGAAACCCACTTATTGTACAGCGCTGCGGAATATGTTGGCGCTTTATAAATAAATGTTAATAATAATAATAATTAACCCACCCCATCATTTACACATATTTATATTTACATATTTTGAATTCTGGCATTAAATGGAGTATTAAGTGACATAACACAACACTTGTATTATAAACAATTTATGGAAAATGGCATTACTGAAATTGCTCCACACATCACCGAAACCCTTTAGCCACAAAGTCCTTGATGTTAGTGAATGTCATTCAAAACATGGACAGCTTAATACTTGCAGTGACTAATTAACACATAGGCATGCAACATACCTTTATTAAACATTTATTTTGACTATGAACTGTCTATTTGGATATATAAATAAAAAAAATTCTGTATGTCATAAATAATGTAAATAGAGCAGCATAAGAATTCGAAAAATGACACCAAGTATCACCATTTTTAAATATATTTTGAATGATTATATAATAGCTCTATAAATTACATAGCAAGTATGAAATGTTCTGTTAATGATAATAATAAAACTGTGAGCCAAATAAAACAGGCTTTTGCTGAGTAGTCTTATTTGAAAGAGTGCAATGTAGTATCAAGAGAATTCCTCAATTTTAAAACCCAAGATTTTACAGTCTGCTAATTTATACATTGGCTACAAATATATACCAGATTATCTAATACTAAAACATTTAACTTTTTTATGGATCTCCTATTGTACATGTGAATGAGAACACTGGCTTCTAATTGTGATGCTGTTGGTTTTGTATTTGGGAGCCTTGGTTCAAAGACAAATCATGTTCCATCTATAGTAGATATTGGCATGACCCCATAGATATAAAGGAATCAGGCTTTAACATAGTTACATAGTTAAGTTGGGTTGAAAAAATACCAAAGTTCATCAAGTTCAACCCTTCCAAGTAAACCCAGCACACACATAGACCCAGACCCTATCTATACACTCACATACATAAACCATATATACCAACATCAATACTAACTGTAGATATTAGTATCACAATACCCTTGGATATTATGCTTTTCAAGAACTCATCCAGGCCCCTCTTAAAGGCATTAACAGAATCTGCCATCACAACATCACTCGGAAGGGCATTCCCCAGGCTCACTGCTCTCACTGTGAAAAACCACCTACCTTTAAAAAAGAACACCCTCTGTTTGTCTATTATCCCCACTAATGGTGAATTATAGCTGACACTAAAGAGGAAATTCTAAAAACTGAATGCTGTTTCCTTTATGCCCCTCCCTTCACAACTTCTATGACCATATAATAGGTTTAAATTACAATTTTACTCAAAACTGCTATTGTATCATGATGGCATACCAAAACAATAAATTCATAATACTCTAATGTCTGTGCAGTAAATTTTGATCAGTTGTATTCAGGTCCTTTCAACACCTTTCTTTTATCACATCGCTATAGGTGTCAAAAGAAAATGGTCATCCATTGCTCTATAGATAAAGATAATAGGTAGATTATATAGGGAATATCTGTAGTTTCCAAGCATACAGTAATGTGTTTTTAAGTTGGATACATTTATGGAAACACCCAGTAAAGGATTTAAAAATGACACACAATTAGACAACAATACTTTCTTTAAAATATAGAGCAGTGTTTACCAAAGTGTGTTTATCCTTTGAACTACAGGACAGTGAATGCTAAAAGCATATTTTCAAACAACTGTAAATTAAGGTGGCCAAACACCTACGGGTGGGCAATATTGGGCTAATTTAGGCTAATTCGGTAGTTTGGCCCTGGGGCCAAAAGATCAAATTAGAATGAGACGCAGTCAGTTCGGGGACTACATCAACGAGCCAATGCGGTCCCTGATCTGACTTAATTTTGAAACCTGCCCGATCGATATGTGCCCAGTTTCAGGCCAGATGTTGGTTGGGCAGGCCCGTAGTTAGTGCCCATACATGGGCCGATAAGCTGCCGAGATGGTTTAAGGGACCGATATTGGCAGCTAGAATCGGCCCGTGTATGGCCACCTTAACCTAGCAGTGATCTTAATGTTATGGCAAGTAATTTCTTGGAGGTTTGTTGCTTGCGATAGCACAGGTTTAAACAGGGCAACAATCTTATTGTGTGCCATCACCCTTAAGGTGGATCCACTGGTTTGGTGAGGTTGCCAAGTGAGTGGATATTCTCATGATATGCCCACCTACAGGTGGGTGATATTGGGCTAATTCAATCGAATTAAAAAGGTGGGCATAGGTGCCTTTGGTTCGGGGACCGCATCAACGAGCCGATGTGGTCGCCGATCCAATGGAAAAATCAAACCTGCCCAATCAAGATCAGGCCACATGACAGTCGGGGGGCCCATCAATGGTGGCAGTGGTAATCAGCCGATGTATTGCCACTTTAACTAAGTGTTTGACCACCATGGATGGGATTTACTAAAACTTTCTCGTTTTTACTTTTTGAAACCATGAAAAGATCTAAGCTGAAAAAGCACAAAGGACAAAAAACATAACTTTTTAGACTTGTCGAATGATAACCACAATTTTTTTGTATTTTCACACAAAAGTGTCCAAAAGCCTGAAAACCTCTAAAACCACGAAGAGAAGATCTTCCAGTTGTTAAAGAGACATCTGCCACTGACTTATACATGATCTTGACAGGTTTTAGATGGAGTATTTTCGGATTCAGAAATTGTAGCAGTTTTGTTGCATAATAAATCTCAAAAAAGCGGTGTTTTTTCCCGACAACTTTTTTGGATTTTTGAAAAAAATTACTTTTCTGTAAAACCATGACTGCCAAGTGATTTATTAAAACAGCCTTTTAAAAAAATCACACAAAAACATTGAAAAAACAGAGACAAGGCGAATATTTTGTATTGTTGCACAAATGAAAGTGTAAAAAAAACCCAAAACCTCTAAAACCACAAAGCAAAGATTAGCCATTTGAAAAAGGACACCTGTCATTGAAAACATGTGACCTTGACAGCTTTTAGATGGTGTATTTTTACTTTTGGATTGCTCACAGTTTGGCGAAAAAGTTGTGGTTTTTTTCCATGAAATTTAGAGTGAAAAAAATGACATACAAATGTTAGTAAATGCCCCTCCTAATTAAATACGAGAACAAATTTGAAGCCATAATGCCTCACACCTATGGTTTTGCATCTGTCAAAATGTATTAAAGGATACTTTGCTAAAACTGCATAAAAGCTCCATAAATTGTCCACGTTTTTACTTAACACTCTTAAGTGAAAAAAAAAAATATTCTTTTGATACATTGTCTTGCAGTTTTACTCTTCTTTTCATTGCGTGTGCATTAGTCATGTTAATATAGCCTTTTCACTACACATCAGAAACATTTTCCTGAATTTGTCCAATAATGTTTGCACATTATTATTCATATTTGCTATTCCCTTTGGATTATCCTAACATAAATTTCATGCAATCTCTTCATTATTGCTTAAAGGCCTTTCTTGTTACTCAGTCAATGTATTGTACGGTTTTTATCCTGAGAATTGTAGAACATCTACTTTGAATGTGAAACCTCACCTCTTTCCAAAGTTATCCATTCCTTTTGAAATGCTAAACTCACTTCACACTCACGAAAGGATGTCCTCAGAGATACGCTTTTGTGTTTCAATGGGTTGGAACATGAAAATGTATAGGTTTGACCAGAATCTCCTATCAGAAATCTGCATTTATAATCTGATCAAATGATATGATAGTGTTTGGGTAGAGGTTGTTCTTTCAAAATAAAGATTTAGGAATAGGTTGTCATTAATACATTTTGCATTATAGCAATTTTCAAAATATTTACAATACACTCATTGATTTACGTTCTGTATTAGAATGAAAATACATTTTTTATTAATTATTTTATGTAAAATAATATCCTGCACTACAGCAATGCCCCAGGAACATTATTTTCTTTAATTGTAATTTTCTGTTTTTAATTAGCATTGCAAAAATAATGATCCACTATGCTAAATAAGTTATAGTTGCCTAATTTCATATGGCAAAAAAAAATAACTAGATAGGAAAAAGCAATTTACGGTTAATGCTGAGTATTTCGGGAGATAATTGTGGAGACAAGGATTTAATATGGTCAAATAATTAAGTAAAGAAACTAGATCAATAAAAGAAAGATGCACTCCCATATGAACAAATTAAGAAAATACGGTCTTCCTTCAATCAAACATTATCCTTGAAAAATAAGCCATTTGGGATTATGTGTTGGTGGGTGTCAAAGGAGTGACTAATGGACCTGAATGCTTAAAAAATAGCTTTACATTTAAAAAGTCAAACAGTAAGATAAGAAAATAGCTTTAGACAGTGGGAAAGGAATCTAAATACTGCATGTAGAACAGAAGGCTGAAAACAAGATTTGCTGGTGTTTCCCTTCTATTTAATGATAGCATTTTGAGAGGTTGACTTCTTTTTTAGGGTCAAACAAAGTCCAGATCCTCAGAGATGGATGTCAGATGTTGATATGGATTATATACAGTGTTCTGAACGTTCCTAGGGACAAAAGAGGATGTTGTTATTTTGAGAAGAAACCATGGCTTTTAACTATTGAATACTTGATGCAAGGTTATTCTTCTGTGACAAATGATACACAGAGAAAGACCACATCAGATAATATGTCACTGGCTTTTCGAAAAGTAACAAGTTGATTTCTAAATACAAAAACATACCGATAAGAAAAGCAGCCAAAAGTATAGCATATTTCATTTCAGATTTATTTGTCTATAGCTCTCTTTATGCATGTCTTAATATTAAAACTAATACAGGCGCTAATCTAGAAGGTATGGAGGTCCATTAGTAGTTTTAATCAATTAATTCAACATTTAAAAAATTATTTCCTTTTTCTCTGTGATAATAAAACTGTACCTTGTAATTGAACCCAACTTAAATATAGCTATTCCTTATTGGAGGCAAACTAATCCTATTGGATTTATTAAATATGTAAATGGTTTATACCATTTATTATATGGAAAGCCCCAGGTCTTAAGCATTCTGGATAACAGGTCCCATACAGGTACTACCTTTAACAGGGATCTTTTATCTGGAAACCTGATAATCATTAAGCTCTGAATTATAAGAAGCCTGTCTCCTATGAAGTCAATTTTAAGAAAATAATTCACAGTTTTAAAAATGATTTACTTTTTCTCTGTATTAAAATTAGAGTGCTTTGCACAAAGCTGTATATTTCCAAACTGGTGGCAAACCAATTCTATTGGGTTTATTTAATGTTTGAATGTTTTTTAAAGCCCTTATTCGGAAAACTCCAGGTCCCAAGCATTTGGGGTAATAGATCCCTTAACATACAAACATACTTTTAAAGAACAATTATTTTCCTTGAAAAATACCATATTGGTGGTGAAATTCAAATGGCAGCATTGTTATCTATAAACAGCAGATATGTGTCAAGTATATATCCATTAAAGGAATACTGCCATGGGTTAAAAGAGCTTCTCCAGCAGAATCCTGTGATGAGTGAATCTGTCCTGTTTCCCTTCACTGAAAAAATGCGCCAAATGGCGAAAAATTTTTGAAGCATGTTTAGTGCGCAACTTTTTATGTCACACGTGACTTTTTTTGACGCAGCTGCGCCTACATTGACTTTTTGACGTGCTGCAAATTTTCGCAGACGTCTCGAAAAGCAATTTGCCAATGCAGAATGCGGAAATTTGCTGCAAAGCCATGCCTGAAAAAATTCGCACATCAATATGACCTGCCACAAAAAAGTAAATACATGCATTCTACAAAACATGTCTTGTTATACAGCATATAGCTTTCAATGGGATATTTAAACTGTGTTATCTTTGGCATGTTGAGATGGGAAAGCTCCAGAAAACTTTCTGCTTTAAAATTACTATAGACAGATAAGTCAGTTCATACAAAATATGTTGGGTACAGAAGTTGGTATAGGAAAATTCTGTGTGACCAGACCTTTGCATGGCTGAGAAATAGTGCTGAGCGAATTTTTTCAGCAGGCATGGATTCGCAGCGAATTTCCGCATTTTGCCATTGGCGAATTGTTTTGTGAAACGTCCCTGAAAATTAGCTGCGGAAAATTTCGAAACACAGATTTTTTTTTGTTGCGTGTCAAATTGGGCGCAGTCGCATCAAAAAGGGTGCAGTCACATAAAAAAAGGGTGCGGTCGTGTAAAAAAGCACGGGCGACAAAAAAGACGCGGGCGACAAAAAAAAATTGTGCGACAAATGCGTTCAGTGAATTTTTCTCCGCTTCACGAATTTTCTTGCTGTTTCGCAAATCTTATGGCAAAGCGAAACGGGACAGATTCGCTCATCACTAATGAGAACTAAACATGAGCTTGCTTTTTGTAGACTTGCAAACAAAAAAGATAATTCTAAAACTATGAATTAAATAAAGATTGTTACAATTTGCCCAGTACAGAGACTGACTTCTACATAACCTTGTACATGACCTCAACAGCTTTTAGATGGTGTATTTTTACATTTGTAGTTTTTGAGAATTTGCATTTTTTTACATGAAAAAAACACAAAACTGATAGTAAATTGACTCCATAGTATGTTATAGGGTGTCCTATTCCAAACAATTTTATTTTAAAATTATAGTTTTAGAATTATTTGTTGTCTTTGCCACTTGTATTTTTCATATTGACTATAATGGATTACACAAGGCATGTAGTGGTATAATATAATAGCATCATATAAAATAAAACACACACCTGGATTAAGTCACCATTTATTTGTATTATTTATTTTTCTGTTGTTCATCATTTTACAAAATATGATAAAAAGCCCAATTTTTTTTTTTACTAAAAATGCCATTGACTACCTATGACATGGTATATAGACCACAGAGGTATGTTTGCACATACAATACTTACTTACTATATACTTACAGAAAAAATACCAGGCATATTTTTCAGATGAAACCTCTTGGATGAATCTAATGCCTAATTTGCTTGAAAAGAATATAACGCTGATTAATGTTTTGTCTCTATAGTGTTGTCTAATGAGAATTTCACCTTGGCATTTCAAAGGTACATTTCAAAGACGTAATGAAAAGTTAGCTTAATAGTAGAAAATAGAACTATGGGTATTGTTCACCTTTCTCTTGATCTCTCTCTAATCACACTTAATTCCAGGTATATTCAATGAAAATTCTTTAGTGCTCAGAAATTTCTGAACATAATAATTACCATAAACTTTTCCATAGTAAAGGACTCTGTCATTTTTTTTTTCTGTTTGAATGTTTGATGCATTAATGTGATTAATTTTGCTTGACACAAATCAGCAAACAGAGCAGGTAAAAACTTGCCGCAATATGAAAAAATGAATTTTAATAGATTGTAATTATACAATTCATGTAATTTGCTGATTCCACAGCTCTTATGGTTTCCAGGAATTCACTTCTGTGTTTTGCAAATCTCTTCTGCAATGCAACATCAAAGACAATTAGAAGATGCTACATTAAACATGGTAGTTACATGGTGTTTCTTTTACTTCTGACACATAATTAACATGCTATTCTATGCTTATGAATTTCTGTCATACTCCATAGCTTGATATTTCATAATAAGCTGTCAATTCTGTTAAGAGAAATAAAGAGGGCCAAATAAAGGTCCTGATCTTGGCTATAGACAAGTATATTTTTCTGTGTTGGATTATAAACTGTATAAACTGTATCATTCTTTATAAAGTATTGTAGTTATACATATTATATAACAAAAAATTGTGACTGATTCATTTCAGTTAAATCCACCAGGCAGGTCAATGACCTAATGTTCAATTTGTCTGATTGCAGTTTCTATGAAACTCAGGCAACAACATAAAAGATTGTAAAAGTGGGTCTTGCAATAAAAATACCTGTTGCCTTACACAAAAAATGATGCCATTAGAACTGACTGTAAAATACAGAACCTTTTTACCAAAAACTCTTTAACTCTTTATATTTTCTTTCAATCTCCCTGAATTCATGCAATAAGAGTGTTGAAGGTCCCTTTCTGAGATCTTCAGAGGATTATGTTTTGCCCAATTGTATATGCCTCCTTATATTTGCTTGCTTTTTGTTTTGACAGGTGTGTTAGGGCAGCTTCACACATTTCCTTCATAAACGGACTCCAAACAAATCTATCTTGCATACATTTTCTATCTTGCATACATACTTAAGCTTAAAAATGATAAATCATCACATTGTGTACATATGATGGATCATAATTTAACATACCCATACTTTACTTTTGTATTTTAATGGTGAAAACAAGTGTTTCCTTAATCAATTTTCAAGAGCAAGAGGCTCATACCTCTTGAAAATGTTTTGCTGCTTATTGCCATGCTATTTTGGTTATATATTTAATAAAGTACCAGTGTGGCTAAGATCAGACATCTAGAGCACTTACATTAATTAAATCTAACATTAATCATTTTACTATAAATATTCCTAAAAAAATTTTTTTTTGTGTGTAAACATCATTGCACTTAGCTAATATGGGTAGTTTTGGAAATAACAAAGATGTCAGGGTGAAAGCATTGTTGAAATCTGAAGCAAAATGGATTGCAAGACTAGAACCTATGACGTTTACATTTTATTTAGATTTGAGGTGCTTTTTAAAGCACTTCTGGGCTATACCATTTACACTATCACTGTGCCTATAAAGGATATTTATTGTGTGACTTTAATGTTTAGTTTTGTAAGACAAATTATTTATATGCACTGATTATTAAAGTGGATTGATTATTCATGATGCACTGGAAGTGGATTAAAGGAGAAGGAAAGGCTAAGTCACTTGGGGGTGCCAAAATGTTAGGCACCCCCAAGTGACTTACATGACCTACCTTGTACCCCGGGCTGGTGCCCCCGTTAGGAGAAAACAGCACCAGCCCGGGGCACCTGTAGACACCGCTTCCTCCTTCCTTTGCGCGCTGCTGCCGAAATCCGTGGGCCGGCGCATGCGCAGTAGAGTGAAAAGCCGACTTTAATGTTTAAGTTCCACTACTCACTCTACTGCGCATGCGCGCGCAAGCGAGGAGGAAGCAGGTAGCGCCGGCAGCTGCCCCGGGCTGGTGCTGTTCTCTCCGTACGGGGGCACCAGCCCGGAGTACAAGGTAGGCGTTCTAAGTCACTTGGGGGTGCCTAACATTTTGGCACCCCCAAGTGACTTAACCTTTCCTTCTCCTTTAAGAGGGCATTCTTGTTTAAAAGAAAAATATATTATCACAGGGGTGTACCAAATGTTAGGCACTGCCCCCAGTTATAATAATGACATACTTGACTTGAGTTGATGTTCCTGTTGATTGAAAACCGCACCAGCCCAAGGTACTTTATTGGAGCACTACATAGGCTGTGGCTCCAGGCCAGGTGAGCATGTTCACTACTGTGAATTATTTTTTTGCTTTAAGTTGTGCACCCAGACCAGAAAATAGATAAGGTCAAGAATTAAGAAGATTATATACTGAGAAATCATATAAGAATTCAATAAATATATGCACGAGGCCAAAGATTTCTTATCTTTATAAATAGCTAACCCTACATAAAGCTAATTTACATAAAGAAATAAAATAGTAGAAAATATTGTATCTATTATAATAGATCACCTCTTTCCATGTAGGAGTATGTGATACAGGAAAAAAACTTGAACATAGACAGAATACAACAAGACAATGCACACAGATGATAAATGGTGGCCAGAATCTTTCCACATCAATCCACATCCACTAAATTGAATCTTACTGCAAATGGAAAGGTACAATGTCATTTTTTCTCAATTACCGAAGCCCCAAATGGCTTAAATAAGAAAAAAATGAATGCTGGCATGTCCAATAGAAATAATGGTAGAAATGATTGTGTACTGAATAAAAAAAAAAAAAACACTCCAAAGACTAGTAAAAATGCAAATACTATCAATTTGGTAAATATTCTACTAAACGTTTTCCATAGTTGTAAAAACTATTTCTCACTTTAGTGTTAACTGCTGTATACAGTCAGTGTTGGAAGACTGTTGGTAAATGAACAATTTGGTAACATAGTAAGTTAGGTTGAAAAAAGACGTAAGTCCATCACGTTCAACCATAATGCCTAACTTCTAGTTAATCCAGAGAAAGGCAAAAAAACCCCATCTGCAGAGGGCAAAAAAATTTAAGGTAACTGGATCAAGTGATATATCCATTGCATTCATCAAAATTGAATCCATAATCAATGTGTTGTTCTCATATAAGGCTATTATTTTAATCCCAGAAACTGACCAAAAGATCTGAGAAAAGGGCAGAAGACATAGGGCCATAAAGCATGATTCACATACAGGGGATAGAGGATCCAAGTGAGGTTCCAAATGGCTCCTGCAGGGAAGGGAACATTGTATAAAGCAAGTTTATAACTACAGCATATGACCCCATTATAAGTGCCTCCCAGTTTAAAGCAAATGCACATATAAGATAAGCAATTCTAGTCGAAAGTCTATACTTGAATAGATTATGAATAGTGAATGGAAAATGAAAGTATTTGCCTCTCCGACCTCTATGCCTGATGAATAGATGCAGGGCAGGCAATATATGATTCACAGCTCCGATTTTAAAATATTTTGGTAAGAGGTATGGATGTTTTAATTTTAAAAAAAAAAGGAATTTGGGTTTCATGTTTAATTTGCTCAGCCTGTTTATTATACAGCTTTTTGTGTCTGGATGACAGGCCCCTTTAATGTAGTAAGGCAGGATGGATATATTTACATATTGTAATAAACAAAAATGCTTAAATATGAGTGTTAGGATAAAGCCATTATTTATTATAAAGTGGTGTATTAATATACAAACATAGTTTGAATGAATTATTGCTTTGTCTGTTGATATTTAAGAAAAATAATATAGGGAAGCAAATACCCATAATGTGCCACCAATAGGAAACTGACTGCACTACATTCTGTCACACTGGACAAAAGTAATCCAATCAACAGATTACTATACTATCATATAATTTAATACAAAACAGGTGGAATATGGTCTTGTTTATCAACAAAAATATGCAACAATTCTTATGCAAAGCCATTTAAAGGGGATATATACCATACATTTTTACAATGCACTAAACCATGTAAAATAGTGTAAAATAGAAGTAAGTGCTTTTATTTTAATACATTTGGGTTCAAATATGTCCATAAAACTGTGCTCTACCCAGACCTTTTGCAAACTTCCGGTTTAGACTTCAGTATATGGCTCAGAGCCGCCGGCCCTGATAGACTTTGGTAAGGCAGCCTTAGCTACTTAAAGTGCAGTGAATATGCATAGGGTGGGTGAGGCTTTGCAATGTCACAGGCAGTTGGTTCTAACTCTGCTTGCTCCTCTCCCCCCCCCCCTAGCAGCAGCACAAGCAGAGAGACACAGAAGGAGGAAACTGGGAGGGGTTTTCCCTGCTACTGTTGAGTAAAGCCTGTCAGTCAGTGCTGTGACCACTTCCTGTGGGAGATCGAAGCGACACTCCCATCTTTCATTTCGCTCTGGCTTCTGATTAGAGAGGTTGTGTATGCAGCTCTCATATAATGACAGTTTTAGGAGGTAAAATGTTTTCAAAACAAATCTTTCTTTCTGCATCATTTCACTTTTTAAGGGAGGATGAATATTATAACTGAATATGAATTTTATATAAAATGTCTCCTTTAACCTGTCAGTTTTGCCCTATTGTTTAATATCTTTAAAAAAAAACACGGTCTATTATTGCTCCCATCTAGTGATAAGCGAATCTGTTCCATTTCTCTTCACCTAAAAATTTGCAAAACTGCTGAAAAATTTGCAAAATGGCAAAAAAATTATGAAAAGGGGCTACTGCATAACTTTTTTGATGCATGCATCAAGTCCGCGCCTTTTTTAATGTGACAACAACATTTTCCTTAGTGAATTTTTGTTGCACTGAACGCGGTAACGAGCATGACATTTTACTTTTGGATGTTGCATTATTGTTGATTTATTTCTCGCTAATAAGAAGGAACTGTAAAATCAAAAGACTGCATGTGCAATTAGTGATAATGAGTCTATGTTTTGCATTCTGGAACATGTTTAAAGACATTCTACCTGCACATCATACAGACATTTCTGTGGTTTGTTCTTTATTCTTTATCCAGCTTCAGCAAGAATGTCCTAAGTAGCTAATTGAACTGAAACATCCAAATCTACATTTGATGATCTCAGTAGTCATTAAAGACATCTTACACATTGCTTGCATACGAGCTTTAGTTTAAATGTTCATATAATGTTCAACTTGCCATCACACCATCCTAGACAAGTCCAATCTCTGTTGTCTTAATTGGTATATGTACTGATTCACTTCAGCTAAAATCAGGCCAGGAAAGGGGTTTGTACTATTCTTGTTAGACAGCCAGCTTCTCTGTTGCATATAATATATAAGAGGCTAAGTGGACATACATAAAGTAACATTTTTAGTGTAAATCTATCCTTGATGCTGATATTGCAGCTACCTACATGAAGTTTATATACAGTATATATTGAAAAAAAACAAAAAACAGATTGCCAGTGGTGAGGTGCGAACCCTGACCATGTGTTCATTTTACATAGGTTTGTTACCTTGTAGTGTAGCACACTTTCCTCTGCATACAAAGTACTGACATAATGTATGAGTCTGTCTAGAAGAGTCTCTAGGCAGTGATTGACAGCAGGATTCACAATAAATGCACAGTACAGTCTTAATGTAAACTGCTGAACCCAGTGGAAAGCTAAATCTACTGCATATGAATCTTTAGGGTCCCGCTTGGTTATTGTGTTCCTTTAAAGTTATGGGAAGTGTGTATATTATGAAAGACACGCATTTGTAATTTTGTCTTGGCTGAATAATGTAATCATAACAAATGATAGTGCTTTAGCATCAAACTGTCAATATTGGAACCTCAAAGAGGTTCAATCATTTTCTCTGGAGACAGAATCAAATACAGAATGCTTCTAATCAGATTTTGACTTCATAGTCTTCTTGTTGGCATTTGCTTGCAACTTTCTTCCTTTAGAGCAAACTAAACTGTTATGCAAATAACTTGGACATGACAGTTTTTTTTGAAGGCCAGTATTATGTTAAATGATAGAAAGGTTGAAAAATATTTTTAATGAGTAACTTTTGCATATCCTCTTAAGTTGCTGTCTGATTTGCTGTATAAATGAATATTTGCGTTTACTTAAAAAAAAATAAAATAAAGGGCATAAATGCATAAAAAACTTGGCAGTTCATGTTCATCTGCAACAGGCAAAAGCTTGACTCCCTATTAGTTACACTTAAATTAAAGGAAAATGAAATAGGCTGACATTCCTTCATTTTACTCTGAAGCTGTGATTTTATTCCCTTCTGTTCACTTTGTTTTTCATGTATTTTATAATGTGTTTGTTTATTCTGTAGCATTTATAGTTTCCTGTTTTATTCCATTTTTCTAAAAACAACAACTGCAAGATGTTATATGCTAAGTATGAAGCTTGAGTTTTTAAGATCTTAGCTTCTTTACCATAGCACACAGTAGATAATATGAGCAAATAAGTATAATATATGCATATGACTGAAATCTGGAATACTCCTTACCATGGCAGAGGCATCTTCAGTAGACAGTAAAAAGAACATGTCAGTTGTCAGTTGTAAATAACAGTTGTCATAAATGCAGATATAATGAATTACATTTTTTTTGTTTTAATTAACAGTACAAATGAAGAACAGTTTATCCAACTACTTTGTATTTTGGGCCTTAAGGATAATTGAGATATTTAGTACACATAGTAGTAACTTATGATTATAAAGTGCCAGTCTCAGAAAACACGTAGGCGTTTTTTTTGGACATGGAAACTTTAAAAAAAAATTTTTTTTTTAATTTCAATTGAACCTGTCAATGTTGGGATTATTGAGTGCCTACTCATTTATATGTTTATGGTTTACTCCACTCCCTCTGGCTGTATGTTTGGGGCTTGGCACCCAAACCAAATAATTCTACTGGTGAGTTCTTCAGGCTTTTACCATCTATGGGGTTGCCCATTCTCTCCTCTCTTAATTTTGATATTTAATCAGATTCAAAATAAGTATTCATTACAGATGCTTACTAACTGGCTTTCATACTGCTCCCACTGCTAAAAAAGGGTAGCCCTACAGTTTGTCAGTTTTCCATGGTCTAAGAAGAAGTAACAAGAGACCCAGAGGTTTTTTTAATCAACATTAAGAGGTTCATTTTACATAAGACCAACAGTTTACTCTAATTAATTTAGTGACTGCGTCCATTTTGCCTATTTTCATGTGACCACACCCATTTTCCCACAACTGCATCTATTTTGATGCAACCATGCCCATTTTGCCGCAACCTCACCTATTTTGACATAACTCCTTTTTGCCGTGCAACAATTTTTTTTTAGCTGAATTTTCGCCAACAATTTACCAATGGCAAAATGCGGAATTTCACTGCGAATCCATGCCTGTTAGAAAAATTTGCTCATCACTACTCCTTATGTTTAACTAACAGTTAACTCTGGGTTTCCTCTATATTATCTATCTGTTAAGTTACAGATGCAAATAATTTTGTAATATATATTTAAAAAATGAGATATGTAGTTTTTTCCATTAATTCTTTTGGGCTGATACCAAATTCAAACATATCTAAAATCCTTAAACAGTTTTTGTAATAAATATAGACAGCAAAGAGATGACTAAATCTTACATAATCATTAATATTAATTTCTCATTATTGTCTAACTATATTGAGTTATGAAAAAAGGCTCCATTGAGAATCAAATTAGCTTTTCATTTGTTCAAGAACCTTTTTTTAAATTAGCTTTTCATTTACTTTGAAGGTAAGAAATATTATTCTGAATATCTTTTAAAAATAATACAGGACATTGTTATGTACAGTGTTTTGAATATTAATTTCTCCTCATTGTATTTGCTAATCTTTAAAGATTCCGGAACAGTAATGCAGAATGGTTTGAGAAATGTATTTAGAATGTTTTAGGTCGTTATAATGTGCCTAGGTACTGTGTATCGTTTTTAAAACAGCAAAAATTAATCTATAAAACTGTTAATTACCATGTATTCATTTTTTAATTAGATGCTCTCAGTTCTGATAAATATCTGACAAATATTTAAGCATGACAATGTAAGAAGGAGGAAACAGCAAGCAGCAAGCACACTGTGCAAAGATTATTTGCATTCAAATTATCTGACATGGGTGAGATTAATAACAATACAGCAAAGCAGCCAATTCCAAAAAACAGAAATCAAAATATCTGTCAAAGTAGTACTACAAATAATGTTGACCTTATATTAGAAGTATGAATATTGACTTTACATGGGGATACCTACTTATCAAAATCTGTATTTGTGTTATTTATCTATTTTTTCTACTTTGAATATTTAAAATTAAAAAAAACACAATGTACCCTCATTTATTAAAAATCCGAATGAAAAAAAGTAATAGAGTAAAACCATGAAAAAAAACTTGAATTCTCTGAATTTATAATTTACTCATCATGTTTAATGGGATGACAAGTTCAAAAACATTTTTAAAGCTCAAAAAAACTCAAATAGTTAAAATTGTGCCTAGAACAGCTCTCATTGACTTCTACAAGACCTTAACTCTTTAGATTCCAAAGTTTTTCTTTTGATTTTGCTTAATAAACATTGAAAAGTCATATTTTCTAAATCATTACTCAAATTAATGATTTTTAGTGCAAAAAAAAAATTAAATACTAGAAAAAAACGAATATGAAATTGATAAATAACCTCCTAAGGCAAAACAATGGCCGTAACCCCAGTTTTCTACCCCAAATCACGATGTGCTGATTCAGTCTGCTAAATTGATCATGCAAGTGCAAAGTGTAAGTTATATGGATCCAAGGGAGCCTCTTATCCATGCAACCAACTCTTCTTGTATGCACATCTGCAGTGTAGAAGTGAGGCCTTTCATATACATGTTGAGAAAAACAGCATGTGATTTACCAATGTGAATGCTACTTTGCAACTGCATTAGTAAAAAGAGTGCAATTTGCTGCATCCAGTATTACTCTACTTGCTTCTTTGTAGGAAAAAAAAAACCTAGCGATTTTAGTGTCTTTTTACACTTAGTACTTTGCAGTTGTGTTAATATAGAAACACTGAGGCCACCCCTCTTATTCTTTAAGGCAAATGTATGTTATAGTTGGGAGTAGCAGTGGTATAGCATTTGGGAAGCATCAGTGGTATAGCAGTTACATTTCTGAATTAACAACAACAATTCTAGCTGTTTCCACTTTAATATGTTTTTGTTAGTTATGAGAGTAGCACAAAACATTTGTACCGCTCATTTATTTTTATTCTCAACGAAGAAGTAAACCTTTTTTGTTTCTATCTTTAGGGCTCTGGCACACGGGGGAGATTATTCGCCCGCGATAAAACTCCCTGTTTGCGGGCGACTAATCTCCCCCGTGTGCCAGAGCCCTTAAAATTACTCTCAACAACCCCCAAAATAACATACCTTAGTCCCTGCATTCAGTCTGATCTGGTTTCTGATTTATAAGTTATAAATCTCCAACTCCTTTCCTCTTCTTCCTGGTACAGTGTGAAGCCCTGTCCCCTCTTCCTGTTCAGCCCTCCTCATCTCTTTGACTACAGGGTAGTCAAAGAGGAGAGCCTTCTGTGCATTCCTGACAGAGAAGAAGCTTTCTGGCAATGCACAGAGAAGCAGGAGCCAGTGTACAGCAGCAGCAGCTTTTTCTCTGCCCATACATAACTGCCTGACTCGATGCATTCACAGAAGGCTCTCCTCTTCGACTACCCTGTAGTCAGAGAGATAAGGAGAGCTGAACAGGAAGAGGGGAAAGAAGCTGGAAATCTCAATTCATAAATCTGAAAACTGATCAGACTGAGTGCAGGGACTTAGGTATATTATTCTGGGGGTTGTTTAGAGTAATTGTAAAGATAGGGGAAAAAAAGGTTTACTTCTTCTTTAAACAGAATTCTGTAATATTATGGCACTTAATCATTCTTCAGAAAAATAATCCACATACAAAATTTTATGACATCCCTAGATAAGAAACAACTTTGAGAAACATGAAAATAAATGCCAAACTGTTATGCAGTAGCGAGGAGAGAAATTTTTCAGCATGGATTAATCACAAATTCCTCATTTCGCCACCTGCAAAGATTTTCTCAAAATCGCAGCAATATTTTGCAGTAAAATTTTTTGCTTTAAAAAAATATGGCAACAAAATGTCCATAGAAACCAATGTATTTTGCCTAAATAGTTGCAAAATAGTTTCTCTGATAAACACCCAAAGGCTTCAATCTATTCTTTGCGGGAAAAGTTGCCATTAAAAAAAAAAAAACACCCACTGGTTTCATTGCATTATGCAAATTTTTGACAGATTCGCTCATCACTTTTTTACATGTAAAAGTAAATTACAGCACAGAAGAGATATATTAAAACATATATTTTTTTAACATCAATTTTCACAATGCTGCTTAAGAATTTTCTTAAAGTTGTGATGACAAATTGTTGCACTGGAATCGGAAAGCTGGCCAACAAACTATCATTCTTACTCTGTTGAATATTAATGATTGAGGCATATTGGGTTTTTTTTACTGTCTTGCAATCCCTTTATAGATACTTCTACATTACTTATCCTGCTGCTCTATACATCTTAGTAATGTCACTGTAGCTCTGTAAGAACTAGCAAATCACCATCAATTACTACATACAATGTGCTAGTTTAGATCAATCATTTTGAACAGGCCTTGCAAAAATATTATCTGCCTCTATAAAGTGACATGATGCTCAAAAATACATGATAGAAACATAAGAAAAAGCATATTGGTTAAAAATGTCACTTTGTGATGGTTTGCACTTTGATGTGATGCATTATGAGTAATAGGTTGCAAACAGAATGGAGAAGGTTGTGTGACATAGAAAATGATAGTTTGACATTTTCCATTCTTCTTGGCATTAAAAAAAGAAAAAATGCACTTTAGGTGGAATTCACTATATATATGATGCACAATGCCATAAATGTGCACTATTTTAAATTCCAACACACATGCTATGAGCAATATATAGCTCTGCATTCAAAATAGACAGTTATTGATCATAATTCAGTAATGATCTTATACATGGTAATATCTCTTTACCTTCTATCCATACGTGTTGTATATTCACTGATCAAAGCTTTCTATAGCTGGCAATATTAACTAAACACCACCGCTTCATTGGTCTCCTGCAGTTTTATCATGAAGGGCCCCAACTGGGAAAACTGTAGAGAACATGCTGCCTAAGCACTGCCAGTTCCTTAACATAATTTTCTTTGTCAGAATGAGTGAACCACTGGTTGTTCCACCTGTGCTAAGGTAGGGAAGTAACTGGAAAAAGAACATCTCATAACATTGTAGTGTCTGTCTAAGCTATTTCTGTCATATTCTGCTACTGCTGTCTGCAACCCTCAAAATCTCTATCATCACTGACTGTTCACTTTTAAAATCTCACGGCAATGCACCACTTGCTCAATCAGTTTCATCAAGATCAAGGTTTCTCCATTTTGTTATATATTTCTACTCCTGCATTACTTACAAGCCTGAACATCCTATTACAATTATCCTTTCTAAATCATTGCTCCAGAGAAATCTAAATTGCTATAGGCTCATTTACAAGAGCAATTCCATGGTGCAATTTCAGAGCAAGTTGCCATGCTTTTCACTCATTATGCAGTGTTTCCCGACAAGTCCAGCATAATTGCAGCCACAAGTTAATGATGCATGTGACAATATGTTAGAACACCCTCAATTGTATTTGTGCTTCAATGTAAATTGAAAGCAATTGCACCCATAATCTTTGGTGTTTGGATGTTGTCTGATGCTGTTGTCTCTGGAGTTTGCCATCAAAATGACATCTGCACCTGATGCTTTGGGTGCAGATTTGCTGCATCAATTGATGTGGCTTCTGTGGAAACACTGGAACGTCTTCCATTTCAAAGGTAGGGGTAGCCCTAGGTTTCCCCTGCTTCAACAGTCACACTGGTCTTGATTTCCAAGATGAAGTAGGACATAACCATTGCCACCAAGAGTGCAAGGATGATCTTTAGAAGCAAGTACAGGCAAAGCACAACCCATATATATTGCAAATTGTGAATATAAATTAGTAAACTGTTTACATTTTGAAATGCCAGCGAAGATTTGGCATATTGTGTGCATAAATATTTGCAATTTGGCATTATGCTGTATTTAAAAAGCTCATAAGGACATTCACAACTTGAAAGTAGTGATGGGCGAAATGTTTCCCCAGGCATGGAAAAAATTCGCCGCACGTCCAAAAATTGTCGCCAGCGTCAAAAAAGAATAGTCGCGGGCGCCAAAAGAATAGCCGTGCAATGAAATAATAGCCACGGGCGATAAAATAATAGCCGTGCAACAAAATAATAGCCACGGGCGACAAAATAATAGCCGTGCGACAAAATAATAGCTGCGGGCGACAAAATAATAGCCACGCAACAAATTAATAGCCGCGGGCGACAAAAGAATAGTCGCGGGCAACATTTTTTTTGCCGCACGACATTTTCTCCGCTTCGCAAATTTTTCGCCGTTTCGTGGATCTTTTGAAAGATTCGCGAATTTTTCGGCGAAGCAAAACGGAACAGATTCGCTCATCACTACTTGAAAGCAAATACGAGCAAGGCAAATATTTTTTCTAGGTGAATCATTCTGCTCTGTGCTTTGTTTAACTAAACCTTGCTGATGCACACGGCTAATTGTTTTCTTTGCAAATAATTTAGCCCTGTGTTACATTTATAAATGACCCCCATTGTGTCATCACTCCTCTCGCCACTCTCTGACATAAGGTTTATATTGTTGTCTTTCAGCACTGACATTGAATTTACTCCATTAAGTGCCTCCATTATAGTACCCACACAAGAGATGAGAGGAACTAGCATTTGTGGGTTGTAGATTATATAAGATTATTAACCCCTACTAAAGACTTTGGTCTTGTGAAAATGATTTATGTTTTCAGATATAATGCACACCCTATTGTCTGTATTTTGCAATGCAGAACATGTGATATATAATGTAATATTGCTCACAAGAAATAAAATAATGTTGAGTTCTGATTACTGTTATAACTATACTAGAAATTACTGAAGCATTTCTGCTACTGAAATGCACAAACCCATGCCACTAGTAGAAAACTGAACTGCAATTATAGTACGATATAAGTGACAAGCTACACTGGTGCATTAAGGCAGTAGTATTGTAGTCCAGTTAGCAGAAGCAGTGAAGTGCAATCTGATATCAGTGATATACTGTACTGAACAACAAGAAGCCTAGAGAGGTCTAATATATATCTCTGGGCTTTGTGCCAGACAGATGCCAGCAACAAAAATTCACTATGTCTCTCTGCATTGCTCTTTTTAAGGGGTATAATGAAATAAAATGTTATTGTAAGAAAAATATTAGGGCACAAAGGGAAGTAAAAATCAAATGGTATCATTGTTTTTAAACCAGTTTTATTGTCATCCAAAGAATAATGATTATTTTTTTATACAGTGATGTATTATTAATACAATTACTAAACTATTTTTAAATAAACAGCAGTGCAAAATATATTTAAAAAATGAATAAATACCAACCCACTACATATTTAAAGCACATGCTGTTGGAGTTAAAAACAGAAAGCAAAAGAGGGGGGGGATGCAGTAGCTATTACAAGCATGTTTAAAGGAAGGGTACATTTTGGGGCTGATTTACTTACCCACGAACGGGTCGAATGGAGTCCGATTGCGTTTTTTTCGTAATGATCGGTACTTTGCGATTTTTTCGTATGTTTTGCGATTTTTTCGGATTCTTTACGAATTTTTCGGATCCAATACGATTTTTGCGTAAAAACGCGAGTTTTCCTATCCATTACGAAAGTTGCGTAAAAAGTTGCGCATTTTGCGCAACTTTTCGCGTAAGTTTTAACGCTACGCAAAATGCGCAACTTTTTACGCAACTTTCGTAATGGATACGAAAAACTCGCGTTTTTACGCAAAAATCGTATTGGATCCGAAAAATTCGTACAGAATCCGAAAAAATCGCAAAACATACGAAAAAGTCGCAAAATATTCGTTTTCAAGTCGGAACTTTTCCAATTCGGGTCGGATTCGTGGGTTAGTAAATCAGCCCCTAAGGGTGTGACAAAAAGGCAAATAAAAATTATATTATGAAATAATGCAAACTCACAAGGAACAGTAAGCAACAAGCAGTTATTGTGTTAATGCCACATGTGGCTTCTAAAATCCAGGAGGCACTAAAGAACCCTGGGCTTGGTATATATGTTCTGCCTGTAACTTTTACCTTTGTGTCTGCTGCCAGGTTTAATAGAACAAGCTCTAAGAAATCACTCAGGAGAAGGCAGTGAGGAAACATTAACAGCAGGTAGAGGCTGGCATTCATCACCAAAAGGGAACATTGTGCTCACTGCTACAAAATGTTTAATTACTGAGCAGTGGTCCAATGAGAGAGTAACAAAAAAATTCAAGATGAAAATACATCATCTGCACTACCCCAGCCAATATATTTGAGAACATTGAGACATTTTGTGTTATATGTTTATTAGCTGCATTAAAATGGCATCACCTGGAATTTTTTTTTTGTTTTGTTTTTTTAATTTATGTTGACCACTTACATCAAAGAAAGTTGTTCAATTACAGAATTCCAACACACATTTTCTATGCTTTTTATGAAGGGCCTAATTTTTAATTGCAACTTGCTGTAGCAAGCTTAAAAAAATCTATAAGGTTGCCCTAGTTGTTGGACACTGCAGGGTTTACTAAGCTGGGAAGGAGGCCAAAGATGGAAGATCTGCTAAAAAAGCTAAAAGTTTACAGTTTAAATGGAGTAAATATAAAATATATTTAATATAGGCAGTATTATTCCCAATATAATGAATAGTGGCCAAAAAATGCCAAAAAATGAGCAAAATGGTGAATGTATGGGTATTTTTTCAGTTTTTTTTCTCAAACCAAAATGCATTGGAGCTAATGGTTGTTTTTTTCTGGTGAAACAAAATGCATGGCAAAATGATAGAGCAGAATCATGAAAATTTTCACCACTTCCAAAAATGCATATTTTGCTGTTCATTTTTATCGGGTAATTTTTTACCTGCTCATCCCTAATGATTAACCTTTTTACTGGAGAACCCCAGCTTTAGAAATAGCTCCATTTGCAAGACATTGCTATGTACTGTATCTTTCATGCAAGCTTCCAAACCTACAAAAAAACATGCATTGCTTTAGGAACCAGAAAACATGTTTTGTTCTGATAACAGAATGGCTTTAATGTAATTTCTAAACCAAAGAAAATACAGAAATTATATTGCGCTTCACATTTTTTAACAGCCACATTTTGCACAACAATCTAATGGCTGTGCTCATTTTCAAACCTCATTTTACCTCCTATTCTTCAGCTTTCTGATGGTTCTGAATCCTTCCCAGACAGCTTGTCAATCTGACCTGATCTTTCACAGTGTTCCTTACATTGCTTAGTGACCATTGTTAAAGGGTGCTAAAGAGGGACTATCTCTATTGTCCTTCTACTGACATGCTCTGAAAGCATTCTTTTTTGACTAATAACCTTTTGGAACTCTGACTATAACAAAAGTAATAGACTGCACAAATTTGAAAAAGATTTGAAAAGAGGTTGAGAGCTTCTATCTTCTTCAAGTCCCAATGGTCAAAAGATTGATTCTTGCAGCTCAGCTTCCCACAGTTAGAATTTAGGATTGTGTAAACATGCACTGTACTTGCAGCACTCTGTATTTCTGATTTAATAATAACCAGATATATATTTCATTATTAAGCTAACGTGACTGTAACCTGTTGCCCACATGCATATCCATTTAAATGAAATTGCATTAGTGCAGTTACTTATAGTAACCAATTAGCAATTTTTTTTATAAGTCTGCTACAAATTAGAGAATGAAAAGAGAGGTCTGATTTGTTGTCAACTGCTGGTTAGAAATACAGCAGGGAGCTATTAAAAATCTGTATCTATACAGAATAGTATGTATTAAATAGGATGGGGTAATCTGTTGAGAAACACATGCCTTGACTAATGTATTGGTTAAAAAAAAAAAATAGACACAATTTAAAAATTATATCCTTGCGTACAAAAATATAAATGTATCACATTCCCATATTGTTCCCCTTTCATCTATAATATTAAAGTGATACTGACACGAAAAAACGACTTTTCAAATTATGAATCTACATTAAAAGTTACCTATAGGTCATGTTGATCTTTTTTCACTGTTAGGGCTGGTTTTGTAAGTAATTGTTGCTTGAAGTTCCTAAGCCTGACTGTTTTGCCAATCTGACTGTCCCTTCTCAGCCTGTCAGTTATAGCTGCTAATGCTAACGGCCTACTGCTGCACAAATATGGCCGCCCCCTCATAGAAGAACATGGGGAATCAGATAAGGAATGGAAAAGCATCAGCAAATACTTTTATGGCAAAATTATAAAGCTCATGCAAAGACAATGTTATGATAGATGTAACAAAGGTTTCATTTCTGGTGTCAGTATCTCTTTAAATAGCTTCAGGATTAGCATATTTGCAACAGCACCCTATAAATATATTTAAAGGTGCCATGTGAAGTGGGATGTGGCACGATTTTATAAAAATTCTCTTGCACGTTACTTTGAATGGAAGTAGTACAAGGAAGAAGTTTAATAAAAAATAATGTGTTAATGGTAAAAAAAAAAAAAAATTGCCCCATTGATAAGCACACTTTTCACCTTTCATTTTGCTTGCTATCATTAAGATTATAATTGGAGACCAAATGTTCTCCAATACTTTGTTAATGCAACCTATAGTAAAACAGGAGTAAAAAAAAACATTAAAGGAATCCTCTTGCTAACCTGGTGTACTATTTTAGTGGGCTGTTTGCGTGTGTGGAAAAGTAAAATTAGAACTTTTTTTTTTTTTTTTGCAGGAATGGATTTAGCTGCAAAAAACTCCATACACTCCAATGTATTGTGTGTTGAAAAAGTGCAATGGAAAAAATGTCCGGTGTGTTGACTTCAATGTGTTCCAAAAATTTTTGCCGGTTTGCAAATTTTTCAAAGAAGTAAAATGGGACAGATTTGCTTATAGCTGTTAAAGTCCAAACCTTAAGGTGGCCATACACGGGCAGTCAGCAATTTATCTGCCCATGTATGGGCACACCCAATGGGTCTACCCAACCAATATGTGGCCTGAAATTTGCCAGATCTCAATTTGGCAGGTTTGATTTTCCATTGGATCGGGAGCTGCTTCAGCTCGTTGATGTGGTCCCTGATCTAACGGTGCCTATGCCCGCCATTGTAATTTGATAGTTTGGCCCTAGGGCCAAACAAACGAATTAGCCCAATATCGCCGACGTTTAGGTGGGCATATCGGGAGAAGATCCACGAATGGCCAGCTTTGGCTTTTGCATATGCGCACAGCCAAGGGCAACAGCAAAGATTCCAGGATAGAAAAGAACATAGCAGCGAGGCATTCACTCGAATACTACCCAGGACTGCCACACATTTTTCAGTGAACAAGAGCACCAGCCTGAAATCTGAGGTAAGTGATTCAAATCACTGGGGGAACCTAACAAATAGGCACCCCCTATTGATTAACCCTTTACTTGTCCTTTATGTGAAAGTGTATACATGTTCCTATAGTTGCCAATATGATTAAACACAAATTCTACATGAATTTCATTCCAAGGAGACATATCTTTTCTAAGGTTACTGTGGATTTCTAAATAAAAAGTCCCAGACATCACTAATGCATAGCTAACTGATGCTTGCTTACTCAGTAACTTGGCATTTTGAACCATCAGGTTCATTATCTGCATTTCAGGTACTTGTATGCAATTTTCTGCACTGTAAACTCATAAGCAACCTAAATTTTTCTACTGCTAACTAGCTTACTCTATTTTGGGTCCTAGTTGTTGCTTCCTTTACAGTTACTAAGTCACTTTCAGTTACTCCAATATCTTTTAGCAATAGCTGGTTTAATCATAAAAATCTATTTCAATATCCTTCAGTGCAATATATAAATATAACTATACAACTTGTGCTGACAATGTACAAATATAAATATTCATATATCAGTTTGTGTGTGGACATACACACTTTTTTTTGCACCAGAACACAATTTGTTTATGAAAAAAACACAGATTTTTTTTTTGCCATTTATTATGCATCAAAACCACAAAAAATGCTAATGTAAAACTTTGCCATCTAAGAGCTGTCAAAGTCATATAGAAGTCAACAGAACCTGTCTTAGGCGACCTTGTAAATATTTGTTAGTGCACAAAAATTTGTACAAAAAAAAAACCTTGTGTTCTTTTTATTTTTGGTCCACAATTTAATTTTTTATATTTGGATCTTTTAAAAAATAACTGGAAATTCACAGTTTTAGTGGAAATCAATTTATTCATGGTTTCGAAAGTCTCTAAAACCATGAAAATCAGAATGTTAATAAATTTGCCTCCATGTGTAAGAAATACAAAGTGAGAACTAAATAACAAATTGATCTATAAAGTAACTGGCTTTTGATAAACCATCAAAAACTATATTTGATAAACTAGCAATAGTTTTTTAGAACAAGAACTTTCTTTATCAATTATCATCTGATTAGCATTCCTGACATTTCTTTTAGATTGCTTTGTCAATTACTTTAGAATAAATGACATTTGCATTGATTATTCAAACAACTGTAGAAAGGCAATGCATAAAAATGAAGCATACTAATCCTACTCCTACATAAGTTTCATTTTGTAATAAATAAATGCTAATGTTGGGAATACCAGCTGCCTGCCATGCTACATATGTAACACCACAACTCGGACCTACATACTGTATGTGTTGACAGCAGGGCCGCCATCAGAAATCACTGGGCCCCTCACAACAATGTTTTCTGGGCCCCCCTCCTCCCACCCCCCAATGGCCCCTCCCCCAGTGACCCCTCCCATCAATACAAAGGACATACAGACATTGGTAGCCAGGGCCCCCTTAAACTTTGGTAGCCAGGGCCCCCCTAAAACATTGGTGGCCAGGGGTTACGTTTTGCATTGGTACCAGGGCAGGTACCCCCCTAAATCATTGCTAGCCAGCCCAGGGCCCCCTAAAACATTGGTGGTCCTCCCCCAAATTACTCACACACTGCTTCCTTCTGCATCCTTCAGCTCCCCCCCAGCATCCTCCTGTTTCTTCCCAGACCACCCAAGCATCCTCCTGCTTCCTCCCAGGCCCCCCAAGCATCCTCGGGCTCCCCCCAGGCCCCCCAAGCATCCTCCTGTTGCTTCCTCCAGGGCCCCCTGAAGCATCCTTCGGCTCCTCCCCAGCATCCTCCAGCTTCCCACAGGCCCCCCTCAAGCATCCTCCTGCCCCACCCCCAGCATCCTCCAGGGGCCCCCCCAAGCATCCTCCAGCTTCCACCAGGGCCCCCCCAAGCATCCTCCAGCTTCCCCCAGGGCCCCCAAGCATCTTCCAGTTTCCACCTTCCCTCCCCCCGCTGCATCCTGTGGCTCCGGCGGAGTCCTCCGCTGTGTGCCGCCGCTCTCCACTACTTCTACGCTTTTATAAGGTTGCGCCCCGTGTGTACTGACGTCACACACACAAAGCGCAGAAGTAGCGGGGAGCGGCGGCACACAGTGGAGGACTCCGCCAGAGCCCGAGGAAGCAGGGCCTGGACTTGATTAAAGGGGGCCTGAGCTAAGAAAACTCTAGCACAACCGGGCCCCATTTAAAGCTAAAAACGCACGGGCCCGGGACGATTGTCCCCCCTGTGCCCCCCTGATGGCGGCCCTGGTTGACAGCAGTTCCTATTTTGTTAATAAGGAAAAGGGTTAGGGACACATTTATCATTGCCTCGCAATAATAGTTAGCCCTTAGTAAAAATATTGAGCTTTTCATGGACTGGAATGATCCATTCCAGAGAAGAAATGCTAGAAGCCAGACTCCATACAAGCAAGTTTCCAGTGGACATTATTAATTCAGAGGGCTGTTAGAGCTCAGTACTGCCTCAGTAATGCTGTTAAGATATAACATCTGTATAACAGACTTGTGTTTGACTTCTCAGAACAGTTAAATATGTTCTAAATAACACATTAATCTGCACTGATAATTTTGTCAGTTTGTTAAGAAAAGGCATTTTGGCATTTTACTGGCAATAGATTTGCCACGTTAGTGCCACCTAGAACATTATATTTATTCTGCAGAAAGCTTTACCGTACCTTAGTAAAGAACCCTGGAAGCTTCCTCCCTGTCAACCCGAAAAGGACATGTCAACCTCAAAAGTCATTTGAAAATATAATTGCTATAGAAAGCAACATTTGCTAAACACCTGGTTGTTACTTTTTAAACAATGTTGCCAGGCTCCTCCAGCAAGTCAGGTCTGTAAAATCTGCTGGCTTTTGTTACATTGTTTCAAACGCCAGAGCCACCAGGGCAGAGAATAGAAAGGACAGGCAGACATTGCTTTTAATAGCAGTTATATATACAAATAACTAATAAACCATTACAAATATGTAATTAATGTATATTGCAAAGTTGCTTAGAATTACATTTTCTTTTATTAGGCAAAAAATATTTTTGGGATTGACATGTCCTTTAAAGGAGAAGGAAAGGTTAGTAAAGAGTTAATCTCAAGCTGCAGGCATACCTTCAGTTGTCCCAATAGTGCCCTTAAGTCTCCCCATATTTCTCCTGTTCAGAAGATCTGAAGCCAAACAGAAAGAAAAAACGCTGAGCTGTGTAAAGAAAGTTCCCATAATGCCTCACTCCTGCACGAACATGCAGACCAAACAGAACATGCTCAGTTAGTAAGACATTTGGAGACATTTACTAATACACGAACGCTCCAAGCGTATTTTCTGCGATTTTTTCTTATTTTGTGCAACTTTTTCATACTTTGCGACAAAATATGTGCGACAAAATCATATTGTCGCGCTGAGTACGAAAGTTTCGGATTCATTCAAGCTTCGGTATTGTGACTTTCCTTTGGCCAGGTTGGAGCTGCAGAGTGCCATTGAGTCCTATGGGAGGCTTCCAAAATCATGCACAGAAGGATCAAAGTCGGAAAGGTTTTCCTGCATTTAACGATCGTTCGGTACAAAAATTTCATGACTTTTGGATCGCCAATACGATATTATCGTGACTAATATAATTTTTTTGTAAGCATATTTGTGATATTTGCGATCTTAAGAAATAATCGTATCCGATTCGAGTTTATCCCATTCGGGATTCAACTCGTGTTTTCATGAATGTGCCCTATGAGTTAGCTTCCTGCTGATTGGCTCAGATCCACATTCCTAAGGGGGGAAGGGAGTTCTTAGTATTCTTGAGGGAGGGGGGAGCAGGAAAGAGCAGAGAACAGAAAGCTGCGTGTCTCTGGCACAGGAATTACAGACACGACTAATCTTTTTTCAGAGAAGTCAGTGCAGCATTTCTGTGAGTGCTTATGGCTGTATTTACATAGACCTTTCTGATAAAGCTTACTTAGTTTTTACCTTTCTTTCTCCTTTAAGATAGCAACTGCCATTTTAGCTCAGTTTCAGTAACTTCCATGCTGCAGCTCTAGCTGCTGGTAGCTCAGATCACATATTCTGATGGGAGGGGGAGTGAATTCTTATGCGAGGGGGGAGCAGGAAGTCGGATACCAAAGAACATGTTTGCTCAAAAGAAGAAAAGAAATCCTGTGTTTCTTTTGATAGAGGACGCAGCACAGCTTTTCTGTGAATTCTTATGACTGTATTTACATAGGCAATGCTGATAAAGCTTACTTAGTTTTTACCTTTCCTTCTCCTTTACAAAGCCTAGCATAACTTGGAATTTGTCTTAGTTCTGAATTTCCCAATGGCATTTTTTTCTCATGCAAAATGCTTTGAAGTCAGTGTGAGTTTTTTCTTACATTTTTTACTGCACAAATAATTATTCCCTGCAAAATAAAACACACACTGAAATTCTGACGAAGATTTATGAACATCTTTGCCACTCACTAAGTTGCAAATTTCATGACAAATCCATACCTGGTGAAACATCTCTACATACCAGTATCCGTTATTTGATATAAATTCTAATTAAAAATGGCAGTCTGGAAAGTACAGGTAATAATAAGACAAAACAGAGCATAAGCTTTTGATAATACTTAATAGGCTAGTGAATAGGGTAGTGAAAAGGCTAAGACATCAAGATGAGTATAAGCAAAATAATGCTTTTACTAGGAACAAGCAAATTAAAAGTCTGAACAGTCAGCTGCAATCTAGAGAGATGCAGAATAGTTTGTCTGTTCATCATTGCCTCATGGAACCCTCCTTTGCCTTCTAATATCCTTTTACAGTTTTTCATAGGAAAGGGAAAATTATTTGATATATAAGATAAATTAAATCTGCTGTTAAGAACTGATGTCCTTACCATCTCATGCAAAAATAAACCTAAAGATAACCCATGGCAATATGAATAATTTCTTTCATAAATATTTCAAAATTTACGTACATAGATTTTTTCATAAAATACAAAATTACTTTTAAAGGAAAAGCCCTTTACCCTCTACATTTTTTTTCTGGAACAGACTATTAAACTGGACAGCATATTAGAAAATCACTGTATTTATTCTGTGTATTTTTAACCTTGCACACAGGTAGTATGTGTTGTAATACTGGTCACATTTCCTGGCACATTCTGATGTTTTTGGCTTCTGTACTAGCTCAAGCAACACAGACTTTTAGCAGTAAAGATCTGTGCCTCCAAATATGCCCCCAGTAGCTCCCCACCTTCTTTTCTTCCAGTTACTGAACTTAAGGACCGCCACACAATATACTTCATTATATAACACATAAATATCACAATATACAGAAAACCTGATTATTAAATAATGCAACTCCCAAATCAGTCCAATTACCAATATAACTTAAGGATAAGCCCTGTAACATCCGCTTCTTTGACAGGCTAATTTCATTTTCTGCTTGTTAATTTGAAACAACCTCTACGATGAGCTTCCCAGCTGCCCATAGCACACTGCGCATGTTAGTGTCATTGGCACAATCCAAGACAAACTAACAAACTAACTAGCATTTCTAGCTATATTTATTTTTAGGGTTTTGTTCTCCATTAACTAGTGAAGACTAGTGAAGTGAAGACTAGTGATGAGACTAGTGATGAGAATCTGTCCCATTTTGATTCACCCAAAAATTTGCAAAATGGGTAAAATGTTGCGCATGAAAAAAATTGCTCTGCGACAATACACTTGACACGCGGCAATTTTTTGATGAGAGAGACAATTCTTTTGATGAGAGAAAATTCTTTTTGACACGAGAGACAATTCTTTTGCTGAGAGACAATTCTTTTGACACAGGCGACAATTTTTGGATTGTATTGCGAATTTTGATTGCACATAGCATACTTTTAAGACATCCGTGAATGTGGCATAATCTTTTGGATCAAAAGTATAAAATTAGCAATCTTCCTTCCACTGGTGGAAGTGATCACTAAACAGTCTCGGGGTTTGCAAAAGCTATATTAAATAATATGTAATAGTAGCAATAATTATAATATTTCACACATACGTGTACATGCAAATATGCTGAGAAAAGCTGTTATGTTCAGTGCCTTCATACATTTCTGTTTACATGAGATATAAACTAAAATTGAAAATTAATGAAAATTAAAATAAATTAAACTTAATTCCCTGAGCATTTTTGCAGTTTTCAAAGTGTAGCGGTTTCTGAGATACAGTATTACCAGTTTTATTCTGCTAACACTGCTCAGCATCAGTAGCTTTCTATCAGTGCAAGTGTCAGTGGCCTTAGGTTTAACTGATTATACAGGCTGAGCCTGGTCAGTTAGGGAAATAAATCTTTTATTCCAAAGAGTGTAGGTTTCATTTAAATGAACCTTGAAAAGCAGACTTAAATTGTTCTTTATAAATGATCTTCCCTCGTTTATGCTTAAACTGTTGGAAAGGCAAAAATACATTCAATTGTTACTATTATATTTCATTATGTCTACAACTAGGTGATGTAATCTGAAATAATGCAAATAATGACTATATATATTCAAATTTTTTTCACAAAGTTCTTGATATTGGTAGAACCCAAAAGATCTTGTTTTGCTCCATACATTGTAAAAATAACATGGATTTTGTTAAGTCACATTTTGTACACCACATAATACAGTATTTTATATCTCTGAAGCTCAGAAGTGAATCCAAGCAATATCATGAAAGTCAGTAGGGACTTTTAGAAAGGGTAATTTTTCTTTCCTTGTGTCATGGGGTTGATGGAAAAATGACTAATGATTATCTTAAATCGCAGTAAACATATTTCTTTGACTTAAGCCAGAACTATGTTTTTCGAAGTCTATTAACGTATATGTTTTGTTTGTTGTAAACTCTGTCTTGCTAGTCATCTCATGTAGCAGATTTGCAAGATTTGTGAAATTGTGAAATGTAGATCAAATATTTTAGATGCTGCTCTTTTTATCCTTGACCAAACTATTTCTTCATCAGTAGCTTTCAACTGTGTAGTCCCATAGGTAGAGCACTTGGATGTTAGGAAAGCCAGATGGCATGTTCTAGAATGTAGTCTTCAATTTCATCTTCCTATTGGAAACACAAACGAATAGTTCAGCATGGGTTGTAAGATTATTGACAATTGTCATATCAGCCAAGACTTTTGCCAAAGCAGATTTATAAAATAATATTTAAAGACTAAAATCCATGGAAACCATAATGAGGAGTTACAATATATACAGACATACAGTAAACAATAAACAAAAGTCTGATCAAAACATATTTGCCTTACCTTGTGTCTATAAGTTGCCCACTGGACAGTGCTTAACACATCTTATATTAATGTTCTAAAAACCTATGTGTAATCAATATTCATGGGAGAAATAGCTCACCTAAGTTAATGGCTGGATCACCTGCATTGAATTTTAGATGTTCCATAAAAATGAAGGAAGAAAATCAGGTTATAAAAAGGGATATCTAAGTATTATGCCATTTATAAGTAGAAAAGGTAAAGGGCAATGAAGAGGGATTGTGATTTTATGTTTAATGTAAGCTTTTTCTAATGAGTTCAATGCATAATGAAAAGACTCAAGAGTACTTCAGAAAACAAGGCGATTTATGCCATTAATGCTATTGAACTGCTGGGTAACTTAACATTCTTGTTTTTGCTTGTTTATGAGAACATTTCCCTACTATTTTGCCTTTTATGTACATGATTATTGAAGCTGCAGAAAGAGAAAGAAAAACAGAAATATATATAAATATATATATAATTTTTTTTTAAGGTAGACGTGTGTCGCTAGAACCAAAACCTATTTTCTGTCCAGCAAACATCATAAGTAGGAATAAAGAGTACCTTAAGACTTCTACATTAAATTATTCAAGGCACTTTGTAAAACTAACATTAACTATAGATATCCTCTATAGTATATACTTTATTAGTGGAAGAAAAAGGAACCTTGTCAGAAAAATCAAAACTGTCAAGATGTAAAGTAAGGGACTTTGATTATCTTAAACACTTTAGGCTCTTCAAAGGAATCAGGTAACAGGGTCAATTTTTATTTTGGCACAGTAGTAGCTGTTAAAATGGATAAGGGAATAAATACAGGAGTCCCTTTGTGCTATGCATCCAGATTAACTTTTTTTACCACTATTAAAATAACATGGCATGCTGGCCATGTTTTGCAGGCACCTCAGCAGAGTATTTAAACAAGCTATCACCCATTGAACTTGGTTTTCACATGACAACCTTACATCCATACAATGTTAATCAAAGATCTTGTGTTATTTTCTAACAAGAGATTTGTAAAAACTGAAACTGTGTATTGGAGTTTTCTATGCTTAATAATGTGTTGATTTAAAGAGGCTACATATATGACACATTTATTGAATAGATTCTAAAACCTCAAATGGAAATTTTAAATATATTACTTTGTGCTACTGGGGCAAGTGTTGTCAAGTTCAGAACATAAAACATAATATATGCCTTCTCATTTTGTGTAGGTTGGCATGCTAATAAATACAACTACTGTTCCCTAATAGCAAATATGAATCACTGAACTTTAATTATGTGGGAAGACAATTTATAGTTAATGTTTTGTTACACTAATTTAGGTTACTAATTAGTATTATTAGTCAATTGAAAATTACTTTATTTAATAATCTAATGAACTGCTAAATACTGCTGGAATAAAATAATGAATACTTTTCAACACACAAGTGCATTTATTGTTATACTTTATGAAAAAAATAACAGGATTTGTTTCAAGGCGCTGGTCTATTAATCTAATTTTCCTTTATCAACATGACAGCCATAACAGAGTTTTGTGAAGAATCAGTTTCTGAACATATGGTACCAACCAATTGTGCTTTGCTCAGATCACTAAATTCTGCCAAACAAAAATCTCTTTTATTTTATTGAAATAAACATTCTCAACATGAAATGCTCGATTTATAGCTGTGCTCTTTAAAAAAAATCTAAAAAAATGAAATTCAAATTCCCTGAGAAGAAAATGCAATATTGTTATATAACAGGTGCTCGCAATGTTGTTACAATGTGACTACAGTGGTATCATCCTTCTGGCTAACATAAATATGTATAGGTGCATAACAATTCTGTTTCCTTTTTTCTAGCCAATTCATCACATTTCTGTAAGTTACATATGATTTATGATTGATCCTGGATTGTTATGCAAATTAAACACAGGCATCTTCAAGAAATGAGGTGCTGAGCTTGCTACGTGCATAGATTCCTTGCAATATGGTTTTGAGCACCAAGCCACTGTAGAGAAGTAAAACTGTACTTGGCGCTTTTTTTGCTTCTTGTACAACAATACCAGTATTATGGATTTTTTCTTTAAACTTAACTCTTATAGCACCATTGTGTAAAGCACACCAGGTTTATCTCTCTAAAAGCATGCCATGGGGACAACGCATTCAACATACATTAATATGTACATGGAGGGAGAAGAATAAATCAGGGAGGGACATGTTAATAATAATAGATCATTGCAAGTCTAACTGTTGTTTTAAAACATTGTAATTGCATTATAAGTAATGTAATAGAAGTTTTTAAGCAGGGAAGATCTGGACCAGATTTACAAACCAAAGCTAAGGGGTTACCCTCAAAACCCCGACTGAAACCACAAAGAACTTAAGAATTGTAAAGAAGGATATTAATAAGGGTATCACATAGAGGTATTATAATATGTGTACAGAAAAAGTGCTCCAACATGGTTAAAAAAAAACATTTCAACATATGTTCTTGCACCACATTATACTTATCATGAAATACCAGTACCATTTACAGTAGAAGAAGTTGTGCTGTGACTGGACTATAATACTGAAAAAATGCTTAGGAGTCACCAGACTACAAGCTTAAAGGGACTTAAGGGGACAACTTCTGTGTGAGTACTTTGTGACTTCGGTATGTAACCTAAGCTCCTTTTTGCTTGAGCTGGCCATACATGAGAAGATCTACTTGTTTGGCAACCTTGAGGTGGGCAATATTGGGCAAATCCAATCATTTGACCTGAAAGCCAAATGATTGTATAAAAAAAATAATAATTCCTGCCATCAGGACAAGGACTGCATCAAAGCACAGATGTGGTTCTCAATCCGATAGCAAAATTAAACCTGCCCAATCAAAATCTGCCTGATTTTTGGCCATATATCAGTTGGGCAGGCCTGCTGGATGGCAACACACATGGCCAGCTTATTATGAGCCCATGTATGCCCACCTCTAGATTGTGGCTTTACAGAGCAGAAACATATTGTGCCTAGCTATACAACTAGTTACCTGTCTGATCATAAAATACAACTGGAATCTGACATGGAGATTAACATATGTCTTATTCATTTTAAGCATGAAAAGGAGGAAAAGGAGAGTGATAAGTCAAAGGAATCATTTTTTTACTAAACAGATTGCAAATCAATTAAAATAGACACCAGTCAATGCTCATGAATGCACAATTCAGTTTCAGTACCTCTTTTCTATCAGCCCCCTGGCTATACAAATGTAAATCCATTACAATGACCTTGTTGGATAAGTATAGATCAACCATACAGAAAACAGTAGCAGTAATAGAAAGAATAAAACAAGCATAACATTGCCTACCAAAGAAGAATGGAGCCCAAGCTCTCAGTACAACACAGAGGGTTATATTTATCATGCTGTATAAAAAGTGGAGTAAAACATTACCAGTGATCTTGCTCATAGAAAACAAAAGCAAAGCATCTGATTGACTGCTAACTGTTGAAATTTAATTGCTGATTGGTTGCCCTGGGCAAAATCTCCGGTAATGCTTCAGTCCACTTTTTACACAGCATGATAAATATACCCCAGAATGTGCAAATGAGTGCACTCACTAGCAACTACAAAATGCTAGGCTTTATTGTGAATAAAAAAAAAAACATGAATGGGTTAAAAACACAAATGTTTATCAACTATTAATTAAATAGCAGTAAATGGACAGTCCTTCGCACTAAAGTTGTTAAGCAAATTCCAAGTGTAATTAAAAGGTCTCTGTCCCACAGAATTGCCTATTCTGTTATGCAAAGTAAATGCCAGTTTAATTACTATATGCTATAACATGGTATCATCAAGCAACTAACCATACATGGAACAGAACTATTGAGATACTGCCAGTGATCTATGCTTTTGATGTAATTGTCATTGCTGTTCCAAAAGCTAAATGTTTTTGATTTACTTTTTAAGGTGTTGATCAAGATCAAGTCATTTGATTTAAATTTTTATGTTAGGAATTTTGCACATTACCCGAGGCAAAGTGAAGAATGCTTTTGAGTACTTGTAGTTAATTGGGATGAGCAAATGTTTTCGTCGGGCATGGATTTGCAAAGTTCAGCATTACCAGCAACAAAAATTACTGAGGGCACGCATCAAAAAAAGTCATATGGTAGCTGCGTTTTGCAAATTTTTCAGTAGTTTTGCAAATGTTATGGCAAAATGAAATGGAACAGATTCGCTCATTACTAGTTGTTCCTGAACATGAAGATGGGGAGAGGGTAAATGACTGGTTGAATTACTGTGTCAATAAATTGCAAGCAGGTTCTGGAGCACACCTTCCCTCCTACATTTGTGTTGGAATAATACCACTTCCAGCATGCAACATTAGTAATGGCAATAATGCCTGATTCACTAGGAACAAATCACTTGTAACTACCGACATAACCCTCTAAGGAAACCCTGATATTATCAGTAGGTCCATGATGCTGGTATTTTTTGGGTTCCCTTGTGTCAGTGTGTGCTAAAACATGTGATTCATAAGAGCAGGCTGAATGGGCACATTGGTGCTTGCAAAAAGTTGTAAAGTAGTATGCATACCCGAAATATGTGGGCAAAATAGTGTTGTCAACTTCTGCTAGCATTCATATACTGTGGTGCATCATCCTGCAAAATGGTCTACAGCAAAACTTGAACTTGTTTCCATGACAATGGTATTACTTATAGTTTACTCTTACATTTGCTTTATGCCAAGAGTTGATACAGAAAACCTATGTTTAAAAAATGGTACCAAAAATCTCATTATATCATATAGACAAAAATATTGGCAATCTGTTCTCTGCATGTGCTTAAAGCACACCTTCCCACTCATTCTTGCCTCTTGATTTTAGCAGCTAGTGGCAGCCTGGGAATAATTTTTGCAATTTTTCTTATTATCATATAGGCCCTCATGGTCCACCCCTTCATGCTCTATATAGAAGAGCACTCACCCGCACACCCTGGCCTCTCCAAAAGACCTTCGCCCAGTGCTCAATATGCAAAAAAGTGATCAGCACCCTCTCATCCAACACAATCATTCCAAAGAAAATGTGCTGGCAACGTTAATGCTGCTGCCCTAGGCACTATACTAGGGAAGTAGCCTGTATGAAACACCATAAATCAAAAGGGGAAAGTGAAATATGACACAGTTTGTCATTCGAGAACTTTACTTGTAAAGGATTTTTAAATTTCTCAGGTAAACTGTCCTTTCACAATTCAAAAAATATGACACCCATCAATAGTTAGTTTTGTACTGCCCTCCACACAGAAATAGATGCCTAATTATGAGTAAAATCCTGGACATAAGAACTGGCTATATTACAGAACTTCTAGTCCTAGAAAAACAACTGTTCAATAAATGGGAATGTGGGTCTAGTAAGTGCGTTAAAAGTACTGACATTGTTTTGTTATGATCTTTCCGAATTTTTAAAGGAAATTATTTTATCCATACACATATTATATATCTGAGACCCATTTAGGTATACTGAGTGGCTCTATTAATTTTGAATGCCAAGAGATAATAAGGGGATATTGATAATGTGCATTATAAGGTTTTTATTTAAACTCAGCCTATTTTCGATAGATTCTACAGTGCTTATGACTCTAAAATCAGCAAGTCCATTTGGTCTCTACTAATACTTTAATATTTTTGACTAATCAAGTAGATTCCCATATGGTTATGAAATGGAAGATGGGGATTGTACTAGACTTCAAATTAAGTGTTAGGCTTGCATTTAAATGTAAACCAGAAGAGACACCACTTTAATATAAGAAGCCTTGGAGGAATAATAAAGTTTTAAAACCAGACATTGCTGCTCTCATCATTTGACATACAACAAGTCTACTTCTTTTTCTCAGTAAATCAACACAAATGAACTTAATCATATCCATAACTTTCAACTTGTAGTCAGTGATTCTTTCTAAATCTCCCAAAATATCCACAACACATGGATTTTACAGTAAATCACTGGTAGACCATTTCTTCCCTGATCTTGCCTCAACACAATAGCGACACTGCCCACATAACATAACCCCACATCCTTGTTCTTCAACACATTTGTCAATTAGCATTTTTCTTTATCCACAGAAAATCTTTGTGGAATCATCATCTGATGTTCCAGTTACACTAATTTGTTCCCAGCAGATACCAACTCGACATAAATTATCTTGGTTAATCTACAAATCTGCTATTCTGCATATTTTCAATTAACATTTAATAAGTCATGAATGAGTTCTGTAGCAAACTTTTCACTGTTTTGTGGTACTGAGTCATGGTAAATATTTCAGTTTATGCAAAATGCCCTGTAATAAGAATTATATAATAATCTTTGAGATTGTTTTTATTCCCATGATGGTACGTAGATTTTTTATTTTTTTTTTAATTTCAGAATAGTATAATGTGTAGAGAGAGAAAAAAAAAGTACTGCACAAGGGGTATGAGCAGCCAAATTCCACAAAGAAAAAAACCCATAATTGTATCAGCCCTCTGTTATTTTAAAATGACATCTTTTTATGAAGGTTTTAGCTTCTAAACCTTTATATTGCACATAAATTCGAAGGAGATAATTATCCGTACCATATCAACAAATGCAAGTTATGTTTGATCATGTTAATTCTAAGAAGAGCAATTGTGTTTTTCACTGGGGAACTGAATGTATGGCAGAGTTTGCAAGAGATTGACAGCACCATGTATCAGTGAACTCATTACCGATAATAACACAGAGTGTACTGCTGTAGAACGGCTCACAAGGAATGAATGAACATAGTTAAATGTTCAGGTTTTCATACACTAAAACACTGTTTTTCATTTTCAAGGCACATTAAATAATATTGGGTTCACTAATGCTTTAATATATTGTTCTATCTAAATTATTTTAAATAAAAAAGTCATTTTGAATATCGTTTCATTTTTATAGAATCAGGTTTTTGCATGTAAAAGAATTCCTAGCAATATTCTGTGTATAAAGCACTATAAAAATAGAGAAAAACAAAAAATGTACTTGCCTCTTAATGTCTGAAAAGACTTATTACCTTACTTGATATACAGTAACCATATACTGTACCAGCACTGAAGCTATGCTTGCCAAAGCACTAGGTATCATCCAGGGCATTTTGCAGGACACCTACTGATCAGTATGCTACATTTTTATATGTGTGCATATATATATATACATATATACACACATAATTTTAAATACAGTAATATAAATGATATTGATTTTATGTATGTGTTTTTTGCATTTTATAATGTCAAGCAGCACAGTACTTTGTAAGCACCATCTTTAAGGATTTTATTTATTTTTATTTTTATTATGAATCAGACCTACCCTGTATATATAAATCAAACAGATGTTCATATATATACAGGTATGGGATCTGTGAATTTAATATTCAAAAAGTCAAAAAGCTCAGAATTATGTATTTTAATTAAACTAAATCATGTTTTTAAAAATGATTTTTCTTTTTCTCTGTAGTAATAAAACAATTCCTTGTACTTGATCCCAACTAATATATAATTAATCCTTATTGAAGGCAAAGCAAACCTACTGGGTTTAGTTAATGTTTAAATGATATTTAAACATTTTGGTATGAAGAGCTAAATTACAAAAAGACCCCTTATCAAGAAAACCCCTTGTTCTGATTATTTGGTTAACAGGTCCCATATCTGTATACCTGTACTAAAAAAAGTAATAATTATATAAAAATCATATGCAATTATTAGCATAATTACAGCCACGTTTGTATCTTCTAATACAACAAGCATTTCTAAATGTCAATTGCTGACCATTGCTTTGAATTCCTTGTCCCTCCCAGTTTGTGAATTTGCGTTAGCCAAGTTGAAATTGCCTTAAAGGAGAACTATACCCCCGACATCTTCTTACCAAATGAAGACACTTTGGGTCTCACAGCCGACATGAACCCTGCTTGCACATGCGCAGTTGAAGCTGATTTTCTGCTACCTCCAACTGCGTATGCGCAAGCAGGGTCCGTGTCAGTGGAGGGACTCGAAGTCTCTTCAGTTGGTAAGAAGATGTTGGGCAGGTATGCTACTGCGCTACTCTGCATTTTTAGCAAGGGGTTAGGGATAGAGACAGTGTTTAAACTTAGGAACTATGGGATAATGGAGAGGTGAGGGCAGTCAAGGCAGTGATAGTTAAGGGGGCTTTTAGCACCCAGGGTTATAGTTCTCCTTTAAATATCTGACAATACACATTAAGGGCAGATTTATAAATATTCTCATTTCCACTAAAACAATGAGGGCAGTGAGGTTGTGGAATGCACTTCCTAGTGATGTTGTAATGGCAGATTCTGTAAAAGAGGGGCCTGGATGATTTCTTGACCAAGCATAATATCCAAAGCTATTGTGATACTAATATCTACAGACCGATGTTGGTATGTATGGTTTATGTATGTAAGTGTAAAGATAGGTTGGTATGGGTCCTTGTGTGTGCTGTGTTCACTTGGAAGGGTTGAACTTGATGGACTGTGGTCTTTTTTAACCCTATGTAACTATGTAACTATGTAAAAGATCCAAGTTGATAAAGCATGAACAAAATAAAGGGGGGAGGGATCGCGAAAACCACAGATTTTGAATGGAGTGGCCGAAAAATCCAAAAACCTCTAATACTATGAAGCAAAAGAAGATTCTCCAATTGGAAACAGGATAGCTGCCTATTGACTTCTACATGATCTCAACAGCTTTTAGATGTTTTTCAGTATTTTTCAGTTTTTACGCATAATAAATAAAAAAAAATAAAAAACTATGAACATTAGTAATGCCCCCCCCCCCCAAGTTTTAGGGTTCATTGAAAATTGGAAAAAGCCTTGGGTGCAATGATCTGACTCCCTTGCACATCCTGAGATGCATTGTCTAATTCAAAACATTATGTATTAAACTAATAACTCCTGCCTGTTGTTATACTGTTTCTATAATACCTGCAATCAGTCATATTAGAATAAATACAGTATCTCCGTAAGTGCCATTTTGCTATCGTAGGCTCTTCTACAGTTACTTGTTTCGATTCTTCCATTTTGTTAATGCTCTTGCTACTGACACTTAAAGAAAAACATAGCAAAGTATAATTTTTTTACTTTTGTTTGTGTGAATACTATACAGAAATCTCAACTTCTAAAAGTAAATGAAGACTTGTTGAAGTTTTAATTACATTCCTATTAAGGGTATTTGAAAATAAAGTAATTTTGGAAGACTCTTTCATCACCACATACTCTCACCCATTACATGCAATACCTCTTCTGGCAAGTAATCTGCATTTTATTTCACTCAGGAGCAAGATAACAAGTTACTCAGGCCTTAGGCACTCATGAGTGATATGGGCCGTGTAATATGCTTTCTATTGAGTTTACTATTATTAAAGAGTTCAGAATTAACAGTGGCAATTATTTTATCCAGACTTGGCATTACCATTAGCTTTTGCAGTTTACTGCTAATAAAAGTTTTAATTGACTGTTACCAGTAATAACCTTCCCCCTACCTTCCCCACAGAAATTAAAATAAGGGCCCTAGTGACACATCGCTATTGATATTTTCAAGAGGTATGGCACAGCAGGCTAGTAATAGTTTTCCTAAATATCTTTATTGAGAATTATTTATAAACTGAATATTTAAAGTAAATCTCACTCGCCATTGAACTGAAAAATGTAATGGCTTTTCTAGCAATATTCAACAGTTATCTTCATTGACTATTAATCCACTGGACCAGTCACTGCTGCAAATGATTACAGTTTAAATGTGGAAGGATGTTGAATTTGCTTCATGAGATGTAATGCATAGTAAGTGTTATTTTTCTCTCTCAGAAGGAAAACCAGCTAACAGATATCCCAGTCCTATTTCATTAATGTAAGCGAATGCTGTCACTTAAAGGAATGTATTTGTATCTGCAAACTTTTGTATAAGAATACAAATGGGAGAATGTTTAATTGTGTAGAAATGAAGAATTATGATTATAATGTTTATAAAGAGGTTTCAATTATTTAACAATTAGTTTGAATACATGCAAGATTAATTAATTTGTAAAGCAAATTATTATTTTGCCCCAAATCATCATGGAGATAAAAAGCTTCTATAAAGGCTGCCCTTACTTGTGTTTGGGCCTGTGGCAAAACAGACTTTGTAGAGTCCCGTTATTTACAGTATATGTAGCAGGACAGTAATATGTTGCACCGCAGATTGAACTTACTAATGTTCAGTGCTAGCGATGAGCGAAATTTTTCAGCGGACATGGATTTGTGGCTAATTTCCACATTTCGTAATTGGCGGATTGTTTTACGAAACAGGTGCAAAAATTGAAAAAAAATGAAACGTGTCAGAAAAAAAATGGCGGCGCTTTTTTGACATGTGTGACAATTTTTTTGCGTTACGCAAATTTTCCGCCTTTTCGCCAAATCTTTACAAAGTTTGGTGAACTTTTCGGTGAAGCGAAACAGGACAGATTTGCTCATCACTATTCAGTGCTGTTGTTGCCATCTTTCATTACTCTTACCATCTTGCCCTACTTCACTTAATAAATCCCTCTCTTTCTAAGTAACTTGTCTGCTGGGCACTTCTATGTGGGGGCACAACATAATAGGCAGCACAACAAAATAGGCAGCACTTACTAAGCTATTACATTCACCGATGAGTGCACAGCCCAACAGGGTCCCTCCACTCCATTACATGCGAATCCACACGGTTATAGACAGCACTCCATCTTAATTCATTAAAATACCTTTATTGTCACAATGTGGGCAGCATCTTAATGAATCAAGATGGCGTGCTGCCTATAATCGTTTACACTACTATGTGGTACTATGTACTATGTTCAGGGTGGGCTCTCACTAAAAACAGAGGTCCAAAAGTTGCGATTGTGTCAAACAAGTCACACTTGTGTCAAAAAAAAGCCACGGTCACATCAAAAAAGTTGTGGTCACATCAAAAAAAGTTTTGTGAAGAAAAAAAATTTGTGAGGTAGCTACATTTCAGGAATTTTTTTACCATTTCACAATTTTTTCAGCTGTTTTGGGAATTTTTAAATATGCTATTCATGGGAAAACAAAAAACATCCAAAAAAATTAATGTTTTTTCTGTTTTTTTTTTCCTTCTTATTTCAGACATACCAGTATTAGTATTATGAAGATTAAGAGTAGGGATGGGTACATTTTTTTACTTGATACAGATTTGCCATGTGTTTTGTTCCACAAAGGAAAAAATGCAGGAAAAATCACTTATTGCACTTATTTGCAATATAAGCGCATTTGGCACAGGGAAAAATGCCCATTGACTCCAAAGCATTTGGTGAGAGAAAAGAGGGTCTATATTATGGCCATAGTCTCCAATGCATATGGCAACATTTTAGCAAATTTTTCCAGATTTCACAAATTTTCAGCGAAACAGGACAGTTTCACTCATCACTAATGGGCTTATTTATCAGTTTTCAAGTTTGGGAATTGAAGATCGATTTCAATGCTTGCATATTTAGTAATAAGGAAAAATCGACTGAATAAAAGAAACTTGAAAACCTTGAATTTTTAAGTTATAAACTTGAATATCTCAAATTGAAAATATGGCTTGACTTTGTCTTCCATTAATTAGTATGACCATTTGCAAAAAAAATGGTTATAACATGCCTAATGTGCTTAATGGACAGTAAAATACAATGTTTATTTTGCAATTATATTTCAATGAAATAACCTTAATGAAATTATATTGCAAATTAATTACTTGAGTCACATGATTTTGTTATTACTGGTTTCTGCCAAGAACCAATGAGCCAACCCTGATGTCTAATAAAGGGGATATCCCCATTATTTGGACACAAGCAGAGCAAATCATTTTATCAAATACACAGCAGCAAGGTTGCCCTGCCTACACTGTTTTAACTTCACTTCCATATCACAGGGCCCTCCCACCAGGCAGGCACATGTTATATCACAACCATATTTAGCATCTACTTTTCATTTAAATAATCAGTGTGAAATAGCTATATTGTAGGCAATCTTACTGCTCTTTTACAATACTAAAAAAAACATTATTAATTATGACTATACCATATGCCAAGATTGCCAGTGAAAGTGGGCAATAGTAATAGGCCTTGAGTATGATCAGTAATATAAAATTATGAATGCAGTCCCAGGTGTTTTATTATCAGGGCTAGAATTCTAGTATTTCAGTGTGATGTAAAAGGTACTGTATTTAATAGTACAACATAACTTAAAATCTCACCAGAATAGAAATACAGGTACATCATACCAATGTAGTGAATTTGAATGTGTAATCGGGAACAACTAAGACAATAATTTTTTTCAATGACAATACATTTACATTTCCAGCTTTAAGACATATACTTGATACTTTCACAGGCACCCTCAGCAGTGAAAGGATAGGGTGCACACATCCCTTGCATGCTGAACGCTGAAAATTACAAAGCCAGAAATGACACCAGGCACATTTAGAAAATAATTGACACAGTAGTACCAGATTTACAAAGACCAATGCAAGGGATTCATGGAGCTGCCTCCACTGTTAAGGTAGATACAATTCCATGGTTAACTCTGCAGTCCGTGTCAATAGACACAGCAGAATAGCCTCTAAAGAATCACAAGAAAATGTAATTTCGATTCTGAACACTAAACTATACTACACATAAACTATATATGAATATACTATTGATCAATGTGAAGGTCTGTAAATTCAAGGAATTTCAGGAAAGCTCTTCCTAATCATAAAAAATGTAAATTGTTTTAAGAAGGAGTATGTGAGATAATCGGTATGAGTAAATTCATCAAAGAAACAATCAACTGTGCAGATTAGCTGGTGGAGAGGTTGTCTGAACCCATCATTTAACCATTTGGTGGCTGGCTGCCTGGTCAGCACAGGAAGTCAGAATTTCTATGAATAATCATAAGATTAGCAGAGTGAAAATCCTAATATCATGAAATGTGAAAGAGAATAGAAAAGGTGCTTCCTCCAACGACTGTTGCATAGGCAATTTGATCATTTATATTTGTCCAGAACAAACCAGGAAGACCTGTACAATTTTCATGCATTCCTGCATTTGGCAACGGGAAATAATGAAAAAGGGGCACAATTTAACATTGGTTGGGGCTCTAGCAATTGGGCTTGTGGGATTCATAAACAATGTTTTATATGTAACTTGAATAAATGAAACAAAACATAATTGGGGATTTTCTGTCCAAAACCTTTTTATTGTATAGGTATGGGATATCTTATTCGGAAACCTGTTCTCTAAAAAGTTCTGAATTACAGAAAAGCCATCTCCCATAGACTCCACTATAAACAAAAAAAATTTAATTCACAAAAATAATTTCTTTTTTTTCATGTTTAAATTATTATTTTAGCAGACATTTAGTTTTAATGGAATAATCTAAAACTAACATAGATTGAATTGTAGGATTACCGTCCTAAAAATTACTACTGGACAATGTTCTGACCATTAATAATTACCAGACAACAATCGAACAAAATTTATGTAATGGAAATACATAGTAGGTCCCTACGATATAGTAAAAAATACAATACAGGCATAGATATTGTTATGAGTGGGAAATGGGAAGGTGAGTCCTTAAGGCAGGGGCTGTTACAGGATGGAGTAGGCATAGACAGGACGGAGCAGGCGTAGAGTAGACAGGACGGAGTGGGTGTAGACCAGACAGGACGGAGTGGGCATAGACCAGACAGGACAGGACGGAGTGGGCATAGACCAGACAGGACAGGATGGAGCAGTCGTAGACCGGACAGGACCAGACAGAATGCGACAGAGCGGGCGTAGACCGGACAGGACAGAGCGGGCGTAGACCGGACAGGACCAGACAGGACAGGGGAAGCAAGGAACAAAGGCAGGAGCAAGGAGAGAGAACAGGAGCAAGACAAAGGAGCAAAGGAAGCAAGACAAAAGAACAAAGGAGCAAGGAAGCAAGGAAACAGCACTAAGGAGCAAGGAAGCAAGACAAGGAGCCAGAACAGGAGACACAAACTAGGCACAGGGCACAGTACTTAATGTTAACCAATGTACAGGTGCCGTGTGTGAGAAGGGATGGGCTTAAATAGGGCAGAGTCAGCCCTGATTGGCTGGCCCCACCTAGCCAATAAGGCTGCTAGGGTGATGTTACCAAGCCCAGGACATAGGTGAAAGGAAACACAAGGCAAACACCTCTTACCAGCTGCTCTCCTGGCTTAATGGTTAGGGAGAGCAGCCAACAACCAGGAGGTCCTGGTATCAAACCCCCAGCAGATTCTAACCAAAATTTTTTTAACCTGTCCAATCAACTAAACGACCGATTGCCATGGTACAAAAATTGTTAGGAACCTTACATAATCACTTTTTATGTGATTATATCAGTGCGTTTATGACCAGCTTTAGGTACGGAAATCCAATTTTCAAGAAAAACCAGGTCCCGAGCATTCTGGATAAAACGTTCCATACCTGTAGCATTACTTTCTCTGTCAATTTACATTTGATCTATTGTAACATGTTGCATGTCTTTGTGCAACCAGCAATGAGACATTCAAATGTTATTTAATACACAGTACTTACACATAATGCTTAAATAACATAGAGATAAAATAAAGACACACAGTTAATTTATTATTAGCTCAGCTTTTTAATCTAATGCAAAAACCTTGGTGACTGTTGCTGTAATCACTTTTTTTGTGGGAGAGCATATGATCATTTCAAAGCCTAAAGAAATAAAAGCCAATGCATTTTTATAATTAGCGTAAGTGTTCAGGTTTAGCTCTGCTTATGAAAAACTTAATAAAATATATATCACCCATGAGAGATATATATATGCCATGGATAGAGATGTTTGCTGTTGCTGGCTGAAAAACAGTGAGGGAACAAAGCAGAGCATCGCAATTTCAACAGTTATGGTTGTACTTTGATGAAATTGGAAATGATAGTGACTTTTTAAATATATGCAGGCTCCTATTTCTCCTCATGAGTTGAGCTAATCAGTGACTCGCAGGTGTTGGAAATCGCAATGGGCTTGAAAAAGTATTGCAGCTGCAGATTTCAAAGCCGTGGGTGATGTGCAGCTGCCAGCCTCTCAATCCTCCTGATGACATTAGGTAGAGGCCTCTTTATTATTTGAAGGACCTATTTCAGGGATTACTGTCAGGGTTATGCATGCAAAAACATTGGTTTTTGCAAACAAAATAACTAAGGTGAATTCCTTTCTCTCTTTCTTTTTACTGCCTGATTTGTTTTTTGTAGTAGGTTAGCAAAATGTCAATGAAAATATTTCTGAGTATAAAAAGAAGCATCATTTTAAATAATCAGAGCACAGACTGTGATGGAAGCTCTTCTCCATTTATACATATGTAGAACAGCTATTCATTTACAGTTGTCATATTTTAATTAACATTTGAAACAGACACCATTATACAGACATAACAGGATCTCTGATCAACCAAAGCAAGGCCAATGGTGTTTTGTGATTCCAGACACTTTACATTATATAGAAGGCAAGAACACATACTCCCATATATAATAAATGGCACTAAGTTTGCCCAGGAGCAGTAACCCATAGCAACCATGGTTAGCTTTTAAACAGGGCCTATTTATTAAAGTACGACAGGTACAAATGACAAAAAAACTATATTTGATCGTACTGGGCGTATTTTCTGCAACTTTTTCGTATTTTGCACGACTTTTCATGCCTTGTGACAAAATCATATTGTTGCGCTGAGTACAAAAGTTTCGGATTTATTCAAGCTCCGGTATCATGACTTTCCTTGGGCCAGGGTGGAGCTGCAGAGTGCCATTGATTCCTATGGGAGACTTCCAAAATCATGCACAGATTGATGAAAGTCGGGAAGGTTTTCCTGCTGTTTACGATCATTCAGATACAAACATTTTGTGATTTTCAGATCGCCAATATGATATTATCATTGCTAATACAATTTTTTCGTAAGCATTTTCGTGATATTTACGATCATCAGAAATTATTGTATTTAATCTGAATTTTTCCCAATTCAGGATTTAAACTCGTACTTTGATGAATAGACCCCTAAGTGTGCAGACTGTTTCCTTCTGTGTGTCGGGGGGGGGGGGTGAGGAGTAAAGGTGGCCATACATTGTAAGATTTGCTCATTTGGCGAGGTCAATGAGTCGATGCGGTCCCCAATCCTATCCGATCAACATCTGGCCAATTTGTGGGCAGATGTCGGTTGCAGCGGCCTGTCGGATGGCCACATACATGGGCAGATAAGCTGCCGAATAGGTCTTATGGACCCAATTAGCAGCTGAAATCTGCCCATGCATGACAACCTTAAGGTAAGAGAAACACAAACGTTGTTACTGGAATGTGGTTAAATGAATATCACTAGAAGGGTGTGAACATCATGTAGGAAGCAACAAAAAGCCCAGCTCTAGAGGGAGGATTTCCATTTCTGAAAGATATTTTGTAACAAGAAATTTTTCCATCATTTATCATGAGAATTTCAAAATTGGAGGCCACTGTTTTATAAGTGTGTTTGGATAAAGTAACATTGTCAATGCAATTATGGCTTCTTTCAAATAATACCATCAAATACAACTTTTTTTTTATATAGGGCTCTTTTTGCAGAATAACTACCAGCATATTTCCCTGCTTATAAACCAGTTATATTTTCCCATTGTACATTACACATGAACAACAATTCAACAATGCTGAGACTGACAAAGCACAATGAAAAGGCATGTACTTAAAAAGCTTAGGTTGAAAAGGTACAACATATTGTCTGCGCACAATGACTTGTGTCTGAACAATCCCTATGGCAAGATGGTGGCAAATGCTTTGAGACTATTGATGGTTTTCCAGGTTTTATATTAAGTGTCCTATGAGTTATCCTACATACTGACGACTCTAAGGATTCTTTATGAGATAAAACACATTTTATATTATAGCAAGCAATGACAACATAAATGTTCTAGGTTTTCAATATCAAATGCTGCTATCGTTTTAATTCACACAGCTCTTGCAAGCTTGGCATTTATTGCAGTTAACAAATCCCTTGGGCCGTCCCCTATAGGAAAACGTGTCTTTTCACTGATCTTTCAAGTAAATAACTTGCTACTGATTTCTGTTTTAAATTCTTTGCTTTTCTATAAACAATCATCTATTCATTATCCATAATGTCTCTCAGATCGTTATCCTTTTGTAAAATATGCCAGCGCTGCTTAATGATTTGCTTCTTAATGATTTGCTATAAACTCTCAGTTGTAATCAGTGATTCAAATTGGTTCTTGGTAATCTTGCTTAACTTTCTCATACTTTCTCGTATCTTCCCTTGTTTCATAGTCATTTCTTGTTTTTTATTATTAACAACAAACAAATCAGATCCATCTCAAACCACTTATTTTCTTAAGACCCCAAAATGAACTGTAAAATTTATTTTTGGTCCAGTTTTTCAGTTTTCAGATGTAACGCAAAAATGTTGGTTTTATTAAAACTACTATATTTAACTATCTTCCCTTAAAGTTATCTGACATCTCCTCCTAGCCCCACTTCAAAACCAGAAGTCAATTGTTTGCCTGTACAGAAGGCTAGGAGGAGACGTTGATCGTCGAATAGTGGATCCTGCATCTTCTGGATCGCCGTATCGCCATATTTGAAATGACCGGATACAACATTTTACAAGGTACAGGTATAGGACCCATTATCCAGAATGCTCGGGACCAAGGGCATTCCGGATAAGGGGTCTTTCCATAATTTGGATCTTCATACCTTAAAGGAAAAGTAACACTAACATTTTTTAAGTAAAAAATCTTTTCTACCCTGCACCAATAATTGCCCTATCCTGCAAAACATTTAGTATTTTGAATGCTTTATTAGAAAATACCTGCTAAAACTTGGCTTCTGGTCATTTGAAATGAGGCGATATGGCGAAGGAAGGAGCAGCCTCCACTATGCGACGATCGATTGATAGAGCCTAGCCTGACTCCTTCCTATACAGAAGGAAGGCTAGAATCGATCAATTAATTGTTGCATAGTGGATGCTGCTCCTTCCTTCGCGGTACCTCCTTATTTCAAATGACCGGAAGCCAATTTTAGCAGGTATTTTCTAATGAAGCATTCAAAATACTAAGTGGTTTGCAGGATAGGGCAATTATTGGTGCAGGGTAGAATAGATTTTTTACTTAAAAAATTTTAGTGTTACTTTTCCTTTAAGTTAATTAAAAAAAGCAATAAAACATTAATTAAACTCAATAGGATTATTTTGCCTCCAATAAGGAATAATTATATTTTAGTTGGGATCAAATACAAAGCACTGTTTAATTTTTACAGAGATAAAAGGAAACCAATTTTAAAAATCTGAATTATTTGATTAAAATGGAGTCTATGGGAGACGGGCTTTCCGTAATTCGGAGCTTTATGGATATCAGGTTTCCGGATAATGGAGCCCATACCTGTATTTTCTAATAAAGCAGTCAGAATAATAAATGCTGGGAAGGATAGGGCAATTATTGGAGCAGGGTAGAATAGATTTTTTACCTAAAACATTTTAGTGTTACTTTTCCTTTAATACCTGGCAGTATTAAAGAGAGACAGAGTAAAGAGAAAGAGTAGCTCCGCAGGGTTGGCAGATGCCAAGTCTAGGCAATTAGCAGCCTCTCCCTGGCTCTCTTGTAGAGATTTCCAGCCAGGAGAATGTGCAGATGAAGCCAAAAAGCTCCTGGCCACGCAGGAGACAGAAAAAATAGGTCAAGCAGCCAGAATGAAGTATTCTTCTGTGGAACTCTTATGAAACAATGAATGGGTTACTTTAAACTAGTAGTTACACAGATGATTATTTGTCAATGTAAACTGCCCATTAACAGTGTAAAAAATTCCAGAAATTGCCTCTAAAAGAAAGAGCATTTATTTTTAACAAAATGTTCCTCTATTGGAAAACAGGAAAATGTTTATTCTGTGTTACTATGAACCTTTGTTATAATAAATATAATAACAATTATATACAAAAATAATAGGGTTGACATGCATAGAAGAAATTATGCTACATGAAGTTATTTACTATACCTGTTGGTCAAGCCAGATTTATGTGAATGTTTAACAACCCACAGTTCAGCTTTATGTAACTGCTAGCACAGAAAACCTTCAAATATTTAGTGAGATGATTTTCTAAATTGTCTGGTTTTGGGGTAGAACTGCAAATGTTAAAAAAAGTAGTTTTAATGGCATCTGCCTTCATAGTACATTTCTCACACCAGAGGCCAATAAAAGTCTATCCTACTTACAGATTGCAAGAATTATTTCTAATACAATGGCTCAAAAGGGAATATATATTTTATTCAATTGCAGGAAACATACAGTACTAGCTGTTTATAGAATTTGCAACAAGAGATTGAATCTGAATAGTACTGGGGCAACACACCAGGGTGGTACAATTTTTCTCCCATGCTGAAGAATAGGTTTTGGCCTTAGTGTACATCAGGTTCAGCAGTTCATAGAACCTCTTAAGAACCGCTAGTCCGTACAGAAAGGCACAAATATTTCATACCAATCACCACTTTTGGAGTTGATAGTGAATAATTTATTATCCAACCTTCTGGTACCTTTGCAGTAATTCTTCTTATTAAACCTGCAGTCTTTCCATATGAAATTTATAGGCAAACTTGAGAGACTTTTTTAAACGTTATTGATAGAAATTTCTGCTCAGATTTAGTTCTACTTTAACTATTATATCTGGTCCTGCATACATCTCTCAGTTATTATTCTTTCGTACTTCTTAGCATATCGATTTGAAACAATTTTTCACTTCAGTTTCTAAAAACAAATATTTTATCTACTTTTCAACCTCTGTTTAGTCACACCATAAAAATGTTGCACTTTATCATACAGAAGATATGGGTCCAGATTTAATAAAGAATGCATAATCCCCACAAGCGCACAATATGAAATTGAAGCAATGATAATATTTAATAATTCTGACTTTTAAAAACCAAAAGGTCAAGCTATTTGTATTAATAAAGCATGGAAATAAACCTGCACTGTGTTGGAATTGTATGTATTCCCCTTTTAGCACATATGCTTTAATGCAGAGCCTGCTTTATTTTAGTTAATCAATGTCTATTGTTATGAACTGAATGGCAAACTAAGTTTTAAACATATACTAAATCATACAGGTCTGTTAACAGCAATTAAGTTTTTTTCCTGTATAGAAAAATTATAGAAAAGTTTGTGATCTCAGGGATTTATTAGTAATATGGGATTATTGTACCCTCCTGGGGCTGCAGTATCCCTTTCCAAAGTATTAAAAACTTTTTAAAAACTGCTTTATATACAGTATATTATTAGAACTCTGATTTGGTTCCAGTTTTCATTGACTGATATATGAATACCAACAAGCAACTAACAATAGGCTATAGGTATTAATTTAATTAAATAACTTATTAATATAAGTTATTTAATTAGACTATACGATTTATCAAAATGTGAACTCATCACAGAAAACGTCACCCACTTTCTATTCTATTCATTCCTATGGGATTTTTAGAAAATGCCATAGAAATGAATAGAATCACAAAAATGCAGACATAAAAATTTGCTCAGGAGCAGTTTACGCAGAATACCTCCAATTATAAACTTTATATCATTTTAATAGTTTGCATAACTTCTTAACAAACTTTAATTGAATAGGACAGCTCCCATTGACTATATGACATGTATTTTTACATTTGTGGTTTTCACGGGTTTGATGCATGACAAATTGAGAAAATTTCACCTTTTTTAAGTAGAAAAATGTGTAATTATTAGCCCAAAAATACAAAGCGCTGGAAAAAAATAATACAACCATTGATAAACCTGGCCCTCTGAGTCTTACTGCACAGAAATCAGAAACTTCCAGCAAGGATCATCTTGAGACACAGTAACCTGCTGCTTATTCCTGTCAGGGAAAACCCAGACAAAGTGTACTAGTGAGGATCACAATAAAGGAAGGCAAATGGCAGACATCAAAGGCAGAGGTCACAGAACATCTCTGCAAGGATAAGCTAAAGAGCTTAAAAATGCTAACAATAAGACTGTTTTTCCTCTTGTTTCACCAGATCAGGTACTTCAAGCAATAATGCACAACAGGAGACCTTAAGAGATGCATAGAAAATTGTCTAGAGTAGCAAAATCATTTTGAAATTATTGATTTTGGCTTTGATTCAGATTTATGGGATATCATAGAAAATACTGTATGAGCAATCCATTTCTACAAATTTTACTCTAGCTCAGTTGTATAATGGATCAAAGAACCTGGTAATGCATTGCACATTTTTATCTACGGAGTAAACTGCTCCTGAGCAAATCTGTTATTCACGGCAAAGACTTGGAAAAAAAGGAAAAATAAACACAAACAAGTACTAGAAATCTAAGATAAAGGTCCCTGTGCATTTGTTTCTCCTGAAAAATGGGCTTATCTTATAAATGAGAACTTCAGTATGTTGAGGATTACAGGCGAGTCGCCAACTTTTTCCTGTCCTACTGTATGTATAATATTTGTCATTTCCATATAAGTTAAAAATGTGTAATTTCATTGTCATCATTTATTTAGTTATTTAGTGCTAGTGGTATAAGCAGCACTTTGTATTCATTTATAACAGGTTGTTACAAGAATTTAACAAACAAGGGTTACAGAATAGCGATGAGCATAATTTTTCGCAAGGCATGAATTCGAATTCACTTTGATCTTCTGCCTTTCACCATTGGCGGATTTTTTCGTGGAAAAAATTTGTTGTGTAATTTTTATGCATGTCATTTTCCACAAAAAAAGCTTACAATCTAAATTATACATAAATGTATATTTACATAATAGATTGGCTAACACAGTGCTTATCAGTTTACTTAACATACATATAGGTACAGATCTGCTTCCGTTGGCTGCTTTTATGCTTGCATTTCTACACAGACAGAGTACCTAGTTCGACATTAGCCCAAGGGTAATGGGATAATAGGAGATTTGTTACCCATGGGAAATCTGTGCTAACATTACAAACAAATCTCCCAAAAATGCCTTTCCTTTTCTAACATTCAGATCGCCACATTTAAAACACATGGCATGCAGAAACTTGGATTAACATGTATACATATGAAAGAACGCAAAAAAATTTGGACATTTTCTTGTGATTAAGCCAAATCGTCTCATACAACATATTTCACATGCGGCCATCAGAATGTTAGGGAATGAAAAGGGATTTTTAGGAGACTTGTCACCTAATGTTGCCCAGATGTCCCACTGGGGACAAAGCTCCTTGTGTGCCATTGGCCTAAGTCTTGCCTCTTGCAATGCCATTATAGAACAATGTCCTGTGGGAGGTGATACAAAAGACAGACAATACAGTAATGTATATTTACCTTTCTAAAAAAAAAATAAAATGAGTAATAATAATAAAGAACAAGAATTACTTGTAGAGTGGTTGATTTTCATTTGTTTGTCCACTGTGCAAATTTGTATACTTTGCATTTTCTCCTCTCATTACCTTATTTATTTGTTATGCTATCTGTCTTAATGGATGTTACTGTCCACTGTTCCAGCTCCATCGACTAATAAAGACTGGAGAGATCAATGTGACAGAAGCAAGATAAAAGTCAGTCAACTGAACATGTCTATTATCAGTTGAGGAAACAGAAAGGACATTCACAAACCCAATTTAAAACAGCATGTAGTCTATGTCTTCACCATTGTGTGATCCCTGCCATACAAATATGAAGTTTATTTTAGGAAACTGCAATAATAGTATGGTGTCTAATATATAACAATGTCCAGTAATAGCTGTAAGTTGGACAATAGGTAAAAATTTCCAGTGCCTTCATTCATTCTCAAGCATCTTCACAATAAACATTGTTATAAATTTTATATATAAGATTTTGTCTGATCAAAGTACCTTGTGAATGAGGCATAGGTAAGAGGCCATTGATACCAGTTTCCTGCAAACATATGTGGGGTTATGTAACAAAAGGCATTAAGTTTGCCCAGTAGCAGTAACCCTTGTAGTCAAAAACACTTTGCATCTTTTCACTTTCACAAAAGGGAAAACGTATCAGGGATTTTAATCTATACAGGCACGAATAACTTATACAAAGCGAGGTTGTATTGGACGTGTCGCCAGATAATTAAATGAATGGCCTGGAATGCTAACAATATTTATTTGACTGTATGAAAGTCATCACTGATTAGCTAAAGATTCATTTACATCAGATTCAGTCAACTTTGATTATAATTTCAAAAAAATTTTGTGAAGAGGCTTAGAATTACATGCAACTTTCTGTTCATAGATTTCTGCTAACAGACTTAAGCATTTCAGTTATATATGATAGAAAGGTAGAATATAGTGGGAAGGGCATCAGTGGATTGCAGCAGGGCTTAAATTAGAGGATAAAGGGCATGGTCTGCAGTGGCAGTTTTGAGAGGTATATGGTCTGGGTTTACTGTTCATCTGGCATAAGTCTTATATATTATGGTCTATGCTGTAGGTTAAATAAGCCTAAAAAACATTAGACAAGAGAGACAAAAAGCTAATTTACTAAGATCATGTAAAGTGTTAAACTCAGATACCAACTACCATGTTTTACCCACAATGCAGTGTCTTTTTTTCCAGCAATCCAGCGATTTTGCTTAGACATGTTGATGTCTACAACCAGCTAGGAGAGACCTGAATTTATAGACAGATCCAGACTGGGGATAGTTCCAGAGTTCCCTAGTGTTCATACTTGCAGTTGTGTCCAGTTATTTAGAGCAGGCTAAACTGGAGCATCAGTGGAAGAGCAAGTATATGCACAAGTTTTTGTTTCAATTCCAGTGATTTTCAGTTGAGATTATAATAAAAAAAAATTAGCCCTATAGCCTTAGACCTCACAGTAGTAGACCCAAGTTCAGAAAGCATTTGCTACTAATGATGAGCTAATTTTTTCAGCAGGCATGGATTCGCACTGAATTTCCTCATTTCGCCTTTGGCAAATTTTTTTTGTTGCGAGTCAAATTGGGCGCGGGCACGTAAAAAAAGGCGCGGATGCAGCAAAAAGCACGGGCGACAACAAAAATACACGCGGGCGTCAAAAAAGATGCAGGCGACAAACAAATTGAGCAACAAATGTGTTTAGCGAATTTTTTGGCGTTTCGATAGTTTTCTTGCCGTTTCGCAAATTTTATGGCGAAACGAAACGGGACAGATTCGCTCATCACTATTTGCTACAAAAAATAGAATAACTGATCACATAAACATTGTTCAGAGTCAATAACTACTATATTATTTATAATCCACCAGAAAGATTTTTGTGTTAGGTGCTGGAATGTGCTTGGTTAAAATCTGCCAATTTTTTCTTGTTGTCCTGCACTGGTAAAAGTTGTGTCTCTGCTTCAGAAACACTGCTATAAACACTGGAGAAAATACACAGGTTAAATAGCAGATAACATATAAGAAGTGTTGATTCCAATTGTATTCTACAGAACTTTTTTGTTATCTGCTAACACTGTAAATGTAGGTTGTTTCCAATACATGTGCATGAGGACCCTTAATTATTAATATATTTTTTTAATCGTAATATATTTATTGATTACTCATCAAATGAAAATACCTGTGTTTTAATATATTAAAATAGAAAATAGGCATATATAAAACAGTACACAGCTATTTATGCTGTTTTACTTTTAATCAGGGGTAGCAGTTCTATACCCCCTAGTTTACAAACATGCTTACATATGCTAAGCAGACACAGATAAATAAAAACCAAAATGAATACCTACCCGTCTCCCATGAATAAGACACAAATTTTAGTGTTATAGTTCTGTAAAAAAACAGTTCCAGGGAAATATATTTGAGAATGTAGGAAAATAAAGGCAAACAGTTTGAAACCATTTCAGAAATATATAAACTTCAGCTTTTTATTTATTTATTTTTAAGGAAATGGCAAAATGGATGCATACTTATTATGGGTCAATACCATTGAAAGGCGTCTCTGCAAACATGAGCTTCACAGTCCATTAGGTTTCAGGACTGCCCTGATATAGATTTATCTGATGTATTACTATTATGTCCTATTTTTTGTTGACTCAGAATCTATGTCAGCAAAACCAAACATTCTGGCTTTCTTCCCAGCATCAAACTGTCTGTGGAGGATATGTTCTTGCCTTTACCACCATGACAGTAATGAGGAACTGGCACTAGCTTGATTTGCATAATTGTGAGTTTCAAACTTAGCCTTTTTGTCAGTAGGAGACAACTGATTGTGATGATACCCGCAGCACATTATTCTGTATGTTTTGTACGATCAGCAGTTATTTATGTAAATCCATTCATTACTAAAGGGTCATTTTCCAATTTCCTACCATTAACTAACTACCCTTGACAACAAGGAGATAGAAAACACCATAAAGAACAGGCGAACGCGTTTTGTCATTCACAATGTCTGGTAAAGAATATGAAAAAGGTTTTATTATTTGACTTCACATTCTGAGATGTTGACAGATCTGATGACAGAGGTAAAAACAGAGGACATTGGCTCATTTCAGACATAACTTGCCAAACAAGCAAAAGATCAAAAATGCATGCCTGGGAGCTTTGCAGCATAAGTTGTAGAAAATGATCATAAGGGTTTTCTCAGCTTAGAGATAACAATGTCGTTTTTTTAGAAATGTAAGTTAGGCTACTGATAAAGTAAAAGTAATATACTCCTGTGAGTGATATCTGAAGTGACTGTTCTAAAGAAACATGGGGATGTTCTCTGCAGGTTAATTGATTTCTTAAACTTTTTTTTCCATGTAATGCTTTAGCTTTGTTATTGCACATACATTAAATGGTAAGCCAAATGTTTGAGAGATTTTGTAATGTTTGAACTGGAATATCATTTACAATTCATTTAATGTGTTAATAATATTTAGTGACAGGCAAATGCAAATATTTCCAATGTATGGGAATTAAAGGTTTTTAGAGATGTTGCTAAATGAAGATTCAATGTGCATCAGACCAAAATGTTTTCTACTTTTAATATCTTTAAAATTTGCATGTTTCCTTTGTTCTTTGTTTTGCTTCATATAAAGTAATAGTTGGTGCTACTAGCCATGGAAGACTTGGAAGACATAGACGACTTGGTGTGATGCTAAAAATAGAAGAATTGGGTACTGGGGAGCAAACTACTAGTTGAAATGGCAAGGATGAGTTATTGATAGAGACATTGACTTCGAGAGATTGCAGCTAATAAACGGAATCACATCATTTTCTCCTGAGAATAAACTTATGGTGCTTAGAACTGACACAAAAGAGTACTCAAAGAGCTTACTTTCCATAAAAGTATCACAGACTTTATAAACAATATAATCTAAAACACAAAAGAGCTAATATAATTGAAGTTGTAATTACAGTTGCAAGGTTTGCAGTGTCTAGTAACGTTTAGCAACCAAGGTTGCAATTTACTGGTTACCTAACTGAAAGAAAACATCTTATAAAAAGGTTGTTATGATTTACCATATTCATGCATATACATACTGCCAGGTAGATGGGGGATTTCCATCCTGTTTGTGTTCATGTGTACAAGTGCCTATTATACACCTGTTGGTATGTTCTTTTTTAATTTTCTTATTCCAACTGTGCACACCTCAATGTGCTTTCCTTTCTCATTTCACCCTAAAAACTACTACTGCCTAGGTCAGGGATCCCCAACCTCTTTTACTCAAGAGCCACAGTCAGAGGAAGAAAGTCTTGGTGAGCCACATTAACATGAAAAAAGTTTTTTGGGGATGCCAAATTAGGACTGTGATTCACTATTTGTGTTTTCCACAGAAGGCACACTTCAGACATTTGGCTTGTATACGTTCTGCTCTACAAAGGTTGCTACCTCTTTTCAAAACTCAGCTCTACTAGGCCAAGTCCAGAATACATATGGTGCCCAAGGCTGCCCAACACCTTAAAGAATAAGTAAACCTTTTTTTTCTATTGTTAAAATTACTCAGCCTCCCAGAATAGCCTACCTTTGTCGCTCTCTTCTTTTTGACCTGGATCCACTCACAAGCTAGGAAGAGCTGGAGGCTACAGTGTACTGGGGAGCTGTGTGCTTACCTGCCCCTAGTAAGTCACTGTTGCTCCTTGTGGCCGGAGCCTTTCCATGTGAATAATACACAAGTTAAGGGGGCATCCACCACCTGCCCTCTGTGAAGGCAGCACTGCTAAATGCAAGATGTGCTGGAAACAAAAAATGCTTACATTTTGCACACCTCAGCTTAACTTTTACATGAGCGAACATATTTTTAGATACCAATGTTTTACATTCACATTTTTTGCACATAATAAATAGCGAGCATTTGATCCAAACCCTAATCATTTGTCAGTTTTGGTGCACAAAAAAAAAAAAAATCAGCCTCATATAGCTGTACTTGTGTCATCTTTAAAAACCTTATTTTATATGTAAGAAGTTCACTAGTAATTCCATGTGACTCATTGTCTGGATGGCTGCAGTAGCTATAAAATAGTTTTGAAATGTAAAATATAAACATTAATCCTCAATCAACAATTAAACAAGACAGAAAATAACTGGCAGTGGCAGCCCGAAAGGCCATATTACACCAATGGCTTTCTATAAAACTGCATCTATTACACTTATTAAACAGAAACTACATTACATTTTCCACATGGACCGGTTGGAAACTATGACTCAACAAAGAAAAACAAGTTAAAAATGTTTTTTTTTTCTATCAGGACTACATACAGGACTACATACATCAACACTCTTCCACAATCAATTAGATATTTAACAGTTCATACTTTTCAAAACACAACATGATATGACACGGAAATTTTGAAGGGTAATCCGCTCTTCCTGGAAACAAATCCATTTATCCAAGCCATATTTCACAAGTCTAGAAGTTTTGCAAAATCCCACCCCAGGAGTCACCACATCAACAGACTTCTTATTCATCTTATTCATGGTAAATTAAATTTAACCTGTGAAGCTTTATAAAATCTTCTAGGAATATCTTTTGCATGGATATACAATGTTATGTTAAATCTCTCTTTCTGTTTTCTACGTTAATATTCATAATGAGTATCACAAGTCATTTACCAGATGAATAATTTGTCTGAACACACTGTTGTACATGTTTGGAAAAATTAATAAAGACATCATTTAAAAAAATATAGACATTAGTTGGTCCTTTTTTATTTATTGTAATAGGTGGCTGTGGAGCAATGGCAGTTCAGTGGTAAGCACTGCTGCCTTATAGAGCTGGATCCAAATCCAAGCTAGGCATTATCTGCAAGAATTCTTACCATGTCTCCCACACTCCAAAAACAGAGAAATGGGTTAACTGAATTCTGATGAAACTGACTTCAGCGAGATAGGGAACTGTTGTGAATGTGGAACAACCTCTGTAAATCGTACAAACATGTCAGCTCAGTGCTCTATAAATAAAATATAATAAATAAATTATTCCAAAAGAGAGGACTGGCAAACATCAGCTTATAAGAGGTGCAATATTTTTTTTTTCTTATACCTCTACTTCCTGCAGCATAGGGTCAAGAACTACAGCGGCTAAATGAATATACCCAGAAGAATAACAGATATGCGTACAGGTCAGAGGTACAGAACCAGAGTGAGCAGTTACACAGTGCAGAGCAATAGCACTGGCCCAAAATTGTTATCATATGTATAAGGAAGCATGCAATGGAAAGATATAGTAGAACTGCAATCAGGTTATAGCACAAACTGTAGATTCATGTTTAAGATTCAAAGTGGCATTAAAGTAGCTTGCTTTTCATGATCAGCATTTCCTTACTTCAAATTACAAATCACAAATGTACTGTTGTAATGTCAGTGTGCAAGGAAGCGTATTTTTAAATGTCCTTATATAAAGTTATCTAAAGTTAAAGTTGGTGGGAACAATAATACTTATGTTCAATAAGAGACAATGTAGTAGCCAGTGACATATTGACTGAAGATAAACTGGCAGTTTATTTACGAACACAGGTTATAATTTGCATCAGTGCAGTTACCAATAGCAACTGATCAGCAATTCGTTTTGATCAGTCTACTATTAGAAATTAAAGCAAATAAAAGGTTTCATAGCTTTAAAAATCTGAATTGTTCCATACTGTAAGGGTAATAACATGTTGCCACATATAGGGGCACATTTACTAAGACACGAATCTGAACCGAATTGGAAAAATTCCGATTTGAAAACGAACATTTTGCGACTTTTTCGTATTTTTTGCGATTTTTTCGGCGTCTTTACGACTGTTTCGTTACCAATACGATTTGTGCAAAAAAACCCGAGTTTTTCGTAGCCATTCCGAAAGTTGCGCAAAATCTGGCGATTTTTCGCAGCGTTAAAACTTGCGCAAAAAGTTGCGTTTTTTTCGTAGCATTAAAACTTGCGCGAAACGTCGCGCCTTTTAAGTTTTAACGCTACGAAAAAGGCGCAACTTTTTGCGCAAGTTTTAACGCTGCGAAAAATCGCCAGATTTTGCGCAACTTTCGGAATGGCTACGAAAAACTCGCGTTTTTTCGCACAAATCGTATTGGTAACGAAAAAGTCGTAAAGACGCCGAAAAAATCGCAAATAATACGAAAAAGTCGCAAAATACCGATCATTACGAAAAAAACGCAATCGGACGCATTCGGCCCGTTCGTGGCTTAGTAAATGTGCCCCATAGTCTTATATAAGGAAAGGTGTTTTTCTGTGTATTTTATTTTTGTGTAACAAAGGACCTGAAATTAGTAAATAAAAAATCAGTAAAACTCACAGCATACCTAAAGGTAAGTACTATCACCAAAAATTACTACCTGCGATACAATAACTAATATAAGTTCACTTATATCACAAATGCGTTGGAATTTGTATTGTAGATGGTTTAAATCATGTTGTCAAAGTCATTGTTAGGAAATATACTTTGATAAAGCTTTAATTTCCCTTTAAATATAATAGCTGAGCTGCTCGTGGTACATAAGATGAAAATAATGCCTTTTACATGAGTGGAGTGAGAAAATGCATCCTGTGAACCTGAATTTCCTGTACAAAAAGTAACTTAAAGGTTTAAGAAAATCTCATAATCTGTCCCCTTGGAAAAGAGGAATGTAAATGATTTAAGTAGTTTCCTAGGCATGTTCTTTATTCCACTATCTTTTTAATGTCAAGGAAGTAAATCACATTTTACATGAAGGTTTTGAATTTTAAAGCTGTGGTTAGATCATGAATTTCATGATGCACTGTGAAAAAATTTGCAAGTACTTTTTTTCCCCTTAACTAAATGCGGGTCTGTGCATATTAGATAGCTATTTTTATGTAAAGTTTATCATAAAAGGAAGAAAAGTATTTACATGATAGTTTGAAGGCAATATGTCTCGAACTGAAACAAATAGCCACATCCCCTCATTGAAATGCACACACACAGTCCGGTGTTACAATAAGTCTATTACTCTGTCTTTTGTTGGAACCAGAACGAAGATAAACTTTAGTGGAAGAAAATGGTAAATATCTCAAAAGGTGCAGTGTTTCATTTTAGCTTCCGAAAGATAAAGAGAAAGGGACTTATTTAAGTCAAATTCATAATCTTCCAGCTTAATGATAACAGGTTTTTGCTCTGACCAACTGCAAATTATGACTGAAATAAGCATGTAGGATAAGGATGTAAAACAAAAAAAAAAGGTGGGTGTTGTGCGCTCAATGAGAATTTTAGAAATGTATTTCAGATAAACTGACTGATGCCTAAACAAATTATTTTTGCAAAATATTAAACACAATAAGCAGCTTTATGAGAACAAAAGGACAGAGCTTATATTAGAAAGCACTCAAATAAACCTTATGATTAATAAAGTTTAATCCCTAATCTCGCTTGTCATGGTAATAAAAGGCTGTGAGAGCCATTAGAAATTAACATGTTTAAAATGCAAATTTAGCAGTCTATTTTTATGAAAGCCTGCCTTATGAAATTCATTTTGTGCAGTCACTTGTGAGGCAGGGCCTTAGTCTGTGATTGTTTGTGACAAAATGTATTACTGAATGTTTATGTCTTCTAGGTTCCATGTAGAAGTCAATCACTTCATCTTGGGAAATCAGCACTCGTGAAAGGCTGCTCAAACCTCAGCTCCTTCACATGAATGCAAAAGCCCGTCCAAAGAACCCCCTGTGGGAATGTGCACAATAATATCAAAACACAGACTAGCTCCTAGTCATAGACACTGACAGTCACTGCCTATGGGGATAAATTAAATGGCAAAGATATCCTGACAAATACTGCACTTGACTTTTTCCCTTACCATTCACAGGACAAGTGTGACTCTTGGGATTACAAATTCAATGCCTGTCTTCCTATTTACATTCAGCCATGTATTCTGCGTAGTTAAAAATACAAAATCAGTGGCAGACAAAACAACCCTGACTTTAAACCAAATCTCTTATTCAACCCAGCTATACTGTATTGATAAGACTGTAAAATCAGAGCTGACACCCAAACAGCTGAGGAGGTGATTTATTAGTATTTTGTGTATTGGAACGCAAAACGTAATTATGTAAATATATAACATAAAAACATGGGAATATCCAGATAATAAAAGGGGTAGTTCAAATTTTATAGCTATAGTGTATCATAAAGAAGATATAATGGCTTAAAGGGGTGTCAGGGACAACAGAGCATCTGTTAAGAAAGACATATTTTACTTATGTTCCTTTTGCTATTTGGAGTAAGCAAGAATATATTCACCCCATTGGTTCTTCTGCGTGATAATGCTGCTCTTAACAAAGGCAACAGGGAAACCACTGCTGATGACTGTTTCTGATAATGCCTACATCTTAAACGTGTGGTGTCTATAACTATAACCCTGATGTTAATAGCAGACCTGGCATCGCCACAGTATGTTTGTAAAAACAGATACATTGCTGAAGAATCAGTTACTTTGGATTTTGCTGGTCTTCCCAGTGTGATAGTTGCATGATAACTATATTAGGTCAAAATTTTTGCAATTTTGCTATCATTTTTTTGGTTTCTGTTTTATAATATAACTCTGTTTATAATGATAATTTCCTGTTTCCTTTCATGTAAAAAGTCACTTTTTATGCCTGACCTTATTCATTTTTGGTTAAATGTCATTTTTACTAGGGCTTATGTACTATACATTAGTACTAGTAGATCACCCCTTTGAGAATCAACAATAAGCATCTGTCCCATTCAAAGCCCAGTGGCATAAGGGAGCCCTGTACTCAATACATGCCCTAATTACCTCCAGGCACTGTAAAACACTTCTGAGGAGTGGCTATGTGCCACGAAATGCATCAAGCCAAGCTGGTGATACATTAGGGTGGAGCCTGTAAAAATGTTTTGATGCTTTTTATTGCATTAATAAACTTGTTGTCTATTTTACCTATTTGGATGGTGCTTTATGCTATGGACTGATATTGGATATTGTGGCGCCCATCAGGGGGTGGATTGCATATGTAGCATGTCAAGGTAATATCAGCCAGTGAGTGCTCCTGTTTTTTGATAATTAACTAACTGTAAAACACATGTCATGAAAGATGTGCAGGAAAAGCCCATGTATGTCAATACTCATAATCTGCCCACAAGTGTGCATCTTGAATGCCAAGTGCAAGGTATTCTTGTTGCTGTGCATTTCATTGTCGGACACAACTGTTTGTGCTACATTTGGGAGGCTCAAAGAGTTGTCTCCTACACTGTTAGGTGCTACAAAAAGGAGCAAGGTTAATTTTCAGCAAAAGACATGGTGATTTGCACCAGTATTTTGCAACTATTATATTATAACACTTTACTTTATAACAGTACTTTTGCAGCATTTTGTCTTTCAACTTTTCCCATAGTAAATACAAACATAATAATTATACCATTAAGATCACGTCCAAGGAGCCATATAACCTAAAATATGAGACAGCAAAGTGAAGGCTTGACATACTAGCACAGTGAGCACTCTGTTTATGTTACTTTTACCAGAGGATAATTTTTCAGTTTTCAGTCATTCCCACGTGCTTGTGTGAACATCACCTTGTTTGAAAACCTCCTGGAACCTCTGCAATCCCCCTATCTCTTTGGGCACAAATGTGATTTTATTTTCTTTCTGGCTTAATTTTCCAGTCTGCAGCTCAGCAGCTTTTAGCCAATGTTCATTACAACTTCCAATATAACAAAAATTCTACTGTTAGTACAGTACTAATATGCAATGTAAAATACTTGCATGCGATTGGCCAACATTAACACCCCCTCTACTAAGAGAATACAAAACAAGGCATATGGCCATTTACAAAATATAACTCATTGATTTAAAGTGTATTGAGCATTTCCTTTGCATTTTTCCTTTTTTTTAATGAAACAGGAAGATTGTACAATTTAAAACAATTTGGGCTGGCTATTGTTGTGGGGGAATGATATAGGGGGGGGGGCACTGGGCTGACCTTCTCCTCTTCAGGTCAATAACCCCACCAGAAACATTTTTTAAGCATGCAGGTTGTCAACTGATGTATGGCACATGAACTGGTTTGTAATCACAAATCAATAACATTGTAAAACTGAATTGATTCAGTTTGTTTCCTTTTTAAAATTCTTTCTGACAAGCAAAGTGTGCATGAAGGTTGACCTATCTGAATCAATTTGTTCCTTCCTAGTGGCAAGACATCTGTGTTCTGTAGATGATGTGTTTTCTTCCTTCTTACCAACATAGTTAGTTACTTTTCCAATACAATATTCTACTGCAAGAATAGGAAGAAATGAATAAAATGCTTCCCATTTCAATAGCAAAAAATAATTGTAGGGGTAAAATAAGATTATATCTATTTATCTAGAATTAAAAATGTATCACATTAGTTCATAGTTTTCTAGTGTTATGCCGGACTAGGCATTGTAGCCTTTAGAAGCTGAAACGAACATATTATGAGCAGTTACTATTGCACTGTTGTCAGTGTTGCTTCAGAAAATGATTGTATGGTCCTCTGGGCTCATTTTGATGTACCTACATACGTTCATTTTAGAAAAGTATACACTTTGGAGAACAAAGAATCCAGGAACATGTGCATGACAATATAAAGTACAATTTAACTTTCCACAATGGATCATGGAAAAATCAATAAACCCCTGTGTTTTGGCGATGTAATACCAGCATTTTTGTATTCTTTATAGAGAAGAGTAAAAAAAAAAGATACACGAGGAATGAACATTTCCAGTATTTAATTTTAAACTATGAAATGTAATTATATCTGGCATTTGAACAAATCATTTGTCTTTGCAATGTTGCTTAGATATTAATCAAATGAGAAAGCATTGATTTGCAGAGTAACTGTGCACTTAATATAGCAACTTATTTTCACTGTCAAAAAGGAATAGTAAGAACTGTCACTGGTGTGAGGAGCAATGTTATTGCAGGTGTTGGAGACAGGATGAGCTTAGTTGAAGGAAGTCATCACTGATCAATGACTGTTATAAATAGAAACTAATGTGTTTTTTGTGAGATAATGCCTCTGTGAAGGAATCTATCACATTGTGAAAATTATTTACACTGTACAGTATTCATTTAAAGTCATGCATGAAATATCTTATAGAGGTTTATGAAGGAATAAGGATGATAGTGATAAAATTAGTTTTAGGCAATTGAAGAGGCTATTTTGTTTGAAAAGAAATGGATGTAAGAGGTGTAAAGAAGAATTATTGCAGATTTGGATAAAGAATGAGAATAGAGAGAATTTTGAAGGAGAAAGCATGGTTGCCTTAGACTGGAGAATGGCACAAGATAAATATGCAAACATAATGGTTTAGCAGAGGAGTGTCCAGCTTTGCCTGCCATAGGGAGTTAAAGAAGAACTTGAATCACAAAGGAGACAATGCAGGAAAAGGATAGTGGCAAGATGCAATAGGGAAGCAACAAGGCAAGGTGGCAATACATTAACAAGAGAAAGACTGAAACACTGCAATTCTGTATAAAGCAGTGTGTGTTTTACTCAAACATGCTAAGTGAACTAAGGAGAAACAAATTCTGCACTGCAAGAATAAAGCAGTAGTCTCAATTACAAAGGGGATGCACTGATCATAGTTGCCATACAACTGTGCCCCCCTACCCTTATTGTCCACTAACTACATTTTCACCAGCATGCAAACAGGTGGACGAAAGAGCAGATGACCCAAGTGGCAACTATGAATGCTTTCATCAATTGCAGAAAGTTGTGTTTTGACAATTAATGACACCATGCACCATTGTGCTGATTGAGGGTGGGATTTATTGATCCTTAGGCATAAATTTGCTCCATATGGTCCACAATGTTTTCTCCACTATTCCAGCGTAAGGAATAAAAGTTGTTTTCTATTTGCATTGTTCAAAAATCATAAAATCTGTAAATAATGAATGTGCATAAAGTATCATTAGGAAAAAAGCATTCATTTTAAAGGTCATTTATATGATTAATGATCTAAGTTTTCATTGTTTTAGGTGTTGAATAAAATGTACCATTTTCTAAGCATTATTTAACATTATGTATATTTTTTTTGTTTAGCAGCAGCTTATTTCTTCAGCATTTCTCATTTTATAGAGTAAAGGAAAATGTAAAGAATACAATGTAACAAAACAAAATGAGCAGTCAAGAAAAGGACTTGCAAAGTCCTTTTTGTTACTATTTTAAAATATGATGGTTGAGTTCAATTAATGTTTATCTGCTAATTTAGGCTTAAAGGGGATATAGATTCCTCATTTATGTATTTATTTTGTATGGTGTCTTAATTATTAGAATTCCTATAATGCCCATTTGTAGACTGCATCTGAAATTGCTATCTGGTTGTCATGGTTTTTTGGGTTGTCTTTTTTTATTTATTATGATTTGTCATTCTTTTCAGGTCCCCTGTAGTTATCCTTCGTTTTTAAATTCCAAATCCTTACCTGGTTCTTAGACTAAATTAGCCGTATCAACCAGATTGCTTGAAATAAATAATTTAAAAAATAAGTAAATAAATAAATAATACAAAACATGAAACAAGGGTGAAAAACTGGAAATGCTCATTTTCATTCTATAGCATACTAAACGTAGGCCACTTTAAATACAACAACAATGTACAGCAGCGCTGCAACACAGCTTTCAAATTTTAATGATAATGGATAAAATCAATTTAGATTCTATACATCTTTGAATATGTTAAATGGCACAAAAATGCTTTTTAAAATGATATCCAGATGACTCTTCTTTGTGGGCTTTATAACTGTAAATAGTATCAACATTTATATGTTAGTTCATTATTACAATTTAGAGAAGCTGCCCTGGCCCCCAAAAAACAAAGTTTTGTAGAAACACATTCTAAGAAATCCAAGTTGTGAGGTGTAGGAGATGATAAGCACACAGGGTCAGACTGGGCCGCCAGACCACCGGGAAAAAACCCAGTGGGCCCCAGCCCTGGTTGGCCCCGGTGGCCCAGACCTGATCCATGTCCTCACCTACGCACGTTCAGGGGAGGATGTCAGTGGGTGGAGGGGGTTAGGGGGACGCGATGGGGGCCCCTTTAGGGGGTGTGGGGTGGCACGGCCGACGGGGGCACCTTGGGGGACGCAGGGCCTCTGGGGCGGCATCCACGGTGGGCCATGCACCCCCCCCCAGTCCGACCCTGTCAGTTTATGTTACTTTCTAAAAATGTGGCAATGATTTGCATCTGAGAAGGATCTGGAAAGGTGTTAATCCTTACCACTCCTGCTGAGCTGTACTGAGCACTTACATTCCATAAAAATGAATGGCATGAAAGTATAGCACTGCTAATTGCAGTCTAACACATTCTGACAAATGTGACATCTCAAAGAGTTTTGATAATTAGGGGAAAAATATCAAACCACCAGTTTGATCTTTAACACATCTGCCTTTTGCCATGATTGAACTCCTATTTGCTATGCAACAAATTTAGAGCAGCTATCAAGAAATTACAGACTATACTACCTAGACTACCCTTCCTCTTCTTTCTTCACAGTCATTGCTCCTCTAAGTGAAAACAATGTCCCCAAATAATGGATTTAGAACTGCAGTTCTTAGACAAACTGCCACTGTGTTGGTGGCATTTTTTTTTATTTTTTTTGTCATAACTGCTTGTACACTTGGCTGCCAAAAGGCCAGATGAGCTGGGAGTGCCACTGTGGCCGCTCAAACCTCGTAATAACGACACAACAACATTTGTGTGGATAAATCAGCGGCCACAGCTTTTATTAAACATATGTATGAAAAAACACCATTAACAAAATATGCCAACTGCCGGGGGGGCCCGGCAGGCACGAATTGAACCCCCGCTGTACCAGGAGTCTCCTGCAGCTGGCCCCAGCCGTAAGCTGCTGACCAGCCGCTTAACTCACCAAATTTATCTCCAGACTACGCTGTCAGATGTTGCCAACCGCCAAATAAAAGCTGTGACAATAAAGAACCTAGACATGAGATAAACATAAACAGAACATATCACAATAATAACAAATCAAAACTTGAAAAAAGGGGTGGGTGGGCGGGAAACTTTTTAAGTTGTAGAGCTTTCTTCCCTGACAGGAATCACTTTCTTCTGGCATGAGGTACTGGAGGAGGGATGCTGATTCAGGGTTGCCTAGAAACCAGGAACGCTCCCAGCTCACTGGCCGGCAGCCATGGCCCACCACCCCCCACTTTGGGTGGTCGCTGGGCAGACTATCCAACATTCCTCTTTAAATAGCGTGTCTATAAAAGATATTCTGTGCAAGGTTGTTCTAAAATCTGCAGAGCAATGCAAACTTTTGATGTAAAGCAATGCAATTTTCATTAGTATTCCCGTGTAAATGGGCATAGTGGATAATTTATATATATGTGGGAATTTCTTGGTAACAGACCTCTGGTGCAAAATCACAAGATACAGACATAGCTTATTATAGTTTAATTTATGTTGCTACAGCATATCCCAGGTGTACAGCTTTAAACTTTCATGCATGAGGCAGGAAGGTTTTATAGAGTTGTTTTATAAATGCTGATTGTATGTGTTACAGAAAGACAGCTTGCAAATTAAAACACAATTTTTAATCTATATGTTTAAAAGTTGTATGACTTTTGAAGCTTCTGTTCTTCTTAATTATTACTGATACTAAGTTTAAAATGCAAAATAACTTACATTTTGCAAATTAAATGCATTCCACTTAGCAATGTTTCTGCAAGGATATTCTTTATTTTCTGTTCTAAAATGCTTTTCTCTCAGCAACCCCTTATTTCAGCAGTGTTACTGTTCCAATTTCAATAAATGAAGTAAATGGCTATGGTTTAAGATGTATAATGAAGCAGTAGAATGAACCAGATGAATGTGAGTGTAGGACTGGCCAGACCTGGGATGACTTTGACGTACAGTAGTTGGCCAGCTTAATGTCCTATATATATTAATAATGGGTGAATGCAGAGGAACTCTTGTCTTTGTTGTGTGGCCACAAACTAATTGTGCCCCTGACTTTTTTGCTATAGTTTATACAGGAGCAGTGGCCAGCTCCATGTTGTAGCTCCGTCATTCCCAACTACAGTCAGGTGAACACAATGGTGGTCAATAAAAAGGGCAATCATTTGGAGGTTAGCAAAATCTGGTAGCACTATCCAGACAGACCATGGATGACTTTTATGTAGTTGGGCAGCTTATACTGCGATATATGGACAAACAATCCCTGTTTTGTAGCTTAGCACAAAGAACGTTTTAATGCCCTATATATACTGTATATTAATAATGAGTGCAGAGAATGTCTTGTCTTTGTTAGAGATGTAGCGAACTGTTCGCCGGTGAACAAATTCGCGCGAACATCGGGTGTTCGCGAACGTGTATGTTTGCAAACTTTCAGCGTATGTTCGCAGTTTGGGTTTGCGCCGCGTTTTCCGCAAAAGTATTGTACAATACGCCGCACAAGTCACACATGGCGTTTTTCCGCAAAACCCGTTTTCATGGTGTTTAGCGCGACATAGCAAAAAAGCCGCGTATTTTCGCTAGAATAGCTTGCGTTTTTTGCGCAACGCTGTGCCAACAAAGTTTCAGAGAAGTTTTTGCCCTTGATCCCCCTCCTGCATGCCACTGTCCAGGTCGTGGCACCCTTTAAACAACTTTAAAATCAGTTTTCTGGCCAGAAATGGCTTTTCTAGGTTTTAAAGTTCGCCTTCCCATTGAAGTCTATGGGGTTCGCAAAGTTCGCGAATATTCGCGGGTTTTGGTGTAAGTTCGCGAACATGTTCGCGAACTTTTTTTTTTAGGTTCGCTACATCCCTAGTCTTTGTATGAATTTTTTGGTCACATGCTTATTGCTCCACTGCCCAATGGTTTATAAGTGGTGAGCACAACTAATCTTTAAAGTCTTTTAAGTCTTTACATTGAGATATACTTACAGAAGATATAGCTGTGGCTGAATTAGGTAATTAACCTAACATAGTATTTAAAAGGGAAAACATTTTACATGAGATTGTGGCACCATCTAGCTTGAGACCTGTTAAACAGAATCATAGGCTATCTAAATGTAAATTGGTGGGTACATAAACTTGCGCGAGATGTGTTAATTGCAAATACATTTCTAAGGAGAAATTTTTAATATGTCAGGAGGGGACGTACAAAATTGGTTCCTTTTATAACTGACAGTCTATTTATATTGTATACATGTGGTTATAGATGCATAGGAAAAACATCAGAAAATTAACAACTGGACTGGGGAAGCATAGGAGTGCATTGCATCAGGTAAAATAAAATTATTCTATATATATATATATATATCAAGCCAGGGGTGGCACACCACTTCAATCCTTGTCCCGTGTGCACGGTAAAAGAGTTTAAATATTGAAAAAAAGACCAGCAACACCGAATCTATTGCAAACAATTAATTATATATTGAAAAATACATGAACAGCCAACGTTACGTTTCGGTCCCCGTCGGGACCTTTCTCAAGGCAACCATGCTTTCCAACCCCATGACCCATTTATACCCATAGTGACCAAACAAACAGGAAATGACATCAATACAAACATGCCATAAAGTGACTATTGCAGTAAAGTGAGCAGTCAATGCTGCAAAGTGATCCGTGCAATAAATAGTAATTATTAAAATGTTGAAAATAAATGATAAGTACTCAAATACAAAACATGATGTTTAAAATATCATAAGGCATTGATAAAGTGATGCAGTGAAACAGCCTATCTCCTACTTATATGATATGTTACTTTATATCGCATAGTGTGCAAATTACCTGTGTGTATATAAGAAATCTTGCAAAGTGATCACCCAATAATACATTATTGGTGCACCCTACTTCATATCTCACAGTGTCCTCAATACCATAAAAATATATAATTAAAACCACCATATCAATAAAATCAAATATACATAAATACGCTGCGCCAGCTGATCCGGAAAAATTATTTTCCTGATAAATGGGGGCCCCCAATTATATTTAGAATCTATCTAAAGAAATACTATTAGTGTATATATATTAGTATATATATATATATATATATATACACTATGTTCAGAGACATAATCATTCAATCAATGTATATCTGAAAGTGAAAAATTTAGCCAAGGAAAATTCACTGTTGAGTCAAAAAAAGTCACGATCACATAAAAAAAGTTGTGTTTGTGTATTTTTGCTCATCACTAGAAGCAAACTTCACATGAGGTGCTGCTTATAGTGGCTATATCTATGCATTGTATCCAAACACCAGCCCTCTCTCTCTCTCACAGTATATCCACCTGATTACCTGATCAATTTTATGACTAAATGCTAATTATTAGTCCAAAGAAAACTTGAAACCTTAACACCACTCTTTGTGCTTTACAGAGTAACTCCTTTTGCTTTTTTTCCTAATCTGAATGAATAGTTCTCTGAAGTAAATTATGTTTTACATAATTTTATTGCGATTTAAAAAATCTGGTAATTAGTAGGCTGGCCTGCCATTTTTTTTCTCATTTAATTAGGAATGATTCATACATTACTGAGAACCCAACATATATCTTTTTTATTTGGACTATATATTATCCCCCTGTGGGATATATTTGTTGCTAATTATATTAAATACAACTGAACACATTCTGATGAATAACTCATTAATATATGTGTCATTTCCTGTTAGTAACTTGCAAGGCACATTTTACTGCTGGTAATGCCACTTGAAAATTCAGCATTTTGAAAATCTACCCATGTTTTTCTTTATTTAAAATATTAGACATTAGGAATCTGTATTGCTTTCTTGCAGATTTCATTTGTGCCAATAAGCAATAACATATCTCTTTAATGTCTACACTGCTATCAGTGCCCTTAAAAAAGTGTTGTCCTTATTTTCTTACTCATTAAAGTTGGCTATCTGCACCAGGAACCCTCCTGGTATGGGGCCACAACACCAGTGAGGGAAGTTGAAGAAATACTATTGTCACCCCCAATCGGAATGCAGAATTTGTTAGCCTGCATCTTCAGAGGGGGGAAATAATTTTGATGTGATATGTTCCCTGCCGCATTTAAAAACTATTAGTGCTTCAATCTGATTAACAACTGGCTATACACTTGCATAAGTGAATTAGCGATAAACAATAATGGCAGAACCAGCTTTACTGTGATGCAAGACCTTATGGACAAGTGTTTATCATTAATAACAAGCATTTTATGTTAAGGGATGAGGTTTGTTACTTCTGCCATATGGAGATATGACCTCAGCTCTGCTTTCATACTCTGTTACATGCATAAAAGGCAGACATGGAATGACACATAAGAGCTAATTTTTTACTGATGTGTGCAAAAAAAATCTACAGAATTGATTAGTGGTAATTTGTGCCCCTATGTATCAGCAACCATTGTTCTTTCTGCAAGTATAAGACGTTTACATACAGATATACATACAATACAGATGTTATATTTTTAAGCTGAATCATTTGATTTGACTATTTATCCTTGGGGCTTGATTGTGCATAGATTATTGCATAGAGTATTTGGTGGGTTTCTGTTGTGTCTTTTGCAATATTTACTTTAGATCAATAGCATTTCAATAGCATTTATAGCAATTAAATAAGAGCTACTGTTTATTTTTCTGAAACACTGAAGTCAATAATCTCTATTGCACATTACCATATGGTTGCCTATTTCTCAACATGCCAGGGAATGTAGCCCCATTTGACCTTAGTGTTGTGGCTGATTACAAGAATATATATTTAAAGCTTGCAGTTGGAGGATATGCTGCTTTTTTATACAGAACTTTAGAAAAAAATATCTCAAGAATTTCATTATATAGAAAACAATTCAGCCCAACATACGCATACTCTTATAAGAACCATCTGATTTGTACGGCATTGCAACTGACAGTAGATGCTTGACATCAAGTATCAACAGAATTGTTATGTCAAATTGATTATAGAAACTTTACAAAAATAGAGCTTGTACTAGTCTATTTTACAGAATATACTGGTGCTTTTATAAACTTGTAATAATAATATTAACAATAATAATCTGTAAAGGGAATAAATAATTTAACAAATAATTTAAGTAAAAGAAAATATATAATCTGATATCATTTGCGTTGGAGTTATAGTATAATGGATGCAAAATACTGTTACATTTAAAGATCCTTTAATCCACAGTGTTTTGTCAAAACCACTTTTACAGGATTAAAGTTGTTTGGTGGCTTTGATGTTAACAGCCCAAGTTGGTTTGTAACCTTATTGTTTCACAAAACACAATTAGCACAACCCCGATAGTAATAGTTGTTGTAACTCCCACCCTTCCCAGCTACAGTTAGGTTATCCCAGTGGATCTAATAAAAGCGCAACCATTAACCTTAAGAGCAAGCAAGTTGCAGGTAAAACTTAGTTGCTTTGTTAAATGTATATTGAAGCAGTAGAAATGTTAAAGGAGAAGGAAAGGCTAATAAAGAGTTAATCTCAAGCTGCAGGCATACCTTCAGTTGTCTCAATAGTGCCCTTAAGTCTCACCATATTTCTCCCGTTCAGATGTTTAGAAGAAAAAAGGAAGAAAAAACGCTGAACTGTGTACAGAAAGTTCCCATAATGCCTCGCTCCTGCACCAAAAACAAGACCGGTTTACATGCTCAGTTAGTTAGACTATGGGTCAGCTTCCTGCTGATTGGCTCAGATACACATTCCCAAGGAGGGGAGTGAGTTCTTAGCATTCTTGTGGGAGGGGGGAGCAGGAGAGAGCCGAAAGCAGAGAGCTACCTGTCTCTGGCACAGGAATTACAGACACAACAAATCTTTTGACAGAGAAGTCAGTGCAGCGTTTCTGTGAGTGCTTATGGCTGTATTTACATAGACCTTTCTGATTAAGCTTACTTAGTTTTTACCTTTCTTTCTCCTTTAATGAATCAGATAAGCAAGCGTAGGACTGGCCAGAAGGAATGACTTTGACATAGTTGGCCAGCTTAATATATATACTGTATATATTGCAATATGTAACAAACAATCTCTGTTTTGCTTAAAAGGTGTGAGTGCAGAGGACCTCTTGTTTTCGTCTATAGAAATTTTGTGGCCGCAGTCTCACTGCAACTCGCCTAATGGTTCCAACTTTAGTGGTGAGCACAAATTCCCCTTTTTTGTTATAGCCAATAGAAATACAACTCTTTACAATACATAAATATTTGTACTTCTGTAAAATTTCCTTATGATACATCATTCCTTTATATCGGCTTCCTACTTGTATGTCATTTAGCAATCAACATTCCATCTATGTCTGCCAGTCTCATTATATTACCAAATTAGATACTGCTGTTAATGTGGATTAATGGTAATGGAACAAAATCTTTCACTTGGGTGAGTAAACTATGTGAAAGGCAACTGCAGCAATACGAGAGGCATGTACAAAACCCTAATAGGTCTATTTGTTCTTGTCTGATTTTATATGATCTTCAGCATTATATTTAAGTGTATTTCTAAATTTAACAGATGCTTTTTAAGAGACTGTATTGTGTCATGTTTATCATTGTCATATAAATTAAAGTGCTAATTGTGTTTTAGTTATCTAACCTCTTATACTAACTAGAAGTATATCCTACATGTAAATATCTCATGTCTTGTACTTTATGTATGATAAGAAAAAATTATCCTGACGTATTAAATACCCCATTTATCCTTCTTGATTTATGGATAACCAATCATTTTTATAATAATGAAATTAAAATTTTTCCAGTAATTCATTTACACATTTTATTAAATCAACTTGTAATTAAACATAATTGAATTTGAAAGACATAAAAGAATAACAGTTGTTTAATGAGGCTACATCACAAAAGCGCAAGAACGTAATTTATAAAACTAAATTTATATTTGGTTGAAAACCATGAAATATTAGGTAATGGTGGTCATTTCTCATGGGGCTGAAGGATACAATGTCATATGAGGATAAAGTTTGGGTCCAAAGCAACAAAAAAAAAAAAGTATAGGTATTAGATGTTACATTCAAAATACCGCAGTACTATTCCCCATAGTGTACTATTTACACTCTATTATTAAAGATAATATAAATCTGTCTTTATAACAGAAAAGGCCAATCATGCATTTTATTCTTTAATGTTATTTGTAGTCTAGTAAAGACTAATGGCATCTTATCCAGAAAAATCTAGGTTCCAAGAAATCTGTATAATAGATCCCATAAATAGATCCCATTTTGCATGTGTCAGCTAAGTGTGGATTAGCCATGTGATTTATAAATAATGATACAAATGTAGACTGATCCACAAAGTTCCAGTTACCCTGGTTCCACCACTCCAAATTGTATGCTCAATTCCTAATCTGAACAGCTGAGAGCATGATATTTTTGGAGGGCAAAAGGCTAAAGATATGATGATAATAATATAATAAAATCAAATTGTACCACAATCAGTATTTTTTTTAGGTTATTGTTAATGTTAATTTTTAAGTAATGGAATCATAGCTTTCCTTTCTATTATTTATTTAGTATGGGAATAAAAAATGAAAATTAAGTGAACACGAAAATACTTAGATCAGGTTGCACATAATTTAACATTCTTAATACATGTTTAATTTTTATTTATTACTGTTTGCATACAACACGCTAATAGTTACCACATATCATGTAATGGTACATATCAAGAAAATAAATTAAGCTGCTGCAATAGGAAGGCACACTAACAAGTGTAGAGTTTGGGTCATACTGTATTCCCTGTGCTCCCATTCACAGAGAATTTACTTTGAGATTAATTAAACCTACAAGAGCTTGTTTTAATCAGGATAGTGATAACAGCAAAACAGAACTACAAAATAAGGTCACATTAAGCATTTGGCAGTAGAATTTTTATTTATTTATTGCAGTTTAACTCTAAAGCATGCAGAAATATGTACTTTATGTTGTCACATTAAAAAAATACATTTATTCATACTGATAATAACCATTGGGTGATTTGTGAGGTCATAGACCAGTGAACTCATTATAACATTTTCTTGAATGTGATATATATTAATAATGATAATATTTTTTGTTTTGAAATTATGCTACTAAATATCATGTTTAGTCATAAAGACCTTTGGTTGTCACCCGTGTCTATCTCTTTTGTCGTCTGCATCTATTTTTGACGCGGCAGCTTTTTTTTTGTCGTCCAAGCTTTTTTTGACGCGACTGTGCCTTTTTTGACACGACCGCAATCAATTTGTCGCGCCATGAAAAAAAATCAGTAAAACGCACGTCATGTCACGTGTAGGGATGTAGCGAACCTCAAAAAAAAAGTTCGCGAACCTGTTCGCGAACTTCCGCCGAAAATTGCGAATATTCGCGAACTTTGCGAACCCCATAGACTTCAATGGGAAGGCGAACTTTAAAACCTAGAAAACCCATTTCTGCCCAGAAAAGTGATTTTAAAGTTGTTTAAAGGGTGCCACGACCTGGACAGTGGCATGCAGGAGGGGGATCAAGGGCAAAAACCTCTGAAAAATTGACACACGCCGTTTTTCGAAATGATCGGTAATTTTGCGACTTTTTCGTATTTTCCGGCGCTTTCGTAAAGTTATCATAAGTTTTGCGACTTTTTCGGAGCTTTCGTACCGTTATCGTAAGTTTTGCGACTTTTTCGGATCTTTCGTAACGTTATCGTAAGTTTTGCGACTTTTTCGGAGCATTCGTACCGTTATCGTAAGTTTTGCGACTTTTCGGAGCATTCGTACCGTTATCGTAAGTTTTGCGACTTTTTCGGAGCTTTCGTAAAGTTATCGTAAGTTTTGAGACTTTTTCGGAGCTTTCGTACCGTTATCGTAAGTTTTGCGACTTTTTCGGATCTTTCGTAACGTTATCGTAAGTTTTGCGACTTTTTCGGAGCATTCGTACCGTTATTGTAAGTTTTGCGACTTTTCGGAGCATTCGTACCGTTATCGTAAGTTTTGCGACTTTTTCGGAGCTTTCGTAACGTTATCGTAAGTTTTGCGACTTTTTCGGAGCTTTCGTAACGTTATCGTAAGTTTTGCGACTTTTTCGGAGCATTCGTACCGTTATCGTAAGTTTTGCAACTTTTTCGGAGCATTCGTACCGTTATTGTAAGTTTTGCGATAACACCCGATGTTCGCGCGAATTAGTTCGCCGGCGAACAGTTCGCTACATCTCTAGTCATGTGCACACTGACATGTTGCACTTTGCACCCTGCCCTACATGCCAAATGAATTAATACAGATCTCTGCGTCTGCAATTCTGTATTCATGAGGGGTAAGTGAGCGTGAGGAGGGATATAAGCATCCAAAAATGTTCAAGTTGTTTAGATGGTAAGTAGTGATGAGCAAATCTGAAATGTGGAAATTTGCTGCAAATCCATGCCTGCCGAAAAAAATGCGCTTGTTACTAATGGTAAGGACAGTGCTAGTTTGCACCCACAGGTGCTGTGCTCTGCGCCTTGCACCAGATTGTTTGCATTGGATTGAAGACCAGAGCACTGTCCCTGCTGCATGTCCAACCTGAATGAGCACTAAGGGGCATGCTTTTACATGCCTTAGTGATCCTTCAGTTATGGCAGAGGCCATTGTAAATGACCAGTATGGTTTTTTAAGTATAGTGCAATTAAAAATATATTTTACACCATTTTATACCAATAGTTTGCCTATGTTTTTATTTCTGTTGTAAAAGGTTATGATTAATATTTTCATTTGAATTACAATAGGTTTTGTTAGGCATGCTCAGATCTTTTTAAAGTTTAAATGTTATAATAAAACGTTGCAAGGCCATTATTATGAAATGTGCATCGTGCATTTCACAGATTAATGCAACAGGCTGACCTGTTTATTGTTACATAAATGTCAAGGTCTTCTTTGAGTCCTTTGTACCATGCTGTGTTGAAAATTAAATAAAAGTAAATTATTTCCTATTAAAAATACTTCTGTTTGCTTGATTCTTAGCAACATTTTAGCACCTTTATTACTATAGCTAAGCATTTATTACTTAGCTTAGCTTACTAACAGGCTGGTGGCTGGTGGAATCAACTTGCTTTTCACTTCAACAAAAAAGGGATAAGTATTTTTTATTAACTATTTTCAAGATCTTTGTGTTTTTAACTGTTGGGTTTAATATTTTCAAAAGTATGATAATTTGCAAACTTGGGTGAACTATAAGGCTTACAGCAGGTTTGCCAGAAGTTACATTCCTTTGTAATTACCCTCAGTTTGAGGTGGGTGGGGTTTGATTAGTTCACTTGGACAGACTGTATAAATAGACCTACTGGCACTCCAGTGGAGCTTGCTCTGGTGGTAGGTGCTCTGTGATTGCTCTTTAAGTGGGGGCTCTGTAAGTGGAGTTATAAACACAGGAATTAGTGGGGGCTCTGTAAGTGGAGTTAAAAACACAGGAGTTACAAACTAAGAGAGTTTAAAACAAGGTACTAAGTTTGCATTTATTTCAAGTGTTTTCACCTATTTCTTTATAACTGTTTCTGTAACTGGGAGAATGAGTAGCAGCAACATTGAAGGTCTGACGCAGTGCACACTGCCACATGTATGCAGTTGAGGAACAACAGTTCCAAAGTGCATACCTCTGTTGTGGTTGTGAGTGAATTGCCACTTTAGAGGCTCGCGTTAGAGCCCTAGAGGAACAAGTTGCAACACTGCGTTCGATTGACAATCTTGAGAGGAGTCTCTTGCTTTACTGAGCAAGAGCTAGCGGGGTCAGATAATATGGGGTGAGGGGAGCAACGAAAGGATGATAGGGCTGTAAGCTGGGTGACAGTTAGACAATCTAGTGTGGGGAAAAGGAAGAGGGAGGCTGCACCAGGGTTTGCGCCTCCCAACAGATTTGCCATATTGTGTGAAGAAGATGGGAGTGTGAACTCTGGTCTGGCGGTTCTAGATGAGGCTGATTTCTCTAACAGCTGGGAGACCAGTTTATCTTGTAGTGGTGGGGAGGAGAGCAGAGCAGAGCTAAGCCTAAACAGATGGTGGTTATAGGGGATTCGATCATTAGGAAAGTGGACAGGGTAATCTGTCAAGCGGATTGCTTCAACCGGCATGTGGTGATCAGGTTGACAAATTATTGGGAGGGGCTGGGCATGACCCGGCTGTCTTGGAACATATCGGTACTAACGAAAAAATGAACGGTAGGTGGAGGACCTTAAAGAGTGAGTTCAGGGATCTAGGCTCTAAGATTAAGGAAAGGTCCTCCAATGTCATTTTTTCAGAAATTTTGCCGGTGCCATGTGCAAGTTTAGGAAGACAGCGGGAGCTTAGGGAGCTAAATGCGTGGCTAAAGTCTTGGTGTAGAAAGGAAGGGTTTGGGTTCCTAGAGCACTGGGCTGACTTTTCTTTGGGGTACAATCTATACAGCCGTGACGGATTGCACCTCAGTGGAAGGGGGTCTGCTGTGCTAGGGAAGAGAATGGTTAAGAGGCTGGAGGAGTGTTTAAACTAGACAGGGGGGGGTGAGCCAGAGTTTTATTTGAAAGCTAGTGTAGATGGGGCAGTGGGACTAGCAAAGGGTTGTGGGGGAGGAGTGAGGGGGGCATATAGTTTATCAGATAAGGAGCTTCCATTGTTACAAGGGAAACAGACTAATTTTCACCTTAGCTCTAACTCTCCGTTAGCTAATGTAAACATCAGAAGGAGACGTAATAATCTACGCTGCATGCTGGCTAATGCGCAATCTTGTCGGGTAAATTAGGGGAGCTGCAGGCTATTGCATGTATTGAAAATTATGATTTAACTGGTATCACTGAGATCTGGTGGGAGGGACAGAGAGATTAAAAAGGGTGGAGGGGGTTGTCTTTATGTAAAGTCAGATTTAAAGCCATGTAATAAAGACATTACCAATGAAAACATTGAATCTCTTTGGGTAGAAATTTCAGTAGGGCTGAAGGTCACAAAGAAAATGATCATTGGTGTATGCTATAAACCACCCTGTATAGATGAGGAGGATGAGACCCAGCTACTGTTGCAAATAGAGGAGGCTTCACAACTGGGTCAAGTTGTTATTATGGGGGACTTTAATTATCCGAACATTGACTGGAGTAATGGGGTGGTTAAGTCATAAAAAGCTAGTAGGTTTGTAAATATGCTAAATGACAACTTTTTTTTTTCAGGCGGTTCAAAAACCTACTAGGAATGACTCTATTTTGGACCTGGTGATATCTAATAATACTGTACTCATCTCTAACATTTGTGTGGGTGAGCATTTGGGGAACAGTGATCACAACATGGTCTCCTTTGAGATAATGCTGCAGAGACAGTTCTATAGGGGATTAACTAAAACGCTTGATTTTAGACGTGCAGACTTTGCCAGTATAAGGGCATCTCTGCAATGTGTCAACTGGGAAAGGCTTTTCATGGGGTTAGACACAGAAGGAAAATGGAACATCTTTAAAACATTGCTTTGCAGGTTTACACAACAGTATATTCCCCTTGTAAGCAAGGAGAGGCATCGCAAAGCAAAACCTTTATGGCTGAATAAAAGTGTTCGTTTTGAGGTTGGTAAGAAAAAATGTGCTTTTAAAGCATTCAAGTTAGCTGGGACAGCAGAAACTTTCATTAGGTACAAGGAAGCAAATAAAGCATGCAAAAAAGCTTCAGGCAAGCTAAAATAGAGATGGGAAGGGGTATTGCAGCTAGGAGTAAAAAGAATCCAAAATTATTTTTTAATTATGTGAATAGTAAAAAAATGAAGCAAGAAGGGGTGGGAACCTTATTATCACAGGAGGGGGGCGGGGTAAATTGGTTGATGAGAACGGGAAAAAAGCAGAAATTTTGAACTCTTATTTTTCATCTGTCTATACATCTGAGGAGCCAGATAATGAAGGCTTCCCTTTTAATATGCCCAGTTCTAGTAATTTAGCTACTGACGCATGGGTCACTCGGGAGGAAGTTCAAAAGAGACTTGAACATGTTAAGGTAAACAAAAGTCCAGGGCCAAATGGGATTCATCCCAGGGTATTAAATGAGCTGAGCGCTGTGATTGCCAAGCCTCTTCACTTAATTTTTCAGGATTCGTTGAGGTCTGGCATGGTGCCGAGAGACTGGCAGATTGCTAATGTGGAATTGCTAATCTGTTAGCAGACGTCAGTAGTAGGAAAGATTTTGGAAGGGGTAATAAGGGATAGGGTACTTGAATACATTGCAGTTCACAATACTATAAGTCTGTGCCAGCATGGTTTTATGCGTAACAGATCTTGCCAGACTAATTTAGTCGCCTTTTATGAGGAGGTGAGCAGGAACCTTGATGCTGGAATGGCAGTTGATGTCATCTACTTGGACTTTGCTAAAGCATTTGATACTGTACCTCACAGAAGGTTAATAATCAAATTGAGGAATATTGGCCTAGAACATAAAATTTTAATTGGATAGAGAACTGGCTGAAGGATAGATTACAAAGAGTGGTGGTAAATGGAACATTTTCTAATTGGACCAGTGTGGTTAGGGGAGTACCGCAGGGGTCAGTCCTTGGTCCTTTGCTTTTTAACTTGTTTATTAATGACCTGGAGGTGGGCATAGACAGTACTGTATCTATTTTTGCTGATGACACTAAATTGTGCAAAACTATAAGTTCCATGCAGGATGCTGCCACTTTGCAGAGCAATTTGACAAAATTGGAAAACTGGGCAGCAAACTGGAAAATGAGGTTCAATGTTGACAAGTGCAAAGTCATGCACTTTGGTAGAAATAATATAAATGCGAACTATCTACTGAATGGCAGTGTGTTGGGGGTATCCTTAATGGAGAAGGATCTAGGGGTTTTTGTAGATAACAAGTTGCCTAATTCCAGGCAGTGTCATTCTGTGGCTACTAAGCAAATAAAGTGCTGTCTTGTATAAAAAAGGGCATTGACTCAAGGGATAAAAACATAATTTTAACTCTTTATAGGTCCCTGGTAAGGCCTCACCTTGAGTATGTGGTGCAGTTTTGGGCTCCAGTCCTTAAGAGGGATATTAATGAGCTGGAGAAAGTGCAGAGACGTGCAACTAAACTGGTAAAGGGGATGGAAGATTTAAGCTATGAGGTTAGACTGTCAAGGTAGAGGGTTGTTTTCTCTGGAAAGGGGTGCTTGCGAGGGGACATGATTACTCTGTACAAGTACATTAGAGGGGATTATAGGCAGATGGGGGGTGTTTTTTTTTCCCATAAAAACAATCAACGCACCAGAGGTCACCCCTTTAGATTAGAGGAACGGAGCTTCCATTTGAAGCAGCGTAGGTGGTTTTTCACAGTGAGGGCAGTGAGGTTGTGGAATGCCCTTCCTAGTGATGTGGTAATGGCAGACTCTGTTAATGCCTTTAAGAGGGGCCTGGATAAGTTTTTGAACAATCAGAATATCCAAGGCTACTGTGATATTAATATCTACAGTTAGTATTAGTGGTTGTATATATAGTTTATGTATGTGAGTGTATAGATTGGTAAGTATAGCTTGTGTGTGCTGGGTTTACTTGGATGGGTTGAACTTGATGGACTCTGGTCTTTTTTTAACCCTATGTAACTATGTAACTATTGACCATTATTTTTTAACATATTTATAGTTTTTAAATAATTTGTCTTTTTTCCAGCTTTTCCCTGGAAGTCACTGACCCTGGCAGCCAAACCCCTTTTTATTGTGAGGTTATTTTATTGTTATTGTTTCTTTTAATTATTAGTAGTATTATTATACTATTATTAATTATCTTTCTACTCAGTTCCTCTCCTACTGATCTCCTAGTCTCTCGTTCAAACCATCAAAATTGAGCCCTAGAAACCAGACAGCTGCTGATATTCCAAACAGGAGAGCTGTACAACAAAAAGCTAAGTATGCTGTGATTGAAAAAAAGGCAAAAAATTAAAAAAAATGAAGATCAGCTGAAACCTGTCTCAGAATGTCGCTGTCTGCATCATGTTTAAAGTTAATTTAAACTACCCTTTTAATAACATAATGCAAAAGTAAAAAGTGAGAGACACCAAGAGCAGTTGCTAAATAGGCCCAAGTGTGTTTATTCTTGTCTTGATTTTGACCTTGCATTTCAAAAGATTGTTCGGATTTGAATAGCACCTACAGTCTTTATTTTAAGACAGACAAGTACATATCCAGCATAGCTCCTAAGAAATCTTATGGTTGGAAAGCAATTCTGAAATGTTATTTGGCAAAGCTGAGGCTCAGAGGCAGATTTGTTAAAGGTTGAGGAAAATGTTGCAATTTACCCCTGTAACTGTAATTTTTATGACATGTATAATAACTTTCCCTCAAAAGTTCTACGTGTGGACTTTTACAGAATTTACAGTATGTTGTGGGGGCATTCTGCTTGTTGCTTCAGTTGTACAATCTGTACAATCTCTGACTGACCCACAGACAGCATATTACGTAATTGACATTTTTACTTGGGAAAAAGGAAATATGTTCTGCTTTTCATCCTCGAGAACAATTTGAAGGCTTTGAATGGAGGCCAAAACGTCAGAAAGGGTAAGTGTTCACATTTGCTTAGTGTTAAACATTCAGAGGAAATCCAGAAGCTATGGTGCACTGTTAAAATTTAGCAGCTGGAATGAAAAAAGTATTGGTAAAGGATTGTGTCTGCCTTGTTAACTGTGTAACTAGTGGAAAAGTATATTGTAGACAAACTGTATTGCTTCTTTGCAATATAAACTGTAGCATTCTTATAACTCTGGAAGGGATGAAAAAAATACAGGACTTGTTTTTTGCCCTCCTTGCATGTTTTCTCAAGAAAACGGTGCAGCCATTTTACAGACTGGAGAACTAGGCCAGTGTTTCTGTTACATGGAATCTTTCAGCATTCTGAAAGTTGCGATTTTTTCGTAGCGTTAAAACTTGCGCAAAAAGTTGCGATTTTTTCGTAGTGTTAAAACTTGCGCAAAACGTCGCGCCTTTTAAGTTTTAACGCTACGAAAAAAGCGCAACTTTTCGCGCAAGTTTTAACGCTACGAAAAAATCGCAACTTTCGGAATGGCTACGAAAAACTCGCGTTTTTTCGCGCAAATCGTATTGGTAACGAAAAAGTCGCGATAATTTCCGAAAAGTCGTAAAGGCGCCGAAAAAATCGCAAAAAATACGAAAAAGTCGCAAAACGTTCGTTTCCAACCCGAATTTTTTCCATTCGGACTCGGATTCGACCCATAGTAAATGTGCCCCTAAGTATTGGTAATATACATTATTTACAGCAATTAATACCACTAAGAGCTTTCTTCACATTTTCACACAATACCATTCAATTTTATGTTGATGTCATACAGATGTTACCAGAATGTCCATTCTAAATATTTCGTTAGGACGCAGGGGGTTAGAATGAGTTTATGCATCTTAAATGCTTCTTGGACTACTGCTATTTCTGTGATTCCAAAAAGGCACAAAAACTAGGAATAATAGTAATGTAATGTGATGTATTTTATTCAAATATATGTATATTTATTCTACTCAAAAATGTTTTTATATAAAAAAGATTGTAGGTGTTAATTGTTTACCGTTAGATTTTACTGCATTTGCATGTTACGGTATTGCGCCTTTTGATTTCTAAAAGAAAACCATGAAGATACTTTTTTACCATAATGCACAGAGAATATTAACATAGACTACAAGAATTTAAACAACCTCCTATTCAAAAACACAAATGGAAAAAGAAAATCTTCCCAAACTTAAAATAGGATTGGAATTCAATTGCATTACACTGATTTAGCCACAGTTCTATAAATCTAAATCAATATAAATATTTTTGAAACTAATGGGAAGAAAATATCATTGCCTGTAGCCTTCTAAGGGATTTGGCATCTCAAAGTAGTTGTTATAATGGGTGGTCATTGATATCCTGAAAGTCTGGACAATGATACATTTAGGTACTGTATTTATCAAGTCAGTTGAATTAGCTAATTTATAAGCCTGCAAAATGAATCAAGAATCTGGGAATATGACGGATACCTAAGCTATGATATATGTGTCTCTCAGTCAGGGTTTTGGCCTGTGTCTGCAGTCAATAACATAAATGGTATCCATTTGTCATTGAACACTGGGTAATTTATAGTCCAAAGATGCTCAATTGTGCATTTTTGGGCCGAAATTTACCCCACGTTGGCTCTGACAGACAGATACCATTAACTGAGCACATTGTACTTGCAGGCCCGGATTTGTGGTGAGGCCACAAAGGCCCAGGCCTAGGGCAGCCCAGCCGAATGTATATGGAGCACAGGGAACGGGACATACAAAAAAATAATAAAAATAAATGCGCATGAATTCGATTAGGGGGAAAATGGGCAGGGGGGAGTGGAGAAGGGGGCTGGCAAATGGGCGCCCCAGTTGTGAAATCCGGCACTGGGTACTTGCAAGCTAAAAGCCATGTGTGATATTAACATTATTCAGTTCTATACTGTTTAATATTCAAGTTTTTTGTTTCCTATTTATTTACCTCATAGTAGCCTGCTTTTAAATTTTGTCTTTGTGAATTTTTTTGGGAAATTAAACACTAAGATCATTTTAAAGCACTGTATAAAAATTGTTCATTATGCTAATAAAACTGCTTTCATAAACATACATTTTCTAGTTTCAGGCTTATAAAGGATAAAATCAAATATAAATACCTATTAATCTAATTTCTTTAACATGCACACATATGAAGATTTATAACTGCAACAGTAATTTAGCTACATGTGTATATCTATTTTCTATGATTATTTAAGGAGTGAATTTCTAAAAAAAAATATTTCCACACACTTCTGGTAATTTAAATACAGTACAATGTACTTAAGCTAGTTTTTAATATGGTCACAAAGATCATGAATGTCCTTTATAACTGCAATAATAATCTTTTGCACAAACAATATACAATAACTACCTTTCTTTAGACTTGTTCTCTGTCAACCAATATTTTTTTTTATTTAAATAAAGACAGGTCTAGATTTATAAGCTAACCCTCTTCATCTGAGTTTTAACAGCCCTTTATTTAGTAATATTGTTTTGCATATACAAAGGGGTGCAGAATTGATCACAGATTATGCTTTCCCTAAAGCTGGCCATAGCCCCTACAGACTAAGCCATAGCTTATTGTACTAAACCTACAAACTGCCCCACCAACATCTGCAATAGCTTGAGGGTGGGTTTAAAAATCCCTTTGGGCAAGGGAAGTAATGGCCTGTGGATGCAGTCTTATGCTAAAGGGTATGTATAGGCTTCTATAATGACTCATATTTTGCCCTACCACATGAAAAAAGATTTGCGTTTGGCAAGGTCCTTTCATGTATGCACAGTTTAAGCACAGAGTCTTGTGCTTGGGGCAATTCAATGGCATTTGCAGAAATCCTGTGTTTTATTAATAATAATCAACAAAGAAAAACTGCTGCTCTACAGCTTGGACCTGATAAGCACTTACCTGTGTTGTTTATTCAAAGCAGACCTTCTTCTTAGGAATGCAGCTAGTTACATACATATGTATACACTAGAGTAAAGTAAAATTAAAAATAGAATTCGTTGGTTAACATGTGTGAATGTGAATGTGAATTCAGCGTGTAGATCTGACTTTCAAATATTCAAACGCAGGTTTATTCAGGCCACCATCTACAATCTACAAAATCACAAATAAAGTCTGTTTTAGACTGATTTTATATCATATTCAGCTCACATTTAAAATGGTGTAACATTACTCTAATTGGCTTATCAATCAGCTATGATTAATGTGTAAGTTTCCTAAATGTCTGAAAAAAATTCCCCGAAAGCCTGTAAAGTGTTGTTTAATTGGAATACAGATAGAAATCATAAGATTATATATATATATATATATATATATATATATATATATGGAGCATTATATATAGTATATATACAGTATATACATTACTGCTTGTGCTTGTATACACAACACAGAGCATTTTTACAGTCTCCTAATAGAACAGAAAGGGTGTGGAAACATAGCAATAAATACATATCCATTGATACAAAGTTTAATTGCCATGGAGCTCCATGCTCCCTAGAGCTTTCAATCTATAAATACCAATTAAATGCTGAGGCCTTCATTTTTAGTTGTTACAAAATTAAAATATTTACATGTAAATCTGTCCTTTTTTTTAGGATTCATTGCCAAACTGCACCTGGAAGCAACAGTAGTTATGAGAAGGTCTTTTCTTTAGAGAAAGAAGCAGGAAGGAATCTCATATCTTGAAATGCAGCCAATGTCTTAGTTCTCTGTTGCCTGGGAGAAATTGAAAACAGTCTGTTTTGATCCAAAGAACTAAGGAAACTGAGGGAATTAATATTGCAACTTGATGACAATGGTGCAGTGATGTGATGTCTGGCAGTACTTTATTCCAGTTCCTTTATATCATGGAATGTGATATGAAGAGGACAACCATTACTTGTTCATTAGAAATAGTTCACAAAGAAAAAATCATCAGTATCCAAGAGATAGAGAATTAAATTAAATCCATCTACCAGTTCTTGACAAAAATCAGAGAAAGGGGGCTATTTTTGTCATTGTTTCATGTTTAAATTATAATTGTTTTTGTTTTTTTAGGCCATGTTTAGCATACAATAGCAAACAAAATCTATAACCTATAGATTATGCTCTACTAAAGAGGGGAAAAAAAGAAAACCTAAAAAAAAAAAAAAAGAAAAGAAATAAATAACTATAAATTGTATGTTGAGAAAAATGTTTATCATCTTGTAGCAAGTGGCAGAACTAGTCTGTCTAAAGGTTCGTGGATGGTACAGACAATCATTTCTTCCAACCACTAGTGATGAGGGAATTTTTCTCTTCTCCGAAAAATTTGCAAAATTCTGAAAAAATTCCCAAAACATGGAAAATGACGAGCATCAAAAATTGTTGTGCAAAAATTGTTGCACACGTCAAAAAAAATTATTGCACAAAAAATGACGCACACGTGAGAAATATGATGTGTGCAATAATTAATAGTAACAGACTAGTATTTTAATTGCAAGTGCATCCTTGGGTCTCCTTTTCCCTGTACTTCTGCAATTAGTTTTATCCACAGCTGGCTTTAAAGAAGGCAATTGCAGACATTCCAAATACCTGCTGCTGGTCTAATGCCAGGAAAGGTTTTCTGGACATGCAATCATCTTTATTATTGTAGGATCGGAAAAAAAGGGAAGGTTATTAAGCATAAAGCAGAACCTTTTCTACATGTGTGTCAGTTTATCGCTAACCTGAACCTGTATATATTAAACAAAGAAAGAAAATAACAGGCTACACTACATTAACTTTATATTTAGGTGGGAATTTACTTACTGGGTAACTTGCTGGGTGACTTGAATGGGTAACATCACAAATATAAAGGCATAAAATAACCACATAAATATAGTATGATAATTAGTACCCTATAGTTATCTTCTTAGTGGCTTTTTGGTTTTGAAAAGCTGCATTGTGACGGACTGCTATACTTGCTTATATTTCAAGTCAGAAGAGGTTTTGGAGAATGTGATGTGGAGTCACATAAAATCATCAAGTCTAATGCTGGGTAAGTGTGTTGAGTTAGAAATAAATACAAACTGTCCATTTGTCATTCACCAAAGCTGACTTCTAAAAATAGTCTGGAAATGTTCAACTGAATTAGAAAGCATTTTTTTTTATAAAGGCTCATTTGCAACACTCAGATTCTAATGTAATTTTATTTTTCTGTTATTCCTTTTGGTATTAGGCTTCTTCTTGTAGCTTTAAATTGCACTTGGCAAAGAGGAGTTTGTTGGTGAGGGTTTTTAATGAACTGTACAGTACTTGGAACTTAAACTGTATTTAATAGCTCATTAGTTTAAATTGATATTTCCTGTGACCATTGGTTTGTTCCCTCCATTGACGTTCAGGTTTGAATTGTCAGATATGGGGGTAGAAACAATAGGGATTCTACCTCCACCTGATGATTCAGCCCTAAATGCAGATTTTGCTTGGGCGCCGTTGCATGCCCGATCGTCGAGGCGACCAATATCCAAAGCTTTTGTGATATCGGTTGTCTTATCGATCCACCATACACGCACTGAATATTGTATAATACTATCGGTATGTGTATGGCTAGCTTTAATGGTGGGGGATTATGGAAATAAACAGCTACCAAATACACCACACTTGGCCAAAATTGGATGTATTTATCAGACTCCGTATTGATAGAAACAGCATCTGCTTTATGTCTATGAAGATTCTCATTCATCCAGGTCATGATATACAGTATCTAGTAGAATTAAGTCTAGAACAACTGGACTTTTCTGAGTTTTTCTTGAAAACGTTTCACCACTCATCCGAGTGGCTTCTTCAGTTCAAATGACTGGTAGGGAATTCCCCGGTATTTAAACTCTTGATGGTAGTACAGTCACAGACATCCAATCACAATGGTTCCATAGAACTTGCTCAGTTAAGTGTTGGCTAAAATTGACAGGTGTAAGAAGGTATGATCCAATCACAATGGTACCATGATTCTCATTGATGAAGGTGTTAATCCTTTAAAGTACATGACTGAAAGTGAGAACTGTTGTGAAACCGCCAGGGTAAGGATGTCAAAGCGGCATTGTATGTAGGTGACAAGCGGTGTCTCAGGCCCCCTCCTCTGTTCAGGGATGGTTTTTCCAGGCTGCCATAAATGGCCTCTTTCACACAGCTTTCAAACCATCTGTCCTCTCGGTCCAAAATATGCATGTTACTGTCCTCAATAGAGTGACCTTTTTCTTTGAGATGTAGATAGACTGCTGAGTCTTTTCCTGAGGAGTTCACCCGCCTATGTTGGGCCATTCTCTTACAGAGAGGTTGTTTTGTCTCCCCAATGTATAAGTCTGAGCACTCTTCACTACACTGGACAGCATAGACCACATTACTTTTCATGTGCTTCGGTGTAGGGTCTTTAGGTTGCACCAGCTTTTGTCTCAGGGTGTTGATGGGTTTGAAAAACACAGGAATGCGATGTTTGTTGAAAGTTTTTTCTGATGTTCCAGCAACATATGGGATGACTATGTTGCTTCACCTGCTGCGTTCCTCCCTTCCTAAAGCAACTGCTTTAAATGGTTTGTAAAAAATGGCATTCACCATTGCAATTCTTTATAATAATTTTTTACACAGCAATTTGTTGTCTAAATGTTTGTAACTGACTTATGCAGTGTAAAATAATGGTGTATAATACTGAGGTTAGTTTTTTGTTTTGTTTTTTACCAAGGATTGGCAGGATTAAGATAGACTGTATCAACTTACTTGGAGAAATATCAAGCGCTATAAATATACACATTTTTCATCACTTTTTACACATATTTTCTTTCCTAAATAATTTTACACAAATTAATAAGTATGTCCTAGGGAAACAAGTGTAGTGGCATGGATTTTCTTAGTACTTAACAGTACTTAACTTCCTATTAATAGGCCAGAGAGCAAGGTCGGGATTATTTGAGTGAATAAATGAACTGGAGGACCATTTATCTTTTTTCAGCTACTATGGGGCAGTTTTGGATATATATGCCCCCATATATTACAATACACAAGACGAAATGTAACAGTAAATGTTAAAGAATGCAATTCCCTTTTTTAGAAAATACCTTAAAAACAACCAAATCTCTAATAAAGGAAAACAATCTCTGTTGTAGAACAACTCACTCAGAGGGGTTCCCGCATATGGATTTGTCTGCTATTGGTTCAATGAGTCTGCCTATAGAATGACCACTCACACAATCAACTTGATTTCAGTTTAGTTTACATAAAGTTATCTCTAAATACTTACACTATTGTTACATCTTAGTGCTTTTAATGTTGTTTATTCACTTGTTATATTTTAAATACATCTATTTTATTTCTGCAGATAAAATTATTTGAGCATGATGAGATTTAATAAACTTTACATTTTATGTAAAAATGATATCATTCCAACACAAGGTAAAGGGTTGGCAATGTTACATTAAGCAAATATGGTTCTTCCCTGCAAAACTAATAGATCAAAAACATTAATTATTCTCAAGATGTATTTAAATTACACAAGTACCTTCAGAAATCACGTAACTATTACATATCTTTAGTATTATTAGCCACATTTACCATCATTACTAAACACTTGCTAACTTTGTGAGCACCAGTATAAGTATAAAGCGAGTATACATTACATATGATTATCTAGAAGGATTTTTTATATTTAACTAAAATGCATACTTTCTTTTCAAGGAATTAATCTCTATTTAGTATACTAAATTTCATGCATACTTTATGAATGTTCATATTAGTATCTCATTAACTTGACAATTAGGCCAATGATAAGCAGCTGTTAGCTTGCCAAGTGGGATGCTAATGCATCTTTTCTTGAACACTTTCTGCACTTAACACCTTTTCCTAGTATTGTATCAACAGTGACCTTATAAAAAGCATTGTTTATGTACCGCTGGAAATCTCTCAGCATTGCATTATATGTTTTTAACAATTATAGAATGCAGTGCTATGTAATAAAATTAATAAGCAGCAATGAGTTCAAACAAAACTCATATTTATTCATTCCAACACTGGGATATACAGGTATGGAATCCATCATCTGAAAACCTGATCTCCAGAAAGCTCAGAATTAAGGAATGACCATCTCCCACTGCATTTTATTCAAATAATTCAGCTTTTTTTAAAATGATTTCCTTTTTCTTTGTAATAATAAAACAGTACCTTGTACGTGATCCCAACTAAGATATAATGAATCTTTATTCAAGAGGCATGCATGTTTAAATTATTTTTTAGAGATCCATATTACAGAAAGACCCCTAGGTCCCAAGCATTCTTGATAACAAGTACCATACCTGTAGCTCATCTGTAAGGTTGTGATACCATTTGCTATGTTCCCTGCTTATTTAGTAAAAATGTTTGAGATCATTTCTGTATTGCACGTCAAATTGAATTTGCAACTTGATCTAATATTTGATTGAATGTATTGTATTGCAGATTGAAATTACTATGCCAAAGGAGCTTTATTTGTTCATCTAAACATGGTGTAGCATATGGTGAACTGGTAGCATTTACTACTGAACACTTGGTTACAGATGACATTTAATTGTTTGGAAAAAAGACATTTTCTTCCACTTTTAAGAACTGTTTCACTAGGAGTGATGAATGTCAGTGATGTTTGTTACAGTTCCGTTAGAAGGTTTTTGCATAAAAGTGTAGCATTGTACAATTACAATTAAATTCAATCTTACATATAGTGAAATGAATATTTCAGTCATTTGGATTCTTGGACTTCTGAAAGAAGAGTTGCATTACCCCCAACTGTTTACCTCCAATGTAACTGATGTTATCCATCCAATTTAAAAAATGTCAATCAATTCATAAAGGCCAGTCTTAAAAGGAATAAACTTAAGGTGGCCATACATGTTACAATAGCAATCTTTTCTGTGACCGTTGGCTGCAGGAAAGATAGTTTTTCTACTCCAGTAACGTTAAGAGCTAACTCGTCATATATATATATAGGTAGGTAGAAACAATACATTTCTATCCCTATGTGACGATTCAGAATTAACTTGCTGCCAATGTTCAGGTGCCTTCAAAGGTGCCCAATTTTTCACCCTGTATGAAATCAGTCGCCTCACCTTTTGCTGATTATCAGTCACCTTGCCAACCAACCATACGTGCAAACCTTGTTTTGTACAATAATATGAGTGCATGTATCGGCAACTTTAGTAAAAGTGGTCCTCTGAGCACATTTGTAATTTGCATTTATTTTCAGAGACATTAGCACAGTTTTAAACAGTTTTATACTTCTAGGCAGGGTCCAGCTCAACTGTAACTGTATATGCACTGTAGATGCACTACTTGGCAACTCATTTGGTCCCATTCACTGCACTCATACAACAATAAGTACAGTATATACATGGTTTTACACATTTCTTCAAAACTATATTCATGATGGGTGGATGGAGCGAGACACATACAATAACTATAAAGGTCCATACTACCAGTTTTAGAAATAACTAAATTACTGTCAAAAAAGAGACTTATTATGACTCTTATGACCCTTATTAAGACTCTTGTGAACTGTTACTATACTGTATGTCAAAATCATTTTCTTACAGGATGAACAGTGGCCTTGTAGCCTATGCTCTGCCACTGGTGCCTGCTTGCTGCCTCTGTTAGCTCTGTCATGGTATCTGATACAATAAAAATGCAATCTCCTTTATTCAATTTGATTGCCATTGCTTACCACTAAGCTTCCTGAAAACATTTGCTCTAGCTGCAAGCTTTGATCTGCTACCAAGAACTGGCCCACAACTAAGCTGATTTTGGAATGTACCTTATGTCTCACTAATATTTTACATAACATTTCTATTCCTGCTTAAAGACTTACTAAATCCTGCTCTGGAGCAGCAGCCATTTAACCACCATGTTTGCACAAGAACAAGTAACAGTGACTTACATATCAAGCAATGCTTCCATTCCAGTTACATAATTTATACCACCAAGAGACTGATATTATCATTTCTACCATTTATATTTTATAAACCTAAGTACCAGCAACATTCATTTCTCTGCAATTCCAAGCATTCTATATAAAAGGGCAACTATGCAACTGACAGCTACTGTCCTACTTTTTGCTTTTCTCAATATTGCATACTACCAGTATTATAGTGGACATTAAATGTGTTTTCTTATGGTTTAAATTCAAACAATAAAAACTATGTTTTTTTTTCTTTATTCTTAATTCACATTTTATTCTATTTTCTGCACTGTGCAAATGGTACTTTGTTAGTTGGATAAATGGCAGAGGTCTGGCTATCTGCCCTAAGACCTTTTATTTCATGTTTTCTCATTCTCCAGCAATAAGTAAGTAAATAAATAAATACATCTTAAAGAAGCTGGAAATTCTGTCTGTGTCTCTGTCTCTATATCTATCTACAGTTCTATCATCATATACAGTATATAATCTTATATTACCTTCACTCGCAGTCACAGAAAGTTCATGCATTTTATTTCACAAATGAAAATTATGAGCAAAATTATACTTTTACTTCCAGCTGGCCAACAGTAATATTTACTCTTTCATGCTCAAAGCAACACAATTGTATGTGCACAAGCTTTCATTTAAAACTAAAAGATTGATTTTGTAAATGAAAACATTGCCCAGATATTTCAGTTTTTAATTAAAAAAGATCTCTGATGCTTTTAAACGACTTTCTGATTATTATATGCAGCTGATATGCAAAATAACTAAAGCCTACAACGCAGGCTTTGTTAGCACAGAGAGCAGATGGAGGGACTCAGCAGTACACGGAGAGAGTTATTTCCTGGCAACACAGAGAATGGAATTAGCTCAAATTACTGTGAAGAGCATCAGTAGGTAAAGTTTCGTCCAATGGAGAACTCAGTAGGTGAGAAAAAGGAATATGCTACAACACAAATGTTATGTAGTTGATGTAAGTTGACTCGGAGTGTTTTGCAGTGTGCGTAAGGTCAGGAGCATAGGGATGCAGAGCACTGGCAAAATAAAATAAAACTGGTTTAAATTTCAGTTATCATTACTTAGCTGTCTGAGAAAGTTGTGTTCACATTGGCTGGCAGCATTAAATATCAGCAAAATAACGTTCTGATGTAGTCCAAAAATAATTTACCAAAAGAATGGTTTTCAGGATATAGAACGCAGCATGGAAATTCTTAATTTTTTAGAGCAGCTTTGACTTAAACTGCTTATAAGACTGTTGAGTTATTTGAATCTTCGAAGACATTTGTTTCCATAGTTACTATATTTAAGCATTCACTTTTCCATTGAGCTTCTTTGATTAAAAACAAAACTTAAAGAGTTTTTTTATGAAAGCTTCAAGACTTATTTTCTACAATAGAACTAAAGTTTTCATCAACTCTTATTTATCTCCATTGATAAGTTGATGCAAATTAGCAATTTTTTTATTTTTGTTTTTTTCTAATAAAAAATACCATGAAAATGCAAAAAGTGTGCGCTTATTTATTGAAAAAAAAATCTAGAATTTCAAAAACTCACTTGCAGTAAATTTCCACATTTTGCCATTGGCCAATTGTTTTGTGAAACTTCAGTGAAAATTCAATGAGGAAAAATTTGTCATCAAAAAAGTTGTGGTTGCGGCAAAAAAATACATGTGCGGCCAAAAGAAGACATGGGCGACAAAAAATTTGTGCGACAAACACGTTTTCCCAGATTTTTCGCCATTTTGCAAAAGGTATTGCCATTTCATTAAATTTTTCGGCGAAGAGAAACGGGACAGATTCACTCATCACTATGCATGAGTTCTGAAAGGCTGGAGCAGTTATAAATCGGCCCCTAAGCTGCTGAATTTTGGTTTTACAAGTTTTTTCCATTTGCTTTGCTCAATAATTCTAATTTTGTAAACTTGAATACAAATTTGTGATTTTGCTGCAAAAAAGTCAATAAGAGTGGCTTAAAAGAATCTGGAAGATTTAATAATAACAGAGAGAATAACATCTGTATTTATACCTAAATGTCATGAATAGAATTTGCATATGGATTAAAGAAATGTCCTGAAAAGCCTTTACAGATAGATCAAATAATAAGATACAAGGGGTTTATTTAAAAACCACTATTATGTCCTAAATCCTGTCTTTGTACTTCAGCTGAAATACATTTTTCACACAGACGTGTTTCCAAAATGATAACACTGGGACATTTCTGGTGGTCAGCAGTCATATCATAAAATATAGATGTGGATAAAGAGCCTATTTTGTAGATGACTACAAAAGGCCGATGCATCCACATTACCTAGTATTCACCTTGCTTAAGTAAACTTTTGACTCTTTTTTTCTTATTCGATCAACAATATGTAGCAATCATGGTAAAATACATTTTTATTACTATATTTTAAGTGACAAACCAGGAAAGAACAACAACTTTTATTTTGTTCGTGTTGATCTAGACACCTGAAGGACAATGGAATCTAAGTTTTGCAACAGCTGCTGTTCAACTAAATTCCCATACTTGCTTTCAAAAATGTCAGAACTTTCTTTTTTATTACTCCTTATTTACCAATAAAAAGTTTTACTTGCATTTAATACATAGAGATTTGTATACCTGTAATAGAACTAAATTACCAGATATTTAGAAAAAATAGAACAAATAGTAATGAAAGAGCCTATTTAAATAACAAAAATAATTTCCCGTTTCTATAATAATCTATGTGGGATATTTCTATGCATTTACTAAGTATTGGGAAGAGATTTCCTAATATGATGCATATTTCCACTTACAGCTAATATTCACCTAACTTATACCAAACAAGAAGTAACTGCAAGTTTTTTTTTTTATTTTAAAGTGAAATTGAACAGTTTAATTGAAACATTTGCAAGTACTTTGAATAAGTGATAGGCAAAATTTTTTGCCAGACATGGATTCGTCTTGAATTTCCGTGGTTCGCCATTGTCGAATTTTTCCATGAAACAGTGGCAAAATTTGCAGCATGAACATTCAGGTACATAAAAAGTCAGGTGCATAAAAAAATTGTTGCAGGCCTCCAAAAAATGACACACACAACAATTCTTTTGATGCCCACTATTTTCGCCATTTCACAGATCCTTTGCCATTTTGCAAATTTTTTGCCGAAGCAAAGCAGGACAGATTTGCTCATCACTACTTTGAATGTTTTTGATTGTCCTAAATAATGTTCAATACACTGGGACTGATTTATCAAAGTACGATTTTTAGATTGTTAAAAGTACGATTGGAAAACATTTGGAGCAACTACAAAAATTTCTGATGTGCATTAAGTGGTCATGCGAAAATGTTGTGGTTGCATTACAAAAGTTATGAAATTTTCGTATCCGAAAGATCGTAAACAGCGTGAAACCTTTCTGACTATGAAACTTCAATGCATGATTTTAGAAGCCTTCCATAGGAATCAATAGCACTCTGCAGCTCCAACCTGGCCAAAAGGAAGTCCCAATACCGAAGCTTGAATAAACTCCAAAACTTTTGTAGTCACTGTGACAAATACGATTTTGTCGCACAAATTTACGCAAAGCACGAAAAAGTTTCGGAATTTAACGAAAATATTGTGGAAATAACACAAAGTTCTACAAATAAAAAAAAAAAATGAATTTTTCACATTCGGACTTGGATAAATCTGCCCCTATGACTATGGCTCTCTAACCACTACGAATTATATATGTTGCTGAATTCTTGAGGAACAGAATAAGAAATAATCACATGATGTCGTTCCCTTAACATGAAGAAAATGTTTGGCAAGCACTGACTGCACTAATAGTTAGTTAAAGGATAAAATGGTCACATTTCATAAAATGATCAACAGAGAGTTTGGGAAAATTTTAAGACAATCTTCTTGGGGAATAATTTGCAATTTATCACTGTCAAAATGATTATGTGGTGTGCAATGGTACAATCTACAGAACTCTTAAACAGCTACTATCTTCAAGCCCTTCTTCAGGATTAAACTCTTCCTCAGGTATAAAATTATATACCAGTGAGCTAAATGAACAATAACCAGACTACTGTACATATGGTTACTGGAGGTTTATAACAACTGTAGGTATAAAAAAAAAAAAAAAAACTACAGTGAGCATTATAAAGTTCACAAACAAGTTAATATTAAACAATATATCTGATATTTTTTGCATTAAAGAACATACTGTATTTTTTTTAAACAAAAAAAACAGTATTATTTTCTGCATTGCCTGTAAATAGCCAGCATCCTGAAAACAAATATACAGCATTACAACAGCAAACATAAAATGCCTTGGAAAATCAAATAAAAAAACCCCATCATTCTAGCCATAATAGAAAAAATGCAAAGTTTCACATCAAAACACAAAAATGAAACAAGTCAACAGCAATGAAGAAATCTAAAGCAAAATGCAATTCCTGTAAAACAGACTCTTGGTATTTTGAATATTTTTTATTTTAATATTGTTATTGAAATCAAGTATTAACAAAAATATAATCAGTTAGCTCTTGTAAAAGAATTGTAGAAATATTTTGAAATGAAAACACAATCCAATATAATTCAGAACAATAAAAGTATCAGTACATTATGATTGACTGCCACATTGTATCATAAAATCAATTATTACAAAACTGATTTAAGTATAAAACACGACTCCTTAGGGTAATAGAAAACAAAAAAGGAGTGTTGACTATGTTGGCTGTTATAACTTTTTACTAGTAATATCAATTCTACAGTCTTAAATAATTGATTTATGTATTTAGTTTTCTGTTCTAGAATGGAGAGTGGGCTATGAGAAGTAGTGAAGGGCAAAATCTTTGTGAATATCCACCTCTTCATTTCTGATTTTCCTCTGCATCAAATACTTGCAATGTTTTGGCATGACAATGCCATTTCTGCATACTCACTACTAGTGATGAGCGAATCTGTCCTGTTTCGCTGTAAAGTTAGAAAATGTGGGAAACTATGGGAAATCCATGAAACACATTTGTTGTGCCACTTTTTTTCATCAGCATCTTTTTTTATTGTCACCCACATCTTTTTTTTAAGTGACTGTGCCCATTTTGCTGCATCCATGCCTAATTTTACACGACTGTGCCAATTTGATGCAACCACAACTTTTTTTTTGTGACAAATTTCCATGGAAGTTTTGCTAAACAATTCGCCAATGGCGAAATGCGGAAATTCGCTGCAAATCCAAGCCTGGTGAAAAAATGTGCTCATCACTACTCACCACACTTTTTGCCACTGTGTCTTACCTAGAGGTTCAACTTGCCTCTATGCCTTCCATTTCAGACTGTTTCTCACACAACCAGTGCCTTTTCTTGCCTTGGAATTTCTTCTCCTTTCCAACTTCGGTCATCCCCACCATCTAAATCTCTTCCTTGTGTTTTCCCCACTACTTTCACTATCTTTCACTTGGCCCTAGCAGGTTTATTTCACAGTAACCCTTGTTAGGCTATTTAAGGGCAGAACAATAATTTCAAGTGCTGTATATGTTTTTATATACTCGTGTTTTTATATACTCAACTGATTAATCATTTTAAAATAGACTTTTTTATGGACATTCTCTAAACTGTTGCAGATCACTTAGGGGCACATTTAGCAAAGTCCCAATGGGTACGATTACAAAAAAAATAGTATTTTTTCGAATCTATAGAACTGTGCGATTTTTTCATTAATTTACGCAACTTTTTCATGCTTTGAGTCAATTCGTATTTGTTGCAACAAGTACGAAAGTTTTGTTATTCATTCAAGCTTCGGTATCATGACTTTCTTTTGGCCAGGTTGGAGCTGAAGAGTGCCACTGAGTCCTATGGGAGGCTTCCAAAATCATGCACTGAAGGATCAAAATGAAAAACAAAAAGGAACACCAAGATACATACATACATACATACATCACTCACATCAGTATTTTCACTTCCTCACAATTTGAACAGTCGTATACAACAATGTTTTATAATAACTTGCTTGTCTCTGTGTTTTTAGTTTTTTTGCGCCTATTCTACATTGCCTGATGAAGCAGGAAATGCCTGCGAAACGCGTAGCAATATTGTTGTGAATAAATTATTACTGAAAATTACCAGTTTTGTTGGTGTCTGTCTGGAGGTGTCTGTCTGGAGGAGAAGTTTACTACTACCTCCTCTGAATTACCCATTGGCTTTTTAAGTGTTTTTAGCTAATTTTATCTTTTTGGCGCCTCTGTTTTGTCTTACTGATGGATCAAAGTTTCTTTTGTGCCGTTTATGATCGTTTGGATACGAAAATTTTGTAACTTTCTGATCGTACAACGATATTTTCGTATGACCACAATACTATTTTTCACGCAATTAATGCACATCAGAAATATTCCTATTTACTCCAAATTTTTTGCACTCGTACTTTTAATGATCCGAAATTCAGACTTTAATGAATCTGGCCCTATATGGAAAACCATTGCAAACATTAAATTGTTACATAAGCTTTGCCTCATGGAAATATAAAACTTTCTAAATATTATCAAATAAAAATTCTGTACCTTCTAAAATAATCAAGTTCCTCTTCACTCTCCCCCTCTTAGCAACCTGTCTTTTTTCATTCTCTCTTTTTGTAGAAGCAGGGGACAGATTTTGACAGGTAGGTCTAATACATCTTATAGGGGGGCTTCTTTTCCTAGAATATGAGTTAGAACTAACTCAAATAACCGAATCCAGCACAAACAAAATAACTGACTTTTGCACTAGTTCTGCATGAAGAAAAAACAGGATTTCTGCCAAAGTTGGTTATTTTGATAGAGTGAGCTCTGAGCAAATGGTGTACCCTCAAAAAATATGTATTAGACCTAACTGCCAACCAAAACCTGACTCTACCTACTGCATGAAAAGAGATGATGAGAGAGGGAGAGTGAAGAGTAACTTGGTTATTTCATAAATAGGACATAACTTTTAATTGATTATATTTAAAATGTTTATTATTTCAGTCAGGCTTGTATTAAATTATCATTTTCATAATAGACCCTCCCATTAAGGGTTAATACAATTGACTTGTGCCACTGGAGAACGAGCATATGGTGATGTTGATAACTGTGATGAGGGTTTTTAATTCAGTTTGGACTGCTTGCAAATAAAAGGTTTCACCCCAAACATTCACATGCATAAAGTACTTTGCTACAAATTCTGCCTTGTCAAGCTCCCTCTTATTCACTACTTAGCACTACGGAGTAGGTATCAAGAGGATGCGGAAGGGTCTGGAATGCCTGGTCCGTTTGGTTGTGGATTTGTTAAATGACTTGTGTTTATGATGTTTAGTTATTGTAAAATGAGAAGGTAATCAAAAGTAATTATATATGATAGAAAGGTAAAACCAAATAAATAAAGTCAGAACTACCTCATTATAATCTAATTGATGTATCTCTTTTGCTATTAAGAATAGTGTTTATTTTAATACTATGTACTGCAGCCTTTTTCTTAGAAAACCTGCATCATTTTATATTGCTTCACTAAATTTGTTTAACTATTTTGATACAGTTCTGCATAAAAACACATTTTTAACTTCCATACTTATGTGAATGCCGCTTCAGTGATAAAAGTGGATCGACTAAATGCAGAGGGCAGAAAATGATTCTCTTTTTTTGTTATGACTCGAAGGTCCTGTTCCCAGTAACTTCAGCCGAAGGTGCAGCACTGAGAAGTAAATCTGTATATCAGCTCACGATGCTTGAATACACCGATAAATAAAGCAATTACCAAGTGCAAAGTGTAATATTGCTCTTATATTGGTGAAACATTCCTCATAAACAACAGAAAGGGATTTGGTAACAGTTGTATTACATCAGATTCAATAGATGGGATTTCTTTATGTGGCATTGTAAGAAAGACAAGTTAGGGCACGAGGTCTTTATTTATTTTCACATTACGTTGTTTGTGCCTCCAGAGAGGGTTCATCCTGAGCAAGGTTGACACATTTGTTGGCAGGACATAACTCACAACAAATTCAGTTTTCTGGGAAGAATGCGTTGATATTTACCACATAGCAAAACAAGTTGAGGGAATTTCAACAGCGTGTGATTGACAACATTATTCTTTGAAGAGGATTTGAGATAAATTCCTTAATGCCCCATCTACATAATGCAGTGAAGAAGGCTTTGGCTATAGTCTTACTTTTGGCACATCACTTTTAATAATGAGGGTAAACGGCATTGATATGCAAAACACAGCCTTGTATAACTACCGACAAGATTCTGATTTTTTCCACACTTTTCAACCATTTAAACTTCAGTGACCAGGTTCTATGGTACAATATAATAGCACAACAATTACAATTCCCTCAGTGTTTAACATTTTAATGTGTGCGGATTTCCTTTGTATTAGATCATTTAAAATATAAAATATAAAAATATATTCAGTTGTCATCTCCTGTTTTAGAGATGAAAATCAGTGCTCTGCAAACATTATAAATCTATATTTTACTTCCTTGCTTGTATTTCCATTTGCACTTTCTAATTCTTAGTAAAGAACTATAATCAATGTATTAAATGAATGCAATGAACACTAGTGAATTGTATGCTAGCATTTAAAATGCAATTAGCATCCAAATTTCTTTATTCGCTGTTTTAAGGGACTTCAGATTCAATATTCATAAACTATCAGATGACAATTAAGCAAAACAAAGCCATGAAAAGTCTTATTTACAGTACATTGTCAATGGCCTATTTGTTTAATTACCAAATACAACATACAGTATTTTGGGCAGCAGTAGTTTAACCAGCACAATTAAATGTAACAAGATCTTTTCTTTAGTTTAAAAAAAATCTGCTTTTATCGAGCAGAACCAGACATTAGAATGGATATAAGTCACACAAAGAGGAATATTTACCAAGAGTGAAAATAGAACTCCCTACAGTTCACCAGAGGGGATTTCACAGCTCACTACTTACTTGTTTACAATTTTTAGAGATAAAAGCTTCACCCCTAAATATGCTATACACATATAGAGACCTAGGGAGTTACCAGGGGGTGCTCTCTGGTAAACTTTATTCACTCTTTAAATAGAAATCCCCAGAGTGTCTCACCCAAGTGTTTCAACTGCTGTTTTAATAAGAGGGCTGATATTGTTTATATTTTGCCATGTTTATCAAGGGCCAAATGGTCAGATGCATGCCTCAGTGAACTGGGCTTGGGAATGGAATCATGAGATAGGCTAGTCAGACATCATTCTTCTTTAGTCACAGTGGAATGTTTGCTGGGGGTGAGTGCTAGGTCCCAGTGTTTTGGCACAGGTGTTCCAGTGGTGGGTGTTTAGCTTCTCAGACAATGATACCAGAAGTATGGAGTTCACAGTTGCCTGCTACTACTTGCCAAACAAATGGTGCTGGTAGCAATAAGTGAATCCGTCCCATTTCACTTCATTTGATGCGTGCAACTTTTTTGATGCAACCACGACTTATTTGATATGACCGCGACTTTTTATTCACAAATTTTTGTTGCACAGAAATTCGCCAATGCCAAAATGCAGAATTTCACAGCAAATCCATGCTTGGTAAAAAAAAATTTGCTCATAGCTATTGAATGGTATGGCAAGGAGCCATACCTTAATTTTGGTTTTACATGAGTAAACATGTTAAACATATTAAACATGTTAAATGAGAAGGAAAAGTTAACAAAGGTCTATGTAAACACAACCATAAACACAGTACTACTGCTCTAAATCATATGTGGAACACCACATTTCTTTTCCTCTTATTCTGTACACATGGGTTATATCAGACATCCTTCTCTAAGCTCAAACTTTTCAGGGCACGGCACGAGCCTGCTCAACTTGTTCCTCTCTCCCAAGGCAGAAGGAGAGATGCAAGCAGGGAAGTGACGTCAGACCAAGCTAAAATGGCAGCTGCTATCTTAAACAAACAGAGGGCACTTCTAGGGCTGTCTACTTAGGTATGGTAAAGCATTCTACTGAATAGATTTATAGAATAATAATAGCTAGCACTATTGTGGCTAATCTATTGGCAATAGACTGCCTCAGTAGCTTTCCTTCTTCTTTAATGTAATTGATTAAGTTGTACTTTATGATATATTAATGGTTGTTATAGCTTTGTAACTTTATCTTTGTTTGTTAATAAAAGCCGTGGCCTTTTACACCCCAACCTTGATGTCCTTACTGTCTTCAAGGTTTGGTATAAAGGGAAAGAGGTGGGGTTTGTTTTGCTGGAATTAAGGGTTGGAATCCAGTCTTTCTGGTGCTTTACTGTCAGGTTAGAGCTGGCTGTGCAATGCTATACAGATCAGTCACCTAGTACATGCTTTAAACTCAGGAAGCAATTAGTTTCCTTTGATACTGGTTGAGCAATACTGATGCACTCGAGTAGTAAACCTATTGTTTTGTAGCCACAAACACATATAGTTGATAAAATGTTTTTTGTCAGAAATCAACCAAACTTTATGGAAAATGTGTACACTATTTGCCAGTTTCATAGTTTGACTGAATGAAGAAGGATGTGCAGAGGCTCTTTGTGCCTTTGACATCAACTCTTTTGGTCATATAGTTGGAGTTTACAGATCTAACCCTGTGCTTTGCTTCAGCATGTAACAGTACTGTATTTTCTTTCTGTTTTTTAGTTCTTTTTTTTTAATACACGGGATGACAGTACCATTTTAAAGACACTACTGCAAGTTATCATTTCAGATGAGAGATTTTTTACTGTGCTGAAACATTCAGTATAGGAATTGAAAAATATGACTTTCATGAAAATGTCTACTAGTCTTTTTCAAACTGTCTCCTTTGTTGCTGTTTCATCAAGTAAACCTTCAAAATGATTATTTCACAGACAGGATAGGTCTATGTAATTCTTGTTAGACTCAACAGTCAATAAGAATGCAATTTCAAAGGACCACAATACTGTAAAATGTTATTGATCAGTTGTGCTTATTTCAGGGAAATACCCAAGTTTGCTAGTTTTATGGTATTCAGCTGGCAGACTATAAGTAGACTTAAATTTCATTGCACACAGAGAATTTCATCTGCCATTGACCTTTTAGGGAGACCAGCAATAGCCAAAATGCCTGTCCTGCTGGCAGCCATTACTCTTTCATCTGAATGATCAGTTCACTGCTTATGGCAATGTCCTTTCTACTAAGACAAATATGAAAAAGGTGTGGCTGGGAGGGCTATTTTATTACTGGGTTTCCACCCAAAGAGAAAAATGAAGGTCCAAACGTGTATTAAGCTATGAGCTTATAGTTTGTTTGCATTGTATTGTATAGTGTCTGTTTGGGTGAGAGTACACATTGACTTGAATTGCATAAATCTATAAACCATCTGTAAACCATTTTCACTGGCATACAATATTTCTTCTGCGAAAAAACAGTGTTTTCTTTAATAAACTAGTTCCCAAGTTAAAAAAAAAAGATTGTGTATTGTAGTTGCACACGTTTTGTAGTTTTTTTCCTTGACATTCTTGAAATTTGATAAATCGGCCTCTAAGTGTTCCTAAAAAAAAAGCAGGCAACCTATTAACTTATCAACTTATTTTCATGGTTTTAGGGGAAAAAATTTGAATTGTGAAAAAAATAATATACAAACATTAATAAATGTCCTGTAGTGTCTTTCTCATATTCATATATAGTAGAAAATGCCTTCTTACTAACTTTACTGACTGTGGGGAAATTGCTTGTGGATACAAGTGAGTCCTTATGTCATCATCTGATAATTTTTTCTAACTCCTTTGCAAATCCTTATTACATGTTTTGTAAAAAAGATCTGTTTACATTATAAGGCATATGATTTTTATTAAAATAAATTTATATATAGCACCAACATATTTCACAACACTCTATTTGTATGTTTTCATAAAATCATAAGATTTTTTAGGTTTCGATACCATAATAAATACATGATTTATATTCATATTAATAGTATTTGTGTAAATACTGATATGGTGTCATCTATTCAATAGCCTGCAGTAGCTATGGGTGAAAACTGAAAATTCTCTTTGTGGCATAAATGTATTTGCAGCACAGACATAGCACCTCATGCTTGGATGCTTGAATAATTCCTGTACTGCTGGGATTTGTTGGTGGGTCTGAACTTCTGGAAGTGCTAGCATCACAGCTGGTGCTACCTGCCATTCACAGGCTTTTTTGAATAAACAAAATAAAATGTGACACTGGATTATAGGGCAGAACACAGCACAAATATTTAACACAAGCCTTCCACTGCATAAAACTCATGCAGTACTTTGAAGTGGCAATATTGTTTTTTACAATTTCAAATGCTTCTTATTCATTCAAAAGCAAGTGGAGAGAGAATAACAGATCATTGGTTGCTGTGCTTTGTCCTTACTTTTTTCTAATAATTAATTTTTAGGGACAGTGCTCAATTTAGATATTTTCTTAGTGGTTAGGGTTGTAAAGAATACTTCAATTAGGTGAACTTTCAACAAAACAATATTGTTTTCCAGGATTATCTCTTTGTAGCAGCATGATGAGCCAGGGAGGGACTAACACTAATTGTGTGCTGCTGTTAGAAATTCATGGCTTTTTGGGTAATCTTTAACCTTATGATGCCAAACTAGATCAACATATTTAATGCAAATCAAAATCTAACCACAATATGCTATTTCACTCTTTCTAAATATTATATAGTGAATAAAGTACACCTGTTATAAAATATTAGGATATTATAAGTCATCAAGGTGTTCCATGACCATATAAAAGCACAAACCTGATTCTGTGTCCTTTTGTAAAGGCCATGGAACTTCTCGATAACTTATAATATCCTTTTATTTTACAGTAGGGGGTACTTATTGTGTTTATAATACGCAACTTTAAGTAAGTCGTGTAAAAGAAATTACATCACTAAGCAACAGTTATAACTGATGACATCACTATGCACAAGTTATAAGGATATAGTTTGCAGTATAATCATGGCTCTTTTGTATTATGTTGTTCTCTTATGCAACTATATTAACTATATTAATATCTATTCTGGAGGATAATAAAAAAGTTCAAAGTGCAGCACTGCACAAGATTCAAACTCTTTCACAACAGCTGCATATGCTGAAAATATCCAGTTTGTGATTACATAATTATTTGTAATATGTCAATCATTTTTCTCTTTGTCTTGTTCTAAAAACTAGAAATTAAGATCTAAGCTTCTAACAACACAATCCTTCATAATTAGCATGACATTCTGAAAATAAGAATGATAGGCTATTTATGGAGAGAAAAATTGGCTATAATATTAATACCAGAACAAGGACTGTCTCCCTGTGTTGCCTGTAACTATGTTTTGTTCATTCAGTAGTTTTGGGACCTTTGGAAGGTGTGACGAGTGAACAACAAGGCAGTTTTAGGAAAGATAGCTTGTGTTAAACAAACAGGATTCGCATCTCTGAAGAACTAGTGTTACAAAAAAGCTGGTTAAAAATTTGGATTTTGATACTAATCTGTAAAACAGACTGGTTACATAAAATAGGGCATTATGATAAGAATTACCATGTACTTATAGGTTCAGTAACACTGGAAAGTTAAAATACATATGGACAGACACACCCCTTAGAGCAAAATATACAGCTTTACTGTGTGCCTCTGTGTGCACTGGGTTGAAAATCAGGTTTAAAGCACAACGCACTGTACCCATTTGCTCAAGGGAATCTTATATTTAAACATGCCTTTAGTCATGGTTATCCATACACAGAAAAATGTTATATAAGAAAGGTTTTATCCTATAGGGGTATATAGAACCATGACATTTTCACAGCAGTTTTGAAAACATTATATTCTATACACATAAGGGGGTCATTTACAGTGTACAAAGTACAAAAAGCAGCAATCAGTCATTCTTTTACACACTGCATCCTGTATTATGCAGATATCAAAAATCTTTTGAAATGCTGTATCATTAACCACTTGTTCAGGTGAGATGAATTGACCAGGCTGGCAGCTTGGGAAGTACACATTAATAATGGTAATAATTACAGATCTTTGTTGCTAAGGTCTTGTGGTTGAATTGGGAACTTCTGAACTTCAATGAGGATAGAGACTTTCTTTAAATAGAATGTTAGCTATACCCAGTGTTTTACATGCATCATTACTAGATACTGTAGATCATAACCTGGATAAAAATCTTCATGTCTATGTAACTTAAGCAATTAAATGGTTAGACTGATTTACATGTAAAACACATTCTGCTAATGCTTTTCCCTTATAAGACTATATCCAAAGGCAGTATAAATACAGATTATTATAAACTGAAGAACGTAAGCTGCCATCAGTAAAGAATTGTGTGGTTCTGTATTGGCTTCCCATATAAAGACCAGGGCTGGATTTGTTAATGCGGCGCCCCGTGGCCGGCCACATTGCTCCATATGTGAGCAAAGTTTCCGTGCGGCTTGGACGGCATGTCACCCCTAAATTTGTGCCACCCTAGGCCCCGGCCTTTCTGGCCTCACCACAAATCCGTACCTCATAATGACAATTTTTTTAGCCTAACAATCTGAAAAATTAGTCTGAAGATACATACAGTAGAAGCATACAAAAACATCAATGTAGCACTCGAGCACTCTGATAGCCCCTTTAAATTATTACCCCCTTCAGAATGATTTGGAAATCTCAACTACTAACAGCAAAACAGGTTGTATGTCCACAGATAACCAAAGTAGGAGCAATTCAGGAACACAAAGAATCAGACTGAGAAAGCACGTTTTCAGACACTCTTCACTACTTTACACTATGCTGCAATACCTCTGCAATACCTCTTCCTTTATGGCTATAGGATAGAGGGTAGTACTGTGAGTTGTAATTCAGATATTAATGCAGGTGTGGAGAGTTAACAGGTCTGCATTGGTGCTTTCATTAAATATCTTGATTAGTACTGCTGCACAATATATAGTTTTTCCACCCACACTGGTTCTATACCATCCTTAGCATGTAGAAGTTTTGATATATTATCAGTAGTATGTTATGGAAATTAACGTTTTTTTAATACATGCAACAGGATTTTTAGTTTGGTTCGGGCTGTGTGATTGTGTTTAAAGTGATGACTATCCATTAAACAAATATATAAATATAATATAATAATGATTATGTAACCACCCGAAAGTCCCACACAGCAATAACTTTTTCCATGGAACCCTGTTTAAACTCAATTAATAAATGTGCCTGTACTTTGTACTTTGTAATTACGTAACATGAATTCATATTCGTGGCAAAACAATGCTTAAATATTTTTTTAGTAGCATTCAGACATAATGCTCCAAATTATGGAAAAAACCTTTTCCAGAAGGCCCTTGTCCTTGACCACCGATAATAGATCCCATACCTTTATTACATTTTATACAGCTGAATATTTATGGATATGGCATTTAACTGGGAACTTCTCATTGCTTAAAACTAGTAAAGCACCAATGAACAATCCTGTAACAAATCACTTTCACTAAAGAACGCTTGATCTTTTGCTCTATAACTGGCATACATGTGATGACACTGAAACAATAAAAAGATGTTAGATGAGTTAGATTTTTGCATTATTTCTTCTTAATTAGGTGAGAAGTTATTACAATTAGAAAAAAAGATTTTTTTTTCTCCTTTTGGCCTTACATTTTTAAGCAAAATATGCAAAGCCTTCTAGCCTAATGATGTGATCTGGAGTGATTAGTGATTTGAAAACATATTTTAAAATGCCAAGAATAAATCATTATTATTAATTGCAAAACTACTAACTGTGTTGAAATATCTTTCCTATCTTGCTTATATTGGTTTGTAATTGCTATAGCTGTGAGTCCCTTGGGTGGGGGATAAGGCCAGATGAAAATGTTTTCATCCAGGTTCGTCAGTCTCTAGTTATGCCACACCTTGCATCTCAATCCCTTCTCATTATAGATTGAAAGCTCTTTTGGGCAGGGCCCTCTTCACCTCTTGTATCTGTTCTTAGTTGCTTTGTATGTAATTCTATATGTCCAATGTATATACCCATTCATTGTACAGCACAGTGGCGCTTTATAAATGCATGTTAATAAAAATAATCTTTATAATCATAATAATATGTGCAGATGTATCAAAATTTGAGTTCATGAAAAAAAAAACATAACCGCAACAAAACTCATGCAACTTTTCTTTTTAAATGCTAGTTTATTCAAGAAAAAAACACAACAGAATATTCTGGCAAGCTGGCGAGAATCGCATTGTTTTATTCATTTTCAATGAGGCTCAATTCAACAAGTCAATTCTTATTGACTTCTATTGAACCTTACCGTGATTCTTGCAACTTTTCTCTGATATTTTCTGCAATAGGTAATGATTTGTATGTTTTCCAATACTATGTTACAGGTTAGAAATGGTACTTTTGACAAGATCTTTTAAGTCACATAGTTGTAAGTAACATAGTTTTCTTTTAAAGTAGATTTCATTCACAACTTTTTTATATTGTCACACAAATGACAGTGTCAAAACCCCCTGAAAACCTCTAAAACCACAAAACAAAAAAGATCTTCCTGTTGCAAAAAGGACACTTTCCACTGACTTCTCTACAGCTTTTAGATGGCATATTTTTTTTCCTTTTGGATTTGTCATGCAATAATAAATTGCTAAAAACTGTCATTTTTTTCCATGGCAAAATTGCATTTTGGGGATAAAAAAAATTAATTATGAAAAAAAGGAATGTTAGTAAATGCCCCCTTAAATTCCTATCTATATTAATAATGAGTGAGTGCAGAGGACCTCTTCTTTCTGCCGGTATGAATTCTGTGGTCACAGCCTTATTGCATCCACGTCTAATGGTTTCAAATTTAGTAGTGAACACAACTTTCCCTTTTTTTGCTATAATTTAAACAAGAGCAGTGGGCAGCTCCATGTTGTACTGTAGCTTCCATCATTCCCAGCTACAGTCAGGTGATCCTAGTGGTGGCTAAAAAAACATCTTTTCCATTTTAGTCATGTATGAAGTCACTATAGGGGGCAGGCCTAGAAGGATGGCTTGCTTGGTGGAAAGGATTTAAGGTTTACTTCAAACCAGATACAAATGAGTAAAATTATACAGTAAAAAGTGTGTATATGGCTCCCGCAAGTAAAAGAGGTATGCATCCACAATTCAGTTCCTACATTTCTACAATAATAAAACATTCTTATATTTAAAATTGTTAGTATAGTCTGACAAAACTTATGGTGTGAAAAATGATCCTTTATACATCTCTGCTGATTGAAGAGGTGTATTAGCTTAAAATGCAAGTACTAGCCCTAAAAAAAGGTATGTCGGTAAAAAATAAACCTTAAGAATGTAGCTGTTAAGCTGAGCAGCTATTGTGTTGGAACCACTGAAATCCAAGTATACATGGTCTTTTTTATCGTCTATTTTATTCCCTATGTCTTTTGCAATTACCGTATATACTCGAGTATAAGCCGATCCGAATATAAGCCGAGGTACCTAATTTTACCTAAGAAAACTGGAAAAACGTATTGACTTGAGTATAAGCCTAGGGTGGGAAATGCAGCCGCTACTGCTAAGTTTCAATAATCAAATATAAATACCAATAAAATTACATTAATTGAGGCATCAGTGGGGTATATGTTTTTAAATATGTATTTCAAAGAAAAACAGTAAACTAGCTCTGTAACAGGCACTGGAGGGTCTGGTTGTGGGTGGCCTAATTTGCACACAAAGGACAGAGGGTGCTAGTCTGGAGGGACCCTTGGCACCCGACTCGAGTATAAGCCGAGGGTGACTTTTTCAGCACATTTTGGGTGCTGAAAAACTAGGCTTATACTCGAGTATATACAGTATATGCTTTTAGATGGTAGTATCAAGTATAACCTTGGCTTAGTTTTTGGTAATGCCTTACGAAACATTTTACTGAAGCAAGATCTCTATAAGAAAAGTGTAGAGCATTATACAGTCATAGTGAGTATTTAGAAGAATCAGTGTATTCCATAAGATAACATGTGAATCAATCAAACTGTTGCTGAGTTGCACTTGCAGGAAATACTTTTAACTTACTATTATTGACTGGCAGCCTATAGAAGGCTCTGTTTGGCAGTGCACTTGGTTTTTATGCATCCAAAACTTGCCTTCAAGTCAGAAATTAAAAAATATTCACCTGCTTTCAGGCAACTGGACGCAACATAGAAGGAGTTGGTGAAAAATATGTTGCTCATGAGCCACTGGCTAAGGATCTAAAGTTTATAGCGTGCGTTAAAAATGTTATCGCGACTAAATTTTCGCAACTTAACGCACGATTCACTATAAGCATACTTGCGTTAATTTAGTAGCATATAAATAGTAGCATATATTTATATGCGGCTACTATTTATATGCTACTATTTATATGCGGCTACTATTTATATGCGGCTACTATTTATATGCCGCAAACTGGAGGATGCATCACTCTAGGGCCAACACATACTTGAATAAATAACACTACAAAGTCCATATTGTGTTGCCAAAAGCTCATTAACTGTACTTTTCTATAATTACCGCCTGCCTCAAGTAGGTGTTAATTTTCGCACAGATTATTGCGATATTTAGTGCATCTAAGTGTTTGTGAATCATGCATTAGTATTATTTCTGCGTGCTAATTAATGCATGTGTTAAAATTAACGCATGTGGTTGCGCGTAAATTATGCACGCGGTAATACTGTAGTGAATCGTGCGCTAATTGTCGCATCTATTTTAACGCAAAAAAGCATGCAATTATAATTAACGCACATAAGTGAATCAGCTAAACACTACGGTCAGTTGTTATTAGCGACCAATTATCCCAGCTGTATGTTTTTAGAGTTTGGGAGGAAACCAGAGTACACTGATAAAACCCATATAAACACAAGGAGATCATAGGACCTTCTTGCAATTAGTGCTCAGGCTAGAATTGAACCTAGAACCTTAGTGCTGCAACAATGCTACCTTGTTATGCATTTATAAAAATAAATAAAAAAGCAGCAGAAATGTGGAAGGCATAGTAGGCCTTACATGCTAATTTTAAACCATCAATGCCAAAATTATGATTATGATAAGTGTCTGCAAAAACTGTTCTATACAAATAAATAAATGGGAGAAAATAAATTAGGGACCCAGACTTTTTAATACATGATACATATGATCTGTTTGAGTTAATCCTGCAGAAAGTAGGCTTACCACCAGCAGGTCAAAACAGAACCATGTACTTTTGTTACTTTTGCAATATGGAGTGCAATAAACCAACATTAGATTAATTTAAATGGATTCAGCATATGAGCCCCCCCCATCCAGTCCTCTTTGGGTCTGTGCAAAAATGCCCCTTCTTACCTTTTATTAAACCATACATAAAGCATTTAACATATTTTTATTATTTCCTGGTATTTATATAGCACTGGCATAGTCCACAGGGCTTTACAGAGATTATACATCATTTACATCACTCCCTGCCCCAGTGGAGCTTACAGTCTAAGGTTTTTAAAATGTAACAGATCTAAGAAAATAGTTATCTGTGTAGTGTAAATATTAATATGTAACATTTCCTCAAATGTCACTGAACTGTAGCTATTTGTTATCTTTATTTTTATCAGTTTTTATTAAAGTAATTAACAGGCTGAGAATATTGGTTAACACTCCTGTATATCAAGATGACTTGATTTGTGATTTAGACATACTTACAACTACGGAGTAATATTGTTTCTTCTAAGTATTTGTGCAATAATAACAGCGATTTTTATTCAAATCTGCAATATAGCCTCACGACAGAATGTAAAAAGTATTTTATTATACAATCCGAGCAAATCTCTGATTTAATGGCACTATAATGTAAAACTTAAACCACAATTGCTGTAACGGAGACTGTAAAAACACAGAGTAAAAGATTTTTTGTTGCTATATAAAAGTATACTTTGCTTGTAATTCAGAGAATGGATGTGTCTGCATTTAGTTTGACTGAATATTTTCTTTGTTGAATAGCTGTGAATAATTTTCACTGTAATAGAATGAATGTCTATTATAATACATGTAGTAAAACTGTAATGGGTTCCAAGTTTCAAAAACTAGCATCACAATTGCCAGTTGCCACTGATGGGCAGGCCAAAAGACTGAAAGATCAATCACGTGATTTAGCAACATAAATATATCAGCTAGGATGTACCAATCCAATTTATCAGATTGCAAGGAAATCAGAAGCCAATTAATGATTCTCAGATGTATTAACACAGAGAGAAATGGTTGGATAGATTATCAAATTGCTTGACCGCATCTCTATATGATATGCCAGTGTCACAGATACATGTCTTCTGTCTATGAATATGAACACCGCTGTAGAAATCTACACCCACAGAACTCCAAAAGTTGATTGATTTGAGAACAAACCTAATGTTCCAGCTGGATCTCCAGACTTTGTCATAACTATTAATATAAATATATGTTGTAAAGCAGTTCAGTAGAATGAATTATCTGGTCTCTAGTTCCTACTAGATTTTTCATTCTTTTGCATTATAAAAATGTACAATTTGTTGCATTGTCTAATTGCAAAAAATGATTTTACAGAATGGGATATTACATGATTATGGCACTTCTCTGTTACTTCTAGACCAACTTTTGAATAAAACCTTCTTGACCATTACATGTAAAAACAATCCTGAAATTGTCAATTTTTCTGTTACCATAAAAAAATAAACATTACTTATGTAATACAAGAAACTTTATCAGTTGAAACAGTTTGAGATTTAACTAGTTTATGTGGGAAATTCTGACCCCTAGATCTGTTGTTTTGCATAGGATATATGCAAACATGTAATGTTCTGCTATGTGTATATCATTGGTTTCAAATAAGCCATTTCTGATTTATATCAGTAAGACTTTTTTCAAGTGCTGCTTGTAAATCATATTGTGTCTTCATTTACCTTTGCATTCCTTTTGAGCCACTGGCACTGAAGCTGACGAATGGGAATCAAATGAAGTGTGCTCAGCATTGCAAGCTGTAGGCATTCTGCACGCCACATTTCCTAGTGTGATTAATCTTGGTAATACATCACATGTCTCATTTTCTCTTGTTTACTTTATTTAGTGTTGTCACAAATGATATCACTTGGGCATCTACTAGAATCACTAAACAGAAGTAAATTAATGATATAAACTATCTGTATAGCACTCATCTGTTCAAAATTTGATTATAGCCACTTGTACTCTACTGAGACATTTACAACAGTTGAACTTTATTTATTACAGCGCCTTCCTGGGTTTTCAACAGTTTTGCAAGGTATCTAAAGGGAAGCTGCTTGAAGTCTATGAAACACCATTCACATCTAAATTAACATGTATGCAAAACAAACTTAGATGTACTACACTCCCTTTACAGCTTCTAAAATATAATAATGAGGCTGATTAAGAAGTTAAAGTATTATTATCATTGTTTATTTGTATAGCCCTATCAAGATATTCTATATAGATTAGCCAATATTATAACAATAGTAGACAGAAATAAATACGGATCACTGAATAAAACTAGAGGATAAAATGGGTTTTCCAGTTTAAAATTTTTATTCTCTTTCTGCATAATTTGAAATCCTGACAGGGGAGGATGTTATAAAATATGTTATAAATTGCAACAACTTCTCCACAGCTTACAGACAGCATGCAGGAACTTCATAAGCCACAATACATTGCACTTTGTTTGTTTCCTTGTTAACATGGCGTGTGCAGAAAATTGTGGGATTTGGAGGATGCAGGCTGAAGGCAGGCTGAGGACAGTCTACTACTATTACATTTTATTTGAGTCTCAAAGTAGTCAGCCAGATCAGCAGGAGACCACAGGGCCAGGCTTAGGTAACAGTTTAAAACCATAATATTACATTAAAAGTCATGAAAAGGCTGCATATGTTTTAATCACTGTATATTGCAAAGTTGCTTAAAATTATGTTTACTTTCTTAATAATCTTAAATTGTTCTTGGGTAAAGTTCCCATTTAAGAACATTAAAATCCCTGTACATAAAATATTTTTGGGCCAGTTTTGTTAGCAGCTAGTTAGACTGCCTATAGGTTTTTGTAGTGTGTAAGATAATTGAAGTTCCTTGGTGATGCTGCCCATGTGCCCCAAGGCAGCAGTGCTACCCAATGTCTCACAGGACCAGCTCTTATGGCATGTCTGTTAACCATGTTAGGTCATGCATTCCCCTCAATACCCTTGAGATCTTGTTCTGAACATCACTAAAAAGTAGGTTATTGGAGTTTGTCAATTCTTATGAATAAATGCAATAAATGTGTTAAAGGCATTTGTCAGAATGCTGGTGTGCTTCCTCCGTATGTAAAGGTCTATGGAATTGGCTTGGGCGTAGCCGAGGAATTGAATGCACCCTATGGAAGTATGTAAGTGGTGTGCCGAAGAATCTAACTCTTTATCGACAGTACAAACACAGCTCAGCAGCATTAGTGTGTGACGGCACCCTGATAGCAAGACCATTTTCCATATACCTTTATATAATGAAGGGTTTTCACCACTGCTTTTTTAGGTCTAAGCACAGCAGTGGTGAACATACCCATGTGCCATAGCCATAAGGACAAATGTATTATTATTGGCTCCTAATAAAAATTGATCAAAGTGTAATGGCAAAAAGAACCTTAGATTGTAAACTCTATTGGGGCAGTGGCTGATCTAATGTTGGTGCTATATAAATAAAGGATCATAATAATTTATATAGTGCCATTGTCTCCAGCAGCACTGCAGGGTAAAACAGTTTACACACAACCATTTTACCTCAATAGATGCACATAGTTATGACATTGTTAGGAGACAATAGGGTGAGAGTTCTCATCAGAGAGAAAGTGAGACATACAGGGAGGGTAACCAGTGTGATTGTAAAGTTCATGTTGGTTAGTATAGTAATGGTGCATGCATAATGAAAATTGGAAAATCAGTAGTTAGTGTGTGTAAGAGTGAAAAGAAAGGGGCTATGTGGATGCTCATGTTGCTCTGGGCAGCTGAGGTTATAGGCTTAACCTCATATCCACTGCTTAGAGCACCACAACTTAAACCTGCTGCAATAGCAAACAGAAGATTCCCTGTGCCAATCTGGGTGCAGCATTTGGCAATTTAGCTGTAAACTTTTAACCAGTTATCTAATAAGTTATTACACTAAATTGCCTCTATGTAACAATCCTTTGATGGGCTTCCCCATAAAATACATTTTTGGGCCCCCCTCCCTACCACACAGATCAACCACTATCAGATACATGTTCAACTAGTGGGAGAAGGAAAAGTGGTGCCTTACAGAAGACCACATGTTTGGTCCAGGCCCCCCTTTTCCCTGGGCCCCCTGCAGTAGTATGGACTGCTATATGGTAGTTACGCCACTTGCCTGTACAATATAACAAATCAGGTTACAGCAAGGACCCATCCAATATAGTATTACTGAGTAATATACTCAACTGAACTGTACAGCGGAAAATATAGGATTTCCAATCTGTAGACCTCCAGATGTTGCACTAAAGCCAACAGCATCCAATGAATCCAAAATTACAGTTCTAACATCAGTTATGTGTGATGATGACAAGGATAGCTAATCTCTATTTCTCATCAACTTTAAATCCATAGCCTGCTCTTTTTTCCCACTTAATTAGCCATCAATCGTTATCTTATAGTCTGTCTATTAACAAAATATTCCTTACCCATAAATTATCTCCCCTTTTATCCCCCATGGGAGTATGTGTTCCATCTTGTTTAATTTTCTACCCGAATGGCTGAATTACACCAATACAAGCCAGCAGTTTGTGGCATTACCTCTGCCTGTTCCTGTTCTCCTTAACATATAATGCATAACTTACACAACTTGTTTGTGATGAACCAATATGGACACAAATTAGGGTCCATTTTGGTCAAATAATGCACAAGCTACAATTTATACTTTTGTATGCAATGATATGGCATTAGTAACAACATTATTGTTACTTTATTTTTTATGATTTATTTGTATTGAGGTGGACAATCCTATTAGTGTTTTATGTTTTAACCAAATGTTTATTGATTTTAACATCAAGTAACCTTAAATATTATCAAACATTTTTATATTGTGATAACCAAAAAATATACTTCAATTTTCTATCTTTGTTTTTTTTTTTTATTTCTCTGTGTTTTTGTTGCTGAATGGAGTCCCAGTAACTAGTCTTATATGCTCACTCTTTTTGGTGTAAACTACAATTATTATGATTACTACTGTGTACCAGCTATTTAGTTAGCAAAACTGCAACAATGGGATAATATGAACACAAAGAACAGCTAGTCCAGCTGTTCTCTAAAACATACAATACTTGATTAATCAAATGCAGACCCTCTGCTCTTGTCACCTGCCTCAACCAAAACAAAGAATTACCCTGAAATCATAGACCAAACATAGGACAGACATTAATAATCCAGATGCCTGTGATCCAGTAACAGCACAGATACTTACCAGACGACTCACTCATCTGCAAGAAGAGATAGCATCTTAATGAACCACAAACAGTTACATAGTAGCTAATCAGATTTAGGAATACAATAAACTTAAGGAAGAAAATGCAGATCTTAGAGACAAAATATTACAGTTCTGGGTCCTTAATGAGGATCTAAAGAATAAATCATTGGGATATTAGCCATATTAAAGAAATCAGAATTAAAACACCAGAACTTACCTTCAGGACTAGTGATGAGCGAATCTGCCCCGTTTCTGCCCCGTAAAATTTACGAAACGGCAAAAAAATTTGCAAAATGGTGAAAAATCTGCGAAACACGTTTGTCACACTACTTTTTTGTTGCCTGCATCTTTTTGATGCAAATGTGCCCATTTTGATGCGACTGCAACTTTTTTTGATGCGTGGCAAATTTTTCCATGGCAAATTTGCCAATAGCAAAATGGGGAAATTCGCTGTGAATACATGCCTGGCGAAAAAATTCACTCATCACTATCCAGGACCTATTATTAAGTTTAAACTCTAAAAATTAAAGGTACCCTGTACAATGGGATATGTCTTTATAATGTAATATACCAACTACATTAGAGTTGATAGAAGATGAATCACAATCAAATCAAAATATTTTAGTTATTCAGTCCTTTAGTTGTTTGGGTTAAAAAAAAGGTCAAAACCAAGCAAAAAGTTGTTTAGAATAGATGCATCTATCACTTACTAAACATTTTTTTATGTCAGTGGTCTGAATAGCATTATGAAGACATACTATATATCAGTTCAGTCCAACTTCTGTGGTACTGAGGACATTTTTCTGGCCTACGTGGTGGAGGGCGATTATGGAAGGCTGTTTGGCCACTCCCTTTTTAAACCACTCCCATATTAACACAAACATTTTTAAGACCATATCCACATTAATGGTGGTAGCACACCAGAAAGACAAATGATTAGTGCTCACTGTAAGGATCACCCCTCACTCATATGTCATTCATAAGACGTTAAGTAATATTAATCTGTACCTTAAACCCATTTGTCTCCTCCTACATTCAGCACATAATAATATACCTTGGGGAGAATATAATAACTATTTCCAAATTCTAAGAGAGTCCTGCCAAGTTCCCCTCCCACAGTCAGCAAAGGGCAGGCAGAGTGTGGCACATACAGGCAGCATTGGGCAGGCAGAGAATGGCACACACAGGCATTGTAGGCCAGGCAGTGTGTTACCTATTGGTGGAGAAACCTGCGACACCTATGTTATACATGTTGCCCAAGATTTACAAGGACCCTGTCCAGCCACATGGGCCCCTTTGATGTGTCCTTGTTATATACATCCATATCTCATAGGGATAGAATGGGGGCATGTGGTAGACTATTCAAAAGTAGTGGTCTGTACACTATGCCCCATGTTGCTTTCTTATTAGGTATGCTTGATCTTATTTTTGCTTCAGAGATACCTTTTACTTGCAGCTAACATCACCCCCTCATATGCAAACTCCTTCATGCGGTGGTTGGAGATGGAGTTTATATATTGCTTGAGTTCTTTTCAGGACCAGTGCATGGTATAGTGGCAGTATATAGATGACATTTTCATCATATGGAGGGGTTACACGGAGTTCCTATTGCAGTTCCATGAGAAGGTGTGTAGTATACATCCTAATATATCATACACTTTAAATATCGACAGATGCATCTCAGCAGCCCCTCTGGCAATTGCTAGAATGTTCAGATTGTCTGTTTGGGCCTTATGGAAACTTTCTAACACTAGTAATAGAGGTGGTTAATATTATGCTTTTAATTGGTGTTTTTAGGCAGGGAACAGTCTGTAATTGCTGTATAGAAATCAACTGTGCTGCTAAATATTTATTAATGTGCCACATAATAAAAGATATAAGAATAGCAGTAAGCATGAGAATAGGAATACAAAACAGATGTGAATTGAATAGCTGAGGCAGTAGCTGGCTGAAAGAACCTGCACAATGCTGTGCTGGCTAGTTCTGCATGCACAGGATCATTCATAATGAGCTAATATGTCTTCCTATATGCCATTATTAAAACTAAAAAGAAATAATTTGTTTAAAAATAATTGTTTAAAGGAAAGTTCCCATCAATGATTTTAATCACTTTCCCATGCTGGTGCTTCTGTTGGCAGAAAACTGTACTGGCCTGGTGTATCTGTGACTGAGCAATCCATTTCCATCTTTTGTCTTCTCACCGCTTGCCCAGTAGAGTGGGCATCATCACCTGGGATTTAGAAGAACTAAGATAGACAAAAGAGGATTGCTCCATTGCAGATACCCCGGTAACAGATAAGGGCAGTGGCAGGTGGGGAGTAGTCGCCCCACAGTAAATCTTCGTTGCTGGGGGCGACTAATCTCCCCACAATGCCATCCCAATGGCAAGAATGTAAATCGCCGGTGGGATGGCATACACGTCGATACGATTTGCTGAAGTTGGCTTGATAGCGACGCGGTGACTAATCTCCCCGAAAATGCCATCCCACCAGCAAGAATGTAAACCACCAGTGGGATGGCATTTTCGGGGAAATTAGCCCGCTGCAACAAAGATTTATCACAGAGTGACTAATCTCTCTGTCTGCCAAAGCCCTAAGTGATTAAAATCACTGGGGGGAGGGGGGGAGTGCCTAACATGTGTACACAGTGTAATACATTAATAAAAATTACACCACCATAATCCTGACAGAAGCCCTTTAAAAGTCATGTAAGTAAATATAAAGCAAATATAAAGCAGTAAATAGCATGGAGATAAGATGTTGCTGACATACCAAACTATTAAAATTTACATTCCTTCCCAAGTTAAATTCTTGGGAAGGTAGTAAAATATACCTCACATTTGCAAAATGGCACATCAGCCTCTGTTTATTCAATTTTAATCCGCACCTTCTGTTTTTTTATATGCATCTTTTCTTTATTGTATTTTATTTTTTATCTGCATTTTAAATTAATCAATATACTACTACAGGTATGGTACCTATGATCTAAAATGCTTGGGACCTGGGGTTTTCCACATAAGGAATATCTCTGTAATTTGGATCTCTATACCTTAATTCTACTTAAAATCATTTAAACATTAAATAAACCCGAAAGGACTGTTTTGCCACCAGTATAGATATGTGCAGCTAAATTAGGATCAAGTACAAGGTACTGTTTTATAATTACAGAGGCAAAGGTAATCATGTTTAAAAATTAGAATAATTTGCATATAATGGACCTAACCAACTTAACTAAATAACTGTGTACTGTAACTTTTAAAGAAGACAGACTGTCCAAACCAACTCCAATTTGCTAAGGCATAAGACCACAATTTAGGTGTGGTTGTGCTACAACCACATGGAAGTTTAGCCATTCTTCCTGCAGAATAATCCTGCTAAAATACAGAAATACACAAAAAGGGGAGCTGTCAATTTAATAATTATAACTTTGTAACTAAAACCCCTTGTTTTTGAAAGTACATACACTTGCGTAGAGATTTAATTACGAGTTAAACAGGGGTCCAGGGAATGTGCATCTCCTCTCTTTTGAATTTAAACTGCTGACATCTTTAAAAACATATGAATATTATAATACTAAAATGCTAGGCATAGATTTGCAGTGAATTTCTGCATTTGGCAATTGTTTAGTGAAACTTCAGCAAAATTTGCCGCAGAAAATTTTGTTGCGTGTCACAAAATGTTGCAGTCGTTTCAAAATTGGTGTGGTCGTGTCAAATTGGGTGCGGTTGCATTAATATGGGCATGCCTGCATCAAGAAAAGTCGCATGTGACAAAATAGTTGTGCAACAGCCGCGTTGCGCATGTTTTTCACTGTTCCGCAAATTTTTTGTAAGTTTCCAATTTTTCTGCAAAGCAAAAAAGGACAGATTCGCTGATTTCTGGATAATGGAGGTCTGTGCCTTAAAGTTTCTAAAAAACAAAACAATTTTAACATAAGAAGTTTAGGATTTGCCATCAGCATAGCTTTATAGAGAGAAAAAGTAAAACAGTCAATAATGAAGAATTGTTTGTTTGAAAAGGGCACTATCCAATTTAGAATATCTGTATTTTGGAGCTGTTTTAAATAACATTTCTTTGGAGAGTAGATCCTATAAAATAATAATAATAATTAGCTTATAAGAACTGAGTGAATATATTTGATTTGCGCTAATTTGCTATTATTAGAAAAACATAGTCAGAGTATGTTTGTCTAAAGAGAAAATATATACATATAATAAAAATTTCACCACCATTATGATGTAAAAGTTATGATTCTTTTGTGTTACTGAACCTTTGAGAGATAGTTGATTTTAAGAAATTATGGAATCTTTTGCAAGGCATGGCAGGCCACACAGGCAGACACAATGATCATAAAAGTTTCACTACAGTACAGAATAAAACAACAGATTATGAGTCCAAGAGAGAATACAAATAAGGAGCACTGTAGAGAGAGAGAGTGATACCATCAACAAATACAATTGGTCCAGTGGGCATCAGCAGTAAAAACATGCTGTGGAAAGGTCATACAGCGTATTTACAAAATCCGGGTGTTAACAAAATATTGTATTAATACTTAGCATAAAGGTAAAATAAAACTGAACCTTACTTTACCTGCACCTTGTATAATTTACCAGCTTCATTATTAATTTCACTACTTTCTTGCTTTGGTTAAAATAAAAAGCCATCTATCTAAATTAATCTTTCTCCTTTTTGCAAAGAAATATACTGTAGAGATAATACAATTGAATGACCTTTATTTCTTTAATGCTTAATGCCATAAATAAAATATTTTTATATGTTGTGTGCACAAGGGTATTAATGTATTAATGTAACTGATATTAGACAGATTTTATGGAGAAGTGGGGTACATTTTTATTAAACAAAATTAACAGAAGCTGTTAACATGACATCTGTGGTAGGAATAATCTTGGACAGGATAGTAAGAGAAAGAATAAGTTTAAACTGAATTATGAATATATTTCAGTCTGGTTTTATTTTTAGTCTGTTTGACATAATTGAACCCTTAAGGATAAACTACATGGGAGATTTTGTAGGATGGTGTTAGATTGACAGAACACGTCCTACAGGTCAAACAGGACTGATGTAAAGATCTGATGTGTAAACTACATGGAACATTTGCCATCCGATGCAACAGGCCTGTTGGAAGGGAATGCTGCATGCTGTGTCTGCATCTGACAATCTGATGGTGTCATAGAAATACATTGTTAGATGTAGATGCAGAAATAAAACACATCATTCAACTTTTTCTGATCCATTTCACATTACAGATCTGGGGATCAGATTTTGCAGCATCCCACAAAATCTTGAGCTGCCGCATGGTGTTAGGTAAAATTTGACCCATAAAATCTAATCAAATGATCCTGTGTAGTTTAGATCTTAAACTTGAGGTTGCAAGGGATGTGATTTACTTATCCTATGCTAAAGCACTTGATACAACTCTCTACTAGAAGTTACTAATTAAGGTATATTGGCCTTAAACTTACTAGTTGTACTTTGATAGAGATTTTAAAAGAGTGGAGATAAACAGAATGTTTTCTATTTGGACCGCTATTGTAGGTAAAGTACCTAAGGGTAGCAAACAAAACAAATTCACGGCTGCACTCACCTTAGGCAATTTTCTGTGGTGTAAAGTCTCCTAGATGTATGGCAACACCCCAACAATGTATAGAAATAGAGACTGCACTCAAACAGTATTCGGCTGGGGAGCTTACCCCATTTATTATGCCAGTGTACCACAAAGAATCAATGTTTGGGGGGGCACTCCCTCCCTTCGTCAGGACTAAGGAAGGGAGTGCCCCCCAAAACGTTGATTCTTTGTGGTACACTGGCATAATAAATGGGGTAAGCTCCCCAGCCGAATACTGTTTGAGTAAAGTACCTAAGATGTCAATCATTGCTTATTAAAATTCACTATAAGTGGCCATGAGTTTAGCACTGTAAGTACTGTCTCCATGTTTGCTGATGATACTAAACTTTGCAAGTTTCTTGGAAGATGTTACCACTTTGCACAGTGATTCAAACTGGGAAGCAAAGGACAGCTAACTGGCAAATGAGGTTCTACTTTGTTCATTTTGGCAAATACATTATTACTGATAATTATAGGGGCCTCCTTAAATGAGAAGCATGTGTCAGTCACTGTCTCCTAAAGCTAATGAAGTGCTCCTTTGTATGCAAAGGACATTGAATCTAGACATTAAAACATAATTTTTCCTTTTTACAGATCTTGTCTTGATTATGCAGTGCAGTTCTGTGTGCCAGTCCATAGACAATATATTAATGAGCTACAAGAAGTGCAGAAGTGTATAATTAAACTAGTTAAAGGAATGAAACAATGCAAGGAAGTTAGCTTGTATTCTCTCAGGTACATGCAATTGCAGGAGACATGATAATTCTTTACAAATACATTAGAGTGCATTATAGCAAAACAACATGGGATTTCTCTCACATAAAATGAACAGAGGACAAGAGACCACTTATTTTCACTTAATGCAACACAAATGGTTCTTTACCACAGTGTGGTATGGCTGGAGGATGTTCTGTCTGGTGATTATATGATTTCATTAATGCATTTAACCCTTCAACCCTCACTTTCCCGACGTATGTTACACCTACGATTTATTTTATTTCACGATGTGCTCTCATTTTTTTAATCCTTAATGATAAATGCAAATGGCAAAGAACAGGAAGTGTATTTATTATAGTTTTCAATTAGGAACCCCCATTCTTGTTTGTATTTGACACTATGACGATCTGCTTTATGGAAGAACACCACATTATAGTTTTGTGTTGTATTAAAGAAGAAAGAAAATTACACAACTAGTTATATGCACATAGATCTATCTTTAAGTGGTCTCCTAAACCACTATATTTTTATAGTGAAACATGACACTAGGCTTCCTATTGAAGCACCAGCTAATTCGGATAGATACTGGAGTATCATCTATGATTTGTGGGTCACATAGGTCACTGCTAAAGCTAAGGAGATGAAGTAATGATGGATATGCACCAAGATTTGGACTTCAGCTAATGTTCATGCTTTCTGCCAGGGTAAGTGCATGGACTCTAAAAAGAAAGTCAGCAGACATCACCCTACTCTAAGGGGCACATTTTTTCTAAGTTTTCGTATATTTTTACGACTTTTTCATTAATTTGCACAACTTTTTCATATTTCGTATTTGTCGTGCCGAGTACGAAAGTTTCGGATTCATTAAAGCTTCATTATCGCGACTTTCCTTGGGCCAGGTTGGAGCTGCAGAGTGCCATTGAGTCCTAGGGGAGACTTCCAAAATCATGCACAGAAGGAAAAAGTCAGAAAGGTTTTCCCGCTGTTTACGATCGGATACAAAAATTTTGGTTACTTTCGGATCGCCAATACAATATTATTGTGACTAATACGATTTTTCGTGATATTTGTGATCATCAGAAATTATCGTATCTAATTGAACTCGTACTTGAATCTGCCTCTAAATGTGTTGTTGAGTGAATGTAAAATTTAGCAGGGGAACATAATGCTGCAGTACATTGGAGTAGCAATAATCCTCAGACCCCCACAACTGGAGGACCTGGACCAGTTGCTTTCTACATATACTCTTTCTTGTCTGTCTTGCCAGCATTGAGTGTAGCCATATGCTAACAAGGGATGGGTGGCAGAATTTGGTGTTATCAGCAGATGCGGCAGATTAATTTCGAGTCATTGGGGGGCCTGACTTTTTCTTTTTTGCGTGGGCCCTTTAAAAGCAAGTTACACCACTGCTGCAGTAAGTTCTACTATTCACTCTACTACTACCTTTTCAGAAGTAGCTGCATGTATTTTACATTTCCTAAAAAATAATATATATTATAAATATAATTTCTAATACTTAAAAGTTCTCATTAATATAAATTGCAGTATTGCTTTTCTTCTTGTTGCATATATTGCATAAATGCTATACACCAAGGGTTTTATTTTTGCCAAATTTCCATCACACCAGGCATAACAGATAAGTATTTCCTCTTTCCAAAAAAATCCACTGTGATTCATGTAATATATACTCTTTTGAATAATTTTGTTCTTTTAAACTCCTAAATGTAAATAAAACACAATGTGCAGCCATGCTTACAGGTAGACTTTTATATATATATATATATATATATATATATATATATATATATATATATATATATATATATGGGACTCAGCATGTAAAGCCAGCATCATGCTACAAGCCCTTTGAAGTTCTGCAGGCAAGTCATTAAATACTGTGCCCAATTGGGCACAGTTCAGTAACTGTTCTGTTTTACTCAGCAAGAAACCATGTGACTTCCATCTGCATTGAAGCAGGAAGTAATTACAAGACTCCATTTTCTCCCAGCAGCTGGTGCCCTCTGGCCTTGCAACTTTTTATTTCAAATGTACCTAAAGTGTGTTACAGTTTTTTTTGTCAATAAATATAATTTAGACTTACACTTTTGCATATAGTGAATACATTCACAGAAGCATGAAGGGTTAACACTTTGTTGCTCTATCTTGTATGGTGACATGCAATATCTCTGAGACTTTTTTTGCAGCATCTTCTCCCAGAAAGAGTAATACAGTTTAATTACTTGCATTATCTTGGGATACCCTTCAGCAGAGCAAATGGTAAAATAACAACATTGTACACTTGCACAAAAACTATAGCACTCTGACTGCACCTGCAAACCATTTTTCACTTAAACAGAAATACTGATAAACATAACCAAATCAGAATTCAACAATCAGCATGAATCTTAATTTAGTTGTTATGAAAATTAAGCCCTGGCAATTGCCTGTTGAATTTACAAACAATTAAACCAGCACATGTAATTAACATGGTTTACAGACTGATTTTCTCACAAATGTATCTTTTGATGCTATGTAAACCACAATTTGTTTTCATTGTATTTGATACTGTTTAGAAATTATAGAATGGAAAATATGGACCAAGCTTTCTTATTTTCACCTTAATAATAACAAAAAACTAACATCTATTGAAGATTACATGACATTATTATCACACCTGAAAGAGTAGAATTTGTTATTATTTTCTTCTTTTCAATAAAATATTAAAAAAAAACATACACATACCATTGAAAAAATAGGAAAAAATTATGTTAGTCAAACTTCTGCAATGCTAGAGGATCATTTTCAAGAACATATTTCAGATATTTACTTATAGAAAGGAACTAATGTGGAGTGTAATTTTCTCTCTTGTTGGTAATCCTGAATATGTATCTGTATCTGGCACTAATAGAGTTTTCTTAAAGTAGAACTAAAGTCTAATTAAAGAAGTAGGCAAAAATGTTGTACATTATGTTTTGGGCTTTTGTGCCAGGACAAGGCAACCACAGCCCTTTAGCAGGGAATATCTGTGCCTCCAAAGATGCCCCCAGTAGCTCCCCATGTTCTTTCCTTCTCATCTGCTGTCACTTACTGAGCTTAGGTACCGACACACAATATACTGTGTATACAGAATATAAATGCCACAATATAAGACTGACTAGTAATTAATACAGGTAATTACTACATGACAGCTCAGAAACCAGTGCAAATAGTGTAGCATAACATAGGGCTTAAATGACAGGCCAGCCTCATTCTCTGCTTGATAATTTACAACAACCCCCTTCGCTTGGCTTCTCAACAGCTTTGCCGAGCGCACTGTGCATGTGAGTGTTGCAGACACTTTTCAAGATGGGGAGCTCCTGTGACAAGTTTGAAGTCGTGGGTCTTTTATACTTTTATATATATATATACAGTATATATATATATATATATATATATATATATATATATTAAAAAAATTTAAAAATAATGTCGCTGTCCTATAATAAACCTCATATCAGCCACACTGCGTAACAGTATTTTAAACAATATAAAACCTTGTGTCTGTTAGATAAAAACATTTCTCCTCCACAAAATCCATACTCCAATTACATCATTCCGAAACATGAGCTCTGATTATAAAATGCAATGCCAGTTGTTTCCATATTTCAAAAATGGGGATTGACCTTGATATTTCTTGGCTGATGTTTGTATATAGATTCATTGATTGTAAGCTCTACGGGGCAGGGACCTCCTTCCTACTGTGTCTCACACCACATGGCACTTATATATATATATATATATATATATACATATATGTATTTATTGTATTTATTTATTATATCCCTTGTCCTCCCTGTGTGTAATTTTGTATTCTGTAAGACTGTACAGCGCTGCGTACCCTTGTGGAGCTTTATAAATAAAGTTATACATACATACATACATACATTTGAAAAGCATGACTGAATTGCTGAACTATTAATTTATATTGACTTCTAGGAAATAATATTTTAACATAAGAATAAAAAAAAGACATATGAACTTCAACCCCAAAATGTGGCTAAGATAACTTCTAGCTAATCTATGAGAAAGTGGAAAAAAATAATTTTGTCTCCCATTTTCTAGAGGGGGCATGGTAAATGATTAACCAAAATGGCTGCCTATGAGATAAGCATCAGTACAGAAGCCATCCAAGTAATGCCTTTAAGCTCATGGGGCCCATTTTCCTCAAAAGAGAGACCTGAGACCGCTCAAAATGGAGGTGGGTGAAGAGACCAAGAAGAACTGACATGTGAATCAAGGAGCACCAAGGCCTATTTGCTGTTGTCCTTTACTAACCAGCAATGTATTCAAAGGACTAAAAGGTAAAAAGTATGATAGCTGAGGGGGTCTTTGTTTAGAAACACTTATATCCCACATATGACAGAGTCATTGCAATAGTTCAAACTGACACAAAGGCAAAAACTATAATGCAACTGAAGGGGAGTCAGTATGACACTGATATGGGCTGGTATAAGTAACTGGAGTGATAGGATTGCCTAGGACTACAAGAACTATGGTAACCAATACTTACAGTGTTTTTACGGTTGGTCACAAGATGCAGAAATAGAGTATATTTAATTAATGATTTAAATGTCTACTTACAGACAGACCAAGGCAAAGACATGAATGGGGTGCCTCATGGATCGTGACAAACTATCACTTCACATTTCAACAGGGTTATAACTACTCACTATTACAGATTCTCTGCATCTCAATTCCATATGGTAGGTAACAAAAATACAGAAAAAAAGGAAGAATATAAAAGTCAAATGGAAAAAGAACTACTTTACTAGAATTTGTAGTTTTAACATACATCATGTGCTTTTATTAAAAAAATCAAAGAATTTGTTTTCCGTCTTCTTTATAAGGTTACATATATTTACAAGCCAAAAACAAAAGGTATTTTAGTAGAATCTGTGATCCAAGTTTCTTGAAATGTAATTTATTGTGTGGTTTTAAAACAGGGATGCAACCGGAGAACCAAAAGTAAAATTGGCAAAACAAAGTTACTAGAACTGCAAAAGAAAGTGAGAAAGCAAAACAGAAAAGAAAAGTATCTAAAGGAGAGATCAGAAAAATAATTCAGTTTATGTAGAACAAAATAAAAACCTCAGGTATTCAATATAAAAGCATCACAATTCAGTAAGCAAAAAATATAAATTGTATTATATTACAGGTATTGGACCCATTATCCAGAATGCTCAGGACCAAGGGTATTCCGGATAAGGGGTCTTTCTGTAATTTAGATCTCCTACCTTAAGTCTACTAAAAAATCAATAAACCATTAGTTAAACCCAATAGGGTTGTTTTGCATCCAATAAGGATTACGTATATCTTAGATGGAATCAAGTACAAGGTGCTGTTTTATTATTACAGAGAATAAGGAAATCAGTTTTAAAACATACAGTACATTTACTTGTTCCTGAGTCATAGCATGACCTTTTGTGCAGTTCCACAGTTTGGCCATACTGTGGTATAAAAGGCTGAGAGCCATGAGGCCAGAGGCCATTTTGTGTAGTCTCTGCCTGAGTAAGCAGGCAGAGAGATACTGGTAGGTTCAGAAAGAATAGCCAGCTCCTGTTATAGATCACACAATGGGGCTGATTTACTAACCCACGAATCCGACCCGAATTGGAAAAGTTCCGACTTGAAAACGAACATTTTGCGACTTTTTCGTATGTTTTGCGATTTTTTCGGCGTCTTTACGAATTTTTCGTTACCAATACGATTTTTGCGTAAAAACGCAAGTTTTTCGTAGCCATTACGAAAGTTGCGTAAAATCTTGCGATTTTTCGTAGCGGTAAAACTTGCGCACCTTTTAAGTTTTACCGCTACGAAAAAGGCGCAACTTTTGGCGTAAGTTTTAACGCTACGAAAAAGCGCAAGATTTTACGCAACTTTCGTAAAGGCTACGAAAAACTTGCGTTTTTACGCAAAAATCGTATTGGTAACGAAAAATTCATAAAGACGCCGAAAAAATCGCAAAACATACGAAAAAATCGCAAAATACCGATCTTTACGAAAAAAACGCAATCGGACTCATTTCGACCCGTTCGTGGGTTAGTAAATGTGCCCCTAGGTGTGATAGACAGGCAGGGCTATTTACTGAGCAGCATTTTGGCTCCAACCAGGAATTGTAGAGGGATTATAATCCTGGGTATAATACTGCCCAGAGTAGGGTAACAGTGTACAGACCTAGGGTTAGATAGTGATCACCCAGGTTATACTGGAAGCATATACCTGAAAGCTGAGAGTTAACCCATTGTGCCCTGCAGCTAAATGGTTATTGTGACTATCCCTTGAAAGTACTGCCTATGTCGTGAGATGCTACGACCTACCTATTCTATGCTGTAATTACTCCTAAATGGCTGTGTAAATAAACAGTTCATGGTTTCAAGGTTTCAATACAACACATATTTGCCTGGCCTCCGTACAAAGCGAGGGCTCACCCCTGAAGGATACAGTCTCATCCTGGGTGTAGCTTGTGGTAATAGAAGGGCTAATCTACTATAAGCTTACACAAGAAACTGATTCTTAGAGATTTTGGAGAGCCAATTTTTTTATGTCACCAGGAACACGAACATCCACAAGACTGCATTTGTGACTGTTGCAGTTGAGCTTCCTGCAGTCATTGCATGAATTTACACCACTCCTTAAAGGTTTTTGTGCTCCTTGACAGTCCTACTTCCTTCCTGGCTCCTGTTGTGAATCATGTACATGTATAATGATGTACGAAAACCCTGGAGCTACTGCCACCCTTAGTAGTGCTATGAACTTTAGGTTTAAAAAAAAAATCGATGGTTGTGAGAATAACACCAAACAGTTTTTCACAGGTCTCACTTATTGCATAATTAGAGGTGCATGCATGGGCAAGATCTTTATCTGGTAGTGTAACCCATAGCATTCTACCCCAAATTAGCACTGAATTGTCTGCTGTATTTTAACAACTGAATTCAATTTAGTATTTGAATTTGTTTAGTTGTTTTATTGGTCTAGTTTAAAGTTTAAACCCCAAGAAATCATACATTTGATTAGCTTTAAATCAGGAGAAAAAAATAAACAATCTTACCTATGAAGTCACCTAATGGATTGGCAGATGGAAAAGGTAAATCAGTTTGGTAAACCCCTTATCCCCCAACAAATGTACATTCATAAATATAGAATTGTTTCAATATTTACTTTTTTGTTTTGCTGTAAGCAACTTTAGCTTTGCTGAGCCTCTCATCAATGGAAGAGTGTTATTACTTTTCCTGATTCAACTTTTGCAGAATTATTTTAAAATCCCATAAATCCTAAATTAATTCTATTCCTTTCAATTTATCCTGCAATTAACCTCATTAACTCCATTTTACCCTGGTCCACTGAGAAACATAAAATAAAGGTTTTAGAGTACTGATACATTAGTACATTTCCCCAACAAGTGTCCAGATCAATTGACATGCAGTTTAATTCCTAGCAGAGTAGAATTTCTATGCCTGAACTGACAGTCATGGATGGATATACGTGTATAAACTAATAATCTTACAAGTCTTTTTAAACACCAAAGACATAACACACGTAGTCATGACTTACTAACATCTGTTCATATGGAAAAGAGGATCAATTAGGATCATAACTAAATTATATTAGTAACACCTCATATGGCATACTCCTTTTATATTATTATTGTTATGGGTCATTTTAGCACAGTAAATCCACATCTTAACCGACAGTTATTAAATGGTTCAGTAATTCTATTTTTTTATTCTTTGTTTGAAACTACATTTTATGGCCTTAGCAGATCATGGAGAATATGTCAATATGTGCACATCATTGTTTATTAATAAATTAATTAATGAATATGACCTTAATTTCCACCACTAATTCATTTTCATTAAAGTTCTTTAGAACTGTTTGTCATGGACTTGAAAAAGTCCATTGAAATTTGTGGAGGAGTGATCAATGCAAGTTTTGTGCATTGTGTTGATGCTTGCTTAATTAGAAAAATGTTTAAAAGCTTAAATATGTTACATATTTGAAATCTTAAATATTTTAAACAGTTTTAGTACCAGCTACTCCAGGTTTACACAACGTTTTACTAGTGATGAGCAAATCTGTCCCGTTTCACTTTGCCTAAAAATTTGCCAAAGGGCAAAAAAAACGCGAAACGGCCAAAAATTCGCAAAACGCATTTGTTGCGCAATTTTTTTGTTGACCGCATCTTTTTTGTCGCCTGCATCTATTTTTTGTTGCCTGTGCTTTCTTGACGCGACCGCGCTTTTTTTTTTTTTACGTGACTGCGACAAAAAAAAATCCCCACGACAAATTTCGTGAAACAATTCGCCAATGGCGAAATGCGGAAATTCACTGCAAATCCATGCCGAAAAAATTCGTTTATCACTAAGTTTTACTTGTGGCCTTACAGCAGCTTAAATGTTTCTTTTAATATGGCAGTTTTTACTAAGTGATGGCATTGAAAAGAGGCACAGAAAAGTACATTTTTGCCAATCCTTTTTACAAAAATGTATAAACATGGCACAACAATGTCAAAAATCATATTGCTTAGATCGCCTTTACTGAGCCCAGTGTTTAACACAGTCCAACATAATTAGGTGCTCGTAGCACCTTGTGTATTTCATTCTCCATTCTACTCTACCCTGTCTACTTTATATTCTAGCTCCAAATATTTAAGTGTTGATTTGGTCATAGAGATCAGCAGACTAAGTACTCATAAAATCTGAACCAGAGGTCAGACTTAATTGGTAGCAATGTGCTGAAAATATTAATGGAGCTGGTTATTAGTCCTAATATTATGGTCTGCTTGTCACTAACCTAAACTATCTATTGGTAGATCACAGTTTCCCATTTGTAAACCAGTTCTTTAGATTATGCCAGCACTTTTGTCGTGCATATATAAAATGTTTTAAGTAGATTATATTAACAAAAATAATGTGCAAATATAGTTATCCTTAAACATCCTTAGACATTAATATTTTAATTCTGAAACATTACAATGGTAGAATATTATCCTTTCTCTCTGATAAGTAAATAATGAGCATTACATCATTAGATGCCACTGAGGACAAGCTATTTTTGCACATGATAATTCAGTTGCACAAACAGCCATATTGTAGTCTGCACTTAAATTAGCTGAAACACTATATTTTACTTAACGGTTAAGCATATGAGAGGCCCAGGTAGCTGTCTTTTAAGACCCCACACATACACTCTAAATAAGGGGAAATGAAAGGCAGGATGACATTTTTTTGTTTCCCACTTCAAAGCAATACAAGAACTCTTTATAGTACTCTAGGATTAATGAATAACTCAGCCTTAGGCCACACAGTTGAAATATTAAGTTATTGTACTTCAGATGTATTCCTTATACACCCATTCAAACTGAACATTTTGTTTAGGAGATATTGTCAGGTATATAACTGGTTTATATAGTTTACATTTTAGTTAAATGAGTTCTTGCAACGGTGGACTTACCAGCTCAATATATGGATGCAATATAGCAGTTACAATATCAAGCAATTCTGAGAACCCTAATTATATATTTTCTTCTCAATAACTTCACCATATATTGCAAAAAAAAGTATGTATACATATTTCCTAGTTTGTTTTATTTATGGAGATTTACATGGTCAGATATTTATTTAAGGATAAAAATACTGTATTTTGTATGGAACAAGTATTATTATTACAAAGAAAAAGGTAATCATTTTTAAAAATCTGAATTATTTGTTTAAAATTGAGTCTATGGGAGATGGCCTTTCCATAATTCAGGACTTTTTGGATAAAGGGTTTCCAGATAACAGATTCTATACCTATATATAAATATGTATATTTGGTTGCTGCTTAAAGCACAAATCTTGGAACCTTAGTGGCTACATGCCAGAATTGTCAGACCCCTCCTTATTTTTAATTTATAATACATTTCAAATAGGTAATATAAATCAATTAAGTGAAGATATTATCATTGCATTCTTGCTTCATATTATTTTGCTTTTTATGAAGGTGTTAATCTTTCAGCCATAAAAAGATATAATTGTTTCTTAGTGCAAGACCAGAGTAAATTGGTTGCCAAGGATGTATGTTTGACATTATTGCTGTGAAGATTTCAATTTACTGTATAGTGGACCTCTATGCTCACTTGTAGTGTATATATGTATATTTTTAGTGGGTAAAGATTTTGTGAACCTTCAGTGGAATGATATGTGCCAAGTCCTTGTGTGAGATCTGGGTGGACTCCTAACATTGTGCTGTACTACTGGCTAGTTTCTACTGTCCCTAGTTATTTGCGATTTTCTGGTGAGATTTATGATTCATTTTTCCAGGATAAGGGTCAGAGATTTGTATGAAAATTAAATTAAGTTATGCCTTAGAACACTAGTATTTGTATTTTTTTTGCCAGACTTTTATTTGAACCTCTCCTTTAGTTTACCTCCATCACACCAAAAATCTATTATTGCATGATTACATACATTGTCAAACCGTTTCCTATATATATATTATTAGAAATTAACTTCAAACTTGTCACATAACAGACACACTATAATCACAAACGTGAGAAACTTTTCATTTTCATTCATATAAAGCAGAGGTTACCATATTATAGGACTGCCCCACCCAGAGGTCACAAGGTGTGAAAGTGGGTGGCCTAACAACTAATTAGGGTAAGATATGTTATGAAAACATTCCTAGAAGTCCAGGCTTAAGGCTAACTGCAGTAATTACACACATCCCATGTATAATGTATATAGAAACACTTAGGTAACTCTTTCAAGCTAGGCATGTGAATTTCTTGACATTATTAAATTTATATCATGCTCATACAAAGGGTTTTAAAAATGTCTACATTATCTCAATCATTGAACAAATGGATTTGTTAGGTCTAATTGCTCTTTTTCTAACATTGCAATCTAGTGCAATAAATTAAGGCTGCAGCTATATAGCTGTTGTGTTATAACTAGTGATGAGCGAATTTTTTCGGCAGGCATGGATTCGCAGCGAATTTCTGCATTTCACCATTGACGAATTGTTTCATGAAGCTTCCGTGAAAATTTTCGTCAAATTGGGCGCGGACGTGTCAAAATGGCCGTGGTCGCGTAAAAATTGGGCGCAGGTGACAAAAAAATAGCCGCAGCAACAAAAATAGATGCGGGCAACAAAAAAATTGTGCGACAAATGCGTTTCACGATTTTTTTCACCAGACACATTCGCTCATCACTAGTTATAACCTACATCTGCATTAAAGTGAACAAAGGGCCATATCTGTCCTGCAGTATTGTTAAAGTTTGTCTCATATACTTAGAAGGGTTGTTTGCACATTATAATATGCATTTTTCTTAGGATGAAGCTGACACCAAAGAACAGACAGGAGCACAGTTTTAACCCAAGGTATTTGAAAGGGTTAAAGAGGTTTGTAGATTCAGACAATGGTCAGTGTTTACAATAAAATGGATGGTCAGTAACAAGGAAGGAGTCAAGAACCAAGTGAAATCAACTATAGTAGGCAAGAGCCCACCCAAGATCTTACAAACTAAAATCTACAAACAGATATTGAAACTTGGTCTTTGGCATCTTTTAATTTTAAAGCTGTCACCAACTTGCAGGATGATGACATTGTACATCAGTGCATCATGTGACATAGTCCTGCTTTCAGTGACTATAAACACCGCCATCTTGGATTTTCTGCTGCTCATGACAAAAATCCCAAGAAGTATTTGTGGGCCCTATATCTAACAGCATTCTTTATGGTTTAAACACCATTTGCTTTGTCCTTTCTCCTCCTACCTACTATCGAGGTTGATCCTGTGATCAGCACCTCCTCATCTCATATATTTAAAAATATCAACAAAAACTGATATCAACAAAAATGTCATTTTTGTTGCGCCCACTAGTTTTCAAAGCTGACTTAACCAGCAACACAGATGACTGACTTAACCAGCAACACAAGTAACAAGTAAATGAACCACCAGGTTGTTTTGGATTTAGTTAAGATCACTTGCCATCTCTTAAAGGAGATGGAAAGGTTAATAAAGAGTTAATCTCAAGCTGCAGGCATACCTTCAGTTCTCTCAGTAGTGCCCTTAAGTCTCTAAGTGCCCTATATTTCACCTGTTCAGATGATCAGAAGCCAAACAGGAAAAAAAAATGCGGAGCTGTGTAAAGAAAGTTCCCATAATGCCTCCTGCACTGAGACCGCGACCAAGTGAACATGTTCAGTTTGTAAGACTTTGAGTCAGCTTCCTGCTGATTGGCTCAGGTCCACATTCCTAAGGGGGGGAGTGAGTTCTTAGCATTCTTGAGGGAGGGGGGAGCAGGAGAGGGGAGAAAGCAGAGAGCTTCGTGTCTCTGGAACATGAATTACAGACACAACAAATCTTTTGACAGAGAAGTCAGTGCAGCATTTCTGTGAGTGCTTATGGCTGTATTTACATAGACCTTTCTGATAAAGCTTACTTAGTTTTTATCTTTCTTTCTCCTTTAACAGACCTTTTTGTTCGGTGATCATAATGCAATGCCATTTAAACCCTATAGGTCACGCTATTACTGCAACTGATAGGAGGCCTTAGGAGATGTTAGTCTGATACAATCATTCAAACATAAACTGACATGTATTTCGAAAATGAACAGCTTATTAAAAGCATAAAAAGTGAATTCAATTAGGTATAAAAACATACACAGAACAGCATATTTTGTCAATAAAATGTTGAATTTTATTATATTATAGATTTGTTTAAAGTTGTATTTAAGAATTAAAAAGTTGCAGGATTTTATTACAACTTCTTGGACCTTGCATATTAGATGGGTTTTGTTACCCAGTTTTAATTTGTCTTTGGAGATGTAAAATTGCACTGTGCTTTTATGAATTAGGAAATAATTGTCAAAGAATGAGGGCCTTCTATCCAATTTAGCAACTTTGTGTTTTTCTTGGCAGGTAGGTTTTGCAGCTGTGGTGAATTTTTTATATCCACATAAAATTCAACATGGATATTAGATGCCAGCTATTCGTGCTATTATATTTCCTTCTTCAGGACAAACACAGCTGGTAAAATGATGCTCTTTCATGTTCAGTTGTATTAGCCATGGAATACATAGCTTAGAGTTAGGAAAAGGAAGAAAACCTAAACAAGGATTTACCTTTATACAGACACTGGAACAAAGACTTATTGATTAGCTGGTATGCTAATAGATTGATTATATACTAGATCTCCCAGCAGGACACTCATAAACACTTAAACATTTGCCGATTTAATGAGAAAAAAATGTGTCCATTTCTAGCTGAGGTCAGGCTAATGTACATTTATCTCTCAAACAGGACTAAGCATATGTGTCAGAAGGGGCAACATTCTTAATGAATGTGGACACAAATAGTTTTCAACCTGCTGCTAGTGGCAGAAAGGTCATTGGTAGTTGTCATTACTGAAAGGCATCAGGATCTTTATCATTTCAAATGCATTTGCATATCCACAGGTAGCCAGATAAGTGACCATTACCATTTGTAGTAAAGGACAAACAGATGGTGAGACATTCGTTCATTCTATTTCCTGCATGCAGATTAAATATCTTTTTTTTTAAATTCATGGGAAAAAGTCATGTACCTATAAAGATATTCATTTTTTTTTATAACAATGGGCAATTTTATATTCAACTACATATAAAAAATTAAAACAGCTTTTTTTTGCCGTTTAAAAGATTTTTCATTAGGTAAAACAAGAAAGAAGAATTTAGAAGGGGGGAAAGAAGAGGAAAAGAAGAAGAACTTTACTGGCCACAGTAAAGTACAGTAAGGAATAAGTATGATATTACATATGTCAAAACAAGATAGCACTTATAAATAATCGTGGATACATTTATCAATTTGTTCATCAATATGATTGTTCACAAGTGGATAGGTTCCTATTTTACTGTTGAATATGCAAAGGTTCATTCATAGAGAAGGATTCTCTCCACTTCAGTCTGTATATCTATGTATATCTTTAGGCATTTTTTCCAGTTCCTAGCTAAGAGTGTTTTGCAGGCAAAACTGTGTATAAAATAATTTGTTTATAGTTTTTCCTTTTGGTTGGCAAAAGGATACCCAGTAATGCTGGCTCAGGTAGTAGTTTAAATGCGGGGTAAGTTATGTTTTGGAGTAGGCTCTGTGATTTGGTCCGAAATTGTTTAGCAATCTGGAATGACCACCAGCGATGAGCGAATTTTTTCATCAGGCATGGATTCGCAGCAAATTTCTGCATTTCACCACTGGCGAATTGTTTCGCAAAACTTCTGTTAAAATTCGCCACGAGAAAATTTGTCGCCCAGATTTTTTTTGGCACGCATCAAATTGGGCGCTGTCGCAGAAAAAAGGGTGCGGTCGCATCAAATTGGGCATGGTCCTGTACAAAAGCACGGGCGGCAAAAATTAGATGTACGCAACAAATGCGTTTCGCAATTTTTTTGCCGTTTCACAAATTTTATGGCGAAGTGAAACAGGGCAGATTCGCTCATCACAAATGACCACCAGATATGGGGTAATGTTCCTGTCTCTTTTTTTCTCTATTTTTATCAATGGCAGAAAGCGTTTTCTGGCACTGACCATCCCACACCCAATGGTCAACAAGTGATAAATATGTCCCTAAGGTATAGATATGATGATTCGAATTATGAGCAAACCCCGCTATCTGAAAAATTCCAGATAACAAGTATTCCAGAAAAATGTCATATTCCCCTATGTGTGCAAAGTAATGAAATATTAAGGGTGGAATTTATTATGTTACTATAACATTTTCTTTCTCATTAGATTTATAGGTTGGCTTATTTCCCTTTTGCCTTGCCATCCAGTGCTGTCTGGCTTTGCAAAAAGTTTCTAGAGGCTTAATGGCAAGAATCTTTTCACTTAATAAGTCCCAGTTTTGCCATTATATGGGATTTAATGAATAGCATTAATTTGGCCTTGATCAACTAAAAATCCCTTTGTTATGCTGAACTGAGTTGGGCCCAATAAGTATCAAAACCCTACAGTAATCCTTTAAAAGTTATATTTAGATTAATAATGTTCTAGAGATGTCACTAGAGATGAGTTAATTATGTTTGTAATATCAACACTAATTCCATAGGTATTATCAAAACAAAGGGTTGTTAGATATTTTACATTTGGGTCAATGTAGTTACAGACAACAAATTAGCATTTATAAAATAACCGGTAGTTTTCAGATATTTGCTTTTAAACAGCACAGCAGTAAATGATACTTTCTATTTAGTTGCTATGGGCTACTAGAACTGGAATAAATGTTGCACTTGTTGTTGCAATCCCACCTTTGCCTTTCAAGTATTTCTTATTTTGAAAGCCAATCTAGGAAAGCCTCCACATGTTGTCATAGCACAGTAAATTAAAGATAACCCTAATGCCCGATGGTTATGCAATGATAGTTACGTTGTTAAAGGGATATTATACCTCTTGTTTAACATGAGTTCAATGAATAGGGCTTGTAGTAAACATAATTTTTGCCTATTATTTTAATCACAAAAATATATATATTTTTTTCTTTTCCCAGTTCATTAAAACATTCTAAAAAACTAAGTTTTTTAGCCTGCATTTTTTTTCTGTAAACAAAATGTGCATGGGGAATATTCTGTCACAGTTTTTGTTAAATAAACATTTGAAGCTAAAAATTACATAAAATTAGTAAATATGTCTTTAATGGGGTTATGTAATAAAAGGAAAAGGAAGTTTGCACAGAAGCAGGGACCTATAACAACAACATCAGCATGTAGCATTTACTAGTCACCTGTTTGAAAGCAAACATCTTATTGGTTGCTATGGGTTGCTGCTAGTTAAGAAAAATTTATGAAACTTCAGAAAAATTCACAAAACATGACTTTTTTGACGTATGTGACTTTTTTGTCACAACTCGCCTATTTTGATGCAACCATGCCCATTTCGATGAGACCGCACTCAATTTGACATGACCATGACGTTTTTGACGCAACACCGAATTTTCCACAGCAAAATTTTGAAGCCTTTCATTAAAAAAAAAATCACCAGTGCCAAAATGCAGCATTTCACTGCAAATCCATGCCTGGTGAAAAAATCCACTCATCACTTGTTACTGCACCTGAGCAAACTTAGTGCCTTTTATTACATCTGGGGGTAAGCATCTATCTTCTTGTTTGCCCTGTTTAGCTTAATTTTTTTAAAGAAATATTTTTGTGATTAAAATAATAGGCAAGGGTGTTTTTTGGCCCAAGTCCTTTAATAGAAGGGGTATGTATGCTGTCCCTTTAACTGTCATTGAGATTTCTGGCAGCATATGGTTACTGGAGGAGGGAAAGAGGAAAATGTCTATCTTGGACAAGCACTGGGGCACTCTAATAGTAATGGATGACAAACAAGAACATTAGGGTCTGGGTTAAGATGGAGGCAGGCAAAAATAAAAAGATAATTTTGAGTATCAAGTAAAGAGGTATTATTGAGAATTATAGGAATTGATTATGTGGCCTAGGTTAGGAAATTTATAAACTCTTTACATATTGAATTGATTGTTGTTTTTGTATGTAATATAATGTATACACTCATTTATTGTATATTGCTGTAGAAAATGTTGGAGTGCTATAAATACATGTTAAAAGTAATAAAAATGTGTCTATAACAAAAAGAGGAAAAAGAGGAAGAGGTAAATGATAGCCAATTGTTGGAGAAACTGAAAGTTGCAAAAGACACTGAAAGTGCAATTTGTAAGGTAAAAGAAAAACCAGGACAGAGTAATGTAGCAAAGGCCAAGACAATGGAGAGACTGGAGGAGCAGAGGGTATCTGACTGCTAACAAAAAAGTATGAAAATAATTGATTCCAGTTGATTCCTAATGTTTTGGGGATTTATTATTTGAAGTTGTGAATTTGATCTTGTTAAGTTGATTCAGAAATAAATGTTTTCAGTCAATCTAGTTGACTGGCATCAGGTTGACAGATAATGTGCACCAGCTATCACATAAAATACATGTTTCCAGGACTTTACATAAGAAACATGTAAACAACAAAGCTACTTGTACACTGCATCTAGTTATTAAGACCATACATGCATTTGTAGAAATCCAAAAAATAGGAAAAAAGCTTCAGCAGGTTTGCTGTAAAACATTTATTATGGGTAGTGGTAACACAACATGTTTCGGGTCAATACCCTTTATCACTTGGTCACTTAAGTGCAAGTAAGTGACCAAGAGCGTTACATATCAGATAAGCTATTAATTTTAAGTTGCACTATTCATTTTAGTTATAAATCTATTACCGGTATTGCCAGTGTTCTCCACTGGGCTATGGCAGCTACGCATATTTAGCAACATTCTTGTGACCACAAGCAGCAGACTATTTAGTAATGTTAACTGAGGTGAAACAAAACTATTCTGACTGTTTTTGTGAGGCTTAAGAAGTATTCAGGAAAGTTTCAGGCATGCTGCAGAGTGCAACAGGGATAGTTTCAGTTTGACTAATAATGGGTTGCTTCTTTGCAGAAAGGTTGTAATCATACACAGATAAAAGGAAGTCAGTGTTTCTTTAGGGAGAATAAGCCCCTTAAGCTTTCATTATTTTTACCTATGGAGTACAGAATGCTGACGTATTTAGTAGGTACTCCATTATGGATGAATAGTGTACTGCTTCTGTCAAGTCTTAAAAAGATCATTCTTCGACATGCTGGGAATACAATATATTTGCAAGTACACCATGGAATTTTTTTTTTTTTTGCAGGTGCTTACAAAGAGGAACATTTATTCTCCAAGATTTCTGTTGTATTAACTGTAAATAAAAAGACTGGCCAAAGTTGAAAATAATTTGTACTTAAATGGTTTCTAGAAGATTGTCTGTATCACTTTTCTGCTCGTTACATATAATGCTGAAAACTGACTTTGTTTTTTGAAAGGTAAACCATATCTACATTTAGGGGTCCATTTATGAGGTTGACACATTTTACCTAGCAGTTAAGAAAGTTACAACTCTTCAACAACTTTGCCAGCACCATGCTCCAGCATGGATTATAATCACCTGAACCATCTTACATTTGATAAATCTACCCCTTAGCTTCTGTTTTCACTTTTGTTGGAAACACATAAAGGCTAATAGAGACATTACAAATAATACCCTTCTTTTAGGACCTGAAATGAAATACGTTTCTATTGATGCAGCATACGTCTATCAGTTTGATGTTAGTTAATATACTGTACATCTGTGGTACCCTGAACAGTCTCCTAATAAATAGTGGTAAACAAGGACATGTTCTACCTAATATTTACTACTATTGTTATAGGATCTATTATCCAGAATGCTAAGGACCTGAGGTTTTCCAAATAATGGATCTTTCTGCAATTTGGATCACCAAACCTTAAGTCTTCAAAAGATCATTTGAACATTATATAAATCCAATAGCATTATTTTGCCACCAATATGGATTCATGTAGCTAAATAGCTTAGTGGGGGTCATGTACAAGATACTATTATCTTTAATATTATTACAGAGAAATATGAAAAACAATTTAAAAATTAGAATTATTCGCTTAAATTGGACTCTATGGGAGATGGCCTTACTGTAATTCAGAGCTTTCTGGATAATGGGTTTCAGTATAAGGGATCCAATACCTGTACAACAATTATAATTTAAACATTGTTGCGGCTAATGTCTTTTCTGTTAACTGAGATATCGGTGTTACATGTTGTAATTTTTCCTCCCAACTGCTTTTTTAATATTGTTGATTTTCCCCATGCACTTTTCCCCAAAGCAACTGTCCACTGTCCCATGTACTTCTGTAGATGAAATGCTGCATTGATTTAACAAGGGATTTAACAAGAACTCATCCTTTATTTTTTGAGTTTGGCAATCCTAATTATATAAATGTAGTAATAACATAATTATTCTGGCAGATTTGTAAATCACCCTGTCTTAGCTATTTAAAACTCTATTATTTCTGTGTTGTTTTGTGTTTAGGTATTGATATAATTAATGTTTTGTCTTTCTACATGTTATTGTGTTGAAATTAGTGATGAGTGAATCTGTCCCATTTTGCTGAAAAATTTGCATAGCGACAGCAAAAATTAGCGAAACTGCAAAAAATATTCTAAATAAGTTTGCTGAGCGACTTTTTTGTCATGCAACCATGGCTATTTTGGCTCAACCAGGCCATTTTGAAACGCTTATTTTGACTTGTCCATCAAATTTCTTTACTAATTTTCGCAGAAGTTTCACCAATCGCGAAATGCGGAAATTCGCTGCAAATCCATGCCTGCCAAAAAAAAATCTAATTGATTGAAACCATCAGGTACAAAACAAAGGCAACTTAGGGTAATATATATATGGGACAGATGTATTTTAAATATTGGGTTCCTGGCAGGTCAAATTTTATCAGCTATTAAACACATTCATTTCTGTTAGGAAAATGTTCACTACCGTATGAAACATTTTTCATGAGTTGACACATCTATCAAAGCAGATCAATGAATCCATTCAACAGAAATGAATGCAGGTATGTATCTCTGTATTTACAGATATGTACAGTAAATAAAAGTTCTTTTTTTAAATTACATTTTGTTATTTTAGTGTCCAACAAGATGGCTTAAAAATACTAATAATAATGACAAACGTTTATGTCACAGTCATCATCATGCACAATAATTAACTTTTCACAAGAATGAATTATATGGCTAATTCAACATTTTATTATATCATAATAGATGTACCTGTAACTGCTTTTCATAACCTCATAAAATATTTAAACAGTGTAATTTAAAGGAAAAACATAATATTCATAGCTTTGAAACACGAGAAAATAACTTTCCCGTTTTATACAGATTTTGCAATTAGTTTTGAATGGATGTCTATAATTTGAAGGTAGAAACCAGGAACTCTCAGAATGCAAAGTCTTTAAATCATATTGTGGTATTAAGTTTAATTATTTTGGTATGTAAAAGGTATACACCCTTTTATATTAATTTTCCACCTCAACAGTTTTTAGTATGACAATGTTCAAATCACCATGCTATTTCTGCAATAAGTGTACTTGAGAGGCTAAAATAATTATTGTGTTTAATAGCTTCAAGAAATTACTTTAGCTCACAAAAGAAATCTTTATTCAATATTTTCAGAGCAGAAGTTACAAGAAAATGTAAGGTAGAAAGGAGCAATTGCACAACTGTGGGTGAAAAATGTTTTTCTTTTTTTACATGTGAAAAAGACATGGATACAGATGGAGAGGATTTTAATGTTTCCAGTTGTGCAAATTATTCATTTAAGTGGGAAAAAGGATGTGGGTGTATGTTACAGGTGTTTCATAGATTCATGTTTAATTCATGCAATATAGTAAAATATCTTTATATCTATAACATTAACAAATACACCTAAATATGTAGGAAAAAACAGTATAAATATACCAGCCTAGATAATACTGGCTGACACATGCCTGACACATGACACAGAAAGGCGTATTTATCAAAATTTGCATTTGTAAATTTTAGCGTTTTATTTCAAATCAAATAAACTCAAAATGTCACCCAACACAAATGTTTGCTTATTTTTGGATCTAAAAACTGTATCGAATAAAACTGTGGGAAAAAAACTCGAATTAATCAAATTGGTATTCTAATCATCATGTCTACAAATTACATTTTTTAAAAATAACCTCAAAAAATCAATTACATTTTGCCTAGGACAACTGTCATTAATGTCTTCATGAACTCGAATTTAATAAATAGCAAACATTTGAGTTATGCAAGCCCTAATTTAAATTCCTGAGGGTTAGCACAAAAAAATTGACATGTTTTTGACATTACAGCAGCTTTTTTTGCCATGACCGAGACTTTCCTTCACTCACTGGCGAATGATGCAATGAATTTTTGCAGCAGTTTCGTGAAAAAATTTGCCAATAGCAAAAAGCAATATTTTACTACGATTTCATTCCTGCCAAAAAATTTTGTTAACAGGCATTGTCATGCACGCAAATGGAAACATATTTAGATGCTGTCACATACCCCATTTATATATATCACTGGGAATGATCTTCCCTTAGGGGAGCATTTACTAACGTTTGTATTTCTTTTTTTTCGGATTTTTGTTTTGTTGTGCTAAAACGATTTTTTTTGTGTTGTCCTTTTTCAATTGGCTTATCTTACTTTGCTTCATGGTTTTAGAGGTTTTTGTTTTTTTTTACTCTTTCATTTGTGTGGCAAAATGAAAAAAATTGTAAAATACAATTTAAAATATGGCTTGACTTTGCCTAGGACAAACCCCATTGACTTCTACATGAACTAGCAAGCTTTAGGCTAGCTGCCACATTTTTACAGGAATGTTTTGGGGTTTTTTTGCACTTAATAAATAACAGACATTCAAGTGATGATTTATCAATTTTTAAATTTGATTTTTTTTTCAGCTAGCTAAATAAGTTTAATGGAACCATTGTAATTGGATGTCTGTGACTGAATTAACCTCAAGGGTTTAAATGTCCATACCACTCAGTTGAACTTAAGAAGCCACTGAGATGAGTGCTGAAGCATTTTCAAGTTGCTTTAGACTTAATTCTACTAGATACAGATAAATAAGCCCATAATTGTGTAATTTGTTTAACATTATATGCCTTTTGGGACATTTCACCCCCCCCATTTAATATGATATTTTCCTGTTATTTAACTTGGTCCTTCCTTAGTGATGAGCAAATCTGTCCTGTTTGGTTTTACCAAAAGATTCACTAAACGGCAAAAAATTTATGAATGTAGTAAAAAGCAAATTGTTGCGTGCAACAACACGTTTGGCGTGTGACAATACTTTTGATTAGAGAGACAATTCTTTTTGGCGCAAGACAATTTTTTTGATGAGAGACAATTCTTTTTGACGCTAGAGACGATTCTTTTGATGAGAGAGACAATTCTTTTTTGGTGCAAGACAATTCTTTTGACGTACGACAATACATTTGATGTGCAACAATTCTTTGGGTACCCAGACCGGGCTTTCATAAAAACTAAATCAAAGACAAGTAAAAAGACCAGACCAACATACAGAAGGGAGGAACACAGCAGGCAAAGCAACATAATCATCCCATATGTTGCTGGAAATCCTTGAGGGTAGTACAGTCGCCGATATCCAATCAAAATGGTTACATCAAACTTATTCAGCCAGGTGTTGACTGAAACTGACAGGTGTAAGAAGGTATAATCCAGTCACAATGGTACCATCATTTTCATTGCTGCAGGTGTTAATACTTCAAAGTACATGACTGGAAGTCTGAACTGTTGTGAAACTGCCGGGGTAAGGATGTCAAAGCTGCATTGTATGATGATGACTAGAGGTGTCGCAGACACTCACCTCTGTTCAGGGATGGTTTTCTCAGGCTGGTATAAATGGCCTCTTTCACACCTCTTTCAAACCATCTGTCATCTTGGTCCAAAATAAGCACATTACTGTCTTCAAAAGAGTGTTCCTTTTCCTTGAGGTGTAGCTAGACTACTGATCCTTGCCCGCCTATGTTGGGCCATTCTCTTACAGAGAGGTTGTTTTGTCTCCCCAATGTTTTAGTCAGAGCACTCTTCACTACACTGGACAGCATAGATAACATTACTTTTCATGTGCTTTGGTGTAGCATTTTTAGGGTGCACCAACCTTTGTCTCAGAGTGTTGCTGGGTTTGGAAAACACATGAATGCAAAGTTTGTTCAAAATTCTCCTGTTTTTCTGATGTTCCAGCAACATATGGGATGACTATGTTGCTTCGTCTGCTGTGTTCCTCCCTTCTGTTTGTTGGTCTGGTCTTTTTTGCTTGTCTTTGATTTAGTTTTTATAAAGGCCCAGTGTGGGTATCCAAAGAATTGTTGCACATCAAATGTATTGTCATACGTCAAAAGAATTGTCTTGCGCCAAAAAAAATTGTCTTTCTCATCAAAAGAATCGTCTCTAGAGTAAAAAGAATTGTCTCTCATCAAAAAAATTGTCTTGCGCCAAAAAAGAATTGTCTCTCTAATCAAATGTATTGTCCCGCATAAAACGTATAGTCGCAGCTTTTTATGACATTTTCGCTGTTTCACAAATTTGTCGCCGTTTTGCGAATCTTTTGGGCAAAATGAAACAGGACAGATTCGCTCATCTCTAAGGAAGGACCAAGTTAAATAACAGGAAAATATCATATTAAATGGGGGTCTGAAATGTCCCAAAGGCATATAATGTTGAACAAAGTAAAACAATAGGCAAAATGTATGTTCAGCACAATCCCTATGAATTGAACTAATGTATAAAAAGTAGGTATACTGTCTCTTTAAATGTGGTGCATTCAGAAAATGTATCTAATGCTGAAAGTTTTTTTTAAACTCTGAAACAAAAATGAAAACATGCAGTTTAAATAAATAAGGCTAAGTATAGGAAGAGAAAGAAATAAAATGTGAGGGGTAAAAACTGAACAAAAACATATTAAGAATTACAAAGTGTTTTCCAGACAGTGTTAATGAATTTGTATTTATATAAAATACAACTGATTGATCTTTCCTGCTAACAATGTTTCATTTTGTTAATGATATAGCTTTCTGGTTGGAAATATTTGCCTAACCCTTTTAACCTTTGAAATAATATTGAGTAGAATTCTCAGAATGACCATTTTAGCAGAATCCTTGAGGTCACCAATTAATCTTTGGCCTGCGTCAAAAAAATATTCATAGGGTATACTCTGACTTCATTGGGCCAATGGTAGGGAAAATTGCAATCAATTAAATTTTAAATGAGTAAAAGATGGAGTTCATTATTTCTATATAAAAAGCATTATTAGCTTGTATGAAGACAATCTTTCCTTGATTGCCACAATTTAATTAGGGAGTTAAAAATATCTTTCTGATCATTCTGTCAACACAAGAAATATTTTCTAAACCACTTGATGTTATGATAAAAATATATATTTGATGAGCACCCTAGCAAATATGACAAGTTAAATTTATGTTACGTCTTACCAGGAAGCTTTGCAGGAAACCCTTAACATATGGCTCTTTTCATTTCCATCTAAAACTATAAATGTTATTGGAAAAGGATGTTCCCAGAAGCAGCAAGTTTCTGAAAATTCTGCCAAATAGACTTAAAATGGTCCTTATGTGGTTCTGAATTCCCATAATTCTTTCGAGCTGCCAAACGAGAATCTTGGAGATCTGCATCATAGCCCACTAATTCCATTATTATATTATATATTTCTAAAAAGGCTGTTGCAGTCCAGTAACTATGCATCTGCATTCAATCTGGTAGTTTTGGACTAAAAAAATTATATATTTTATTATTAGAGTTACTTTACTAAAAACTTTATGTTGAATAGAATGAGTTTCACTTAATTTTGGAATATACTAATTATATGTAAACTCTTGAGCAAGTTTGACTTTATTTAAACTAAAGGGAACATTATATTTAATATTAGAAAGCATTAAAAATACACAACATGCTTTTTATGTTAAGTTTCAGAGGGCAGATGCCAGTTTCATATAGTCACTAAATGTTTAAGTTAAACACTACCCAAGATTATTCTATGAGAAATTGATTGTGATTAAACACATTTCTGATATTGCTTAAATAAGCACAAAATCATGGAAAATATTTATGATCGATATTCTGTGTGATTATGAGAGCAGTAGTCTGGCAACTTCTCTACCTCCATTTGTAACCTGGGATGAATATAATAAGGCTCTGTACTTTTTACTTCCCCTGACGCCTATACTAAAAGTTATTAAAATGTGTTCATTGAAAGGGAAGACTTTCATTAACTAGTTTCTTAGTTGTATAAACAGGTTCAAAGCCTTTGGTTTCTCCCTTTGTACATAAGCCAATTCACCTACTTTTAATACTAAGCACTCTTAAGTCAGTAAGAAGATCCTACATGTGTCAGTTGTCTCTTACTATAAAATAAAAGGCAGTGGCTTTAGTTTCTTCAGGAGGTACTTGCAAGACATCACCACAGTCTAAATTTTGAAAATTACATATCACAAGGTTCCTGCCCTTGAGTACTCAGCATCATATAAAATAGGAAATAGATAAGCAAGTAATTTCTTTGTACTGCCAGATGTGTAATAAGCAATCCTTATAAAAGTAAAGCAAAGCATTTGCAATGTAAGGCCTATGCATATTGATGAACAATTTTTTTTTGAAAATTCGCTGCAGAAAATTTTGTCACGTGGGATTTCTTTTGGTCGCGCATCAAATTTGGCGTCAAATTGGGCTCAGTCGCGTCAAATTGGGCGCGGCTGCATCAAAAAGTGTGGGCGACAAAAAAAATCACGTGACAAATGCGTTTCGCAAATCTTTTGCCTTTACGCAAATTTTCTTGACATTACGCAAATTTTATGGGGGAGTGAAACAGGACAGATTCGCGTATCACTATCTATGCATATTTTGGGCAGATGGGCTGTTATAACCATTACTACAGAATAGAAAGAAAAGTGTCTAATGTCATAAAATTTAAAGCACATTTGGGCATATCCTTGCAACTTTATTGGTTCTTGGCTGTGTTATGGTCCTCTTCAAATAAATACTCTTGAAAGCAGTATCTCTGCTAAAGCTAAACAATTATACAAGTTTTAAAAAAACTGGCACTAATACAAAAAATAAGCAATAGCACTAATGCAAATGACATTGAATTATATTAAATGGGTGTTCCATATATTTCACAGACATAAAACCTCAAACAAACCCTGCACACCAGAAAACTTTCCCTGGGAGGGATTATAGTGAAAAGACATTTTTATTTAACAAATCATTATGCAGCCAAAATATTGCATCTTAAACAGTACAATATCCATCCAGCTCCCTTGACAAAGCTGTTTGAGCCGAAACATTGGTGTATTATCTCATTCAGAGTATCTGCCTTCATATCCTTTTGTTCAGTTTTTTCACTGGGTGGTATGTATTGTTTATTGATGGATATTGTTTAAGATGCAATATTTTGGCTGCATAATGATTTGTTAAATAAAAATGACTTTTAACTATAATACCTCCCTGGGAAAGTTTTTTCTGGTGTGCAGGGTTTGTTTGGGGTTTTATTGGTATACAGTATATAATCCTCTAATGGGGGGATTGTTGAAACCCTAGCAACTTGATATTCCATATATTTCATATATTTATTCTTTTTTGATTGTTTGTAAAGGGCAAGAAAATCTTAGCCCAGAGTGCCCTCCATTATCCTTAAATTTCACATAACCTCTGTGTATGTGTGTTAATGACACTCTTAATATCTATTATACTAGGTTTGAGACTCAGAACAGCAAACCAGCATGGATGACCACCACCCTGCCAGACTATCAAGTGCTGTCCCTGTCTGCAGCCAGTGTGAGAAGGACTCTTGCTGGGGTCAATCCACACAAAGCTGCTGGACCAGATAATATACCTGGACGTGTGCTCAGAGCCTGTGCTGATAAGCTGACTGACGTCCTAGTGGACATTTTCAACATCTCCCTGAGCCAAGCTGTCGTTCCACAGTGTTTTAAAACTACCACCATCAGACCTGTCCCAAAGACAGCTACAGCTTTGGAACTCAATGACTACCGCCCAGTAGCACTTACTCCAATCATCATTAAGTGCTTTGAGTTAGTCTTGAGCCATAGAGATGTAGCGAACATCGCCGAAAATGTTCGCGAACCCGTTCGCGGACTTTCGCCAAAACTCGTGAATATTCGCGAACTTTGCGAACCCCATAGACTTCAATGGGAAGGCGAACTTTAAAACCTAGAAAAGCCATTTCTGGCCAGAAAACTGATTTTAAAGTGGGCAGTGGCATGCAGGAGGGGGATCAAGCAAAAATTTCTCTGAAAAATACTTTGTAAAAAAAACACCAAAAAAAACCGCCAAAAAAAAACCGCCAAAAAAAAAAACCGCCAAAAAATAACGCCAAAAAAAAACCCGCAAGCTATTCCTATGTATATGCATAGGTGATAAAATGCGGTGGAAAAACGCGGCGGAAAAACCAAGGCGAAAAAGCGCGGCGCCAAAAAAAACGCGGCGAACATCGGCAAAAGTCCGCGAATTTTCGCGAACGCGGACACCCGATGTTCGCGCGAATTAGTTCGCCGGCGAACAGTTCGCTACATCTCTATTGAGCCATATTAAGAACCAGTTGACCCCCAAACTGGACCCATTACAGTTTGCATATCAATCAAACCCATCAACAGATGAGGCAATTTCAATGGCACTTCACTTGACCCTGTCACACTTGGATCATCGTAATGCACATGTAAGAATGCTGTTCATTGATTTTAGCTCAGCATTCAATACTATTATCCCCCAGCAGCTGACTTAATACCTCCATCTGCAACTGGATCCTGGACTTCCTTACTGGAAGACCCCAGACAGTACAGATTGGGAATACAAGATCCAACACTATCACTGTAAGCACAGGCGCCCCCCAGGGTTGTGTGCTGAGTCCGTTACTCTTTACACTGCTGACTCATGACTGCACCTCTAACTCGGACACAAACCACATTATCAAGTTCACTGATGACACTATAGTGGTGGGACTCATCAGGGACAATGATGATACACCGTACAGAGAAGAGGTGCAACATCTGGCACTTTGGTGCAAAGACAATAATCTGTCTCTTAATGTTGATAAGACAAAAGAGTTAATTGCATCAGCATTGATGGCGTCACAGTTGAGAGAGTGAAGAGCACTAAGTTCCTCGGTGTTCATATCACAGAGGACCTGTCCTGGACCATAAACATCAACTCACTGACAAAAAGAGCCCATCCTTAGCATCTTCTACAGAGAGCACCATAGAGAGTGTCCTGACCAGCTGTATTACAGTTTGGTATGGAAACTGCCACACCTTCGACTGCAGAGCCCTTCAGAGGATTGTGTGGACTGCTGAGCGCATCATCCGAGCTCTCTACCCAGTTTGCAGGATATTTACACCTCACTCTGCCTCGTAAAGCCATTGGCATCATGGTTGACCCCTACCATCCTTCCCACCAATTGTTAACTCCTCTTCCATCTGGAAGACGGCTCCGCAGCATCAGGAGCAAGTCTGCAAGATTGTGCAATAATTTCTTTCCCCAAGCAGTCCGGCTCCTGAATACCATGCTGCCCTCCTCAACACTAGATTCTTTACTTCACAACTTTTCTGGACATAACACTATATAGTATAGTATATAACACTTTTCTTTTATTCAATATAGTTATAAGTGTGTATGGTTACACTCATAATTATTTTAATAGTATCATATTTTTGCACAAACTTGCACATTGCACATTTATTGTATTGCATAATTGAAAGGAAAACAAAAAAAACCACAGTGGTTACAATGCTGCTTACCCCTCTCCAATAATTGTAATACTGCACTGTTTTTGTACTGCACTGTTTATTTATTTATTCATTTAACCTTATCACTGCACCGATTTTGTGTTTTGTTTTGTTTTTTAATTTTTTTTATTATAGTAATTTTAGTTATGTATTGCACCTTTTTGATCATTTTTTTTAAACATTTTTATATATTATAACATACCCCCCAACACTGTCCCGCCGGTTTTTATAGCGCATCCCGCTGTCCCGGATAGTTCAATCAATCTACGGGGGCTATTGGGGGCACTTACTATGGGGGCATTGTCTATGGGGGCAATTGGGGGCACTGTGTGTGGGGCCCCTATAGTAGGTGTCTTTTTTTATCATTTTATTTTTACTTCCGTAATATTTGGGGAGGGGGCACAAAAGTAAATTTCTGCTTAGGGCACCCATTTGGCCAGCAGCGGCCCTGGCTGTCGATATCGGTCCCTTGGACTGATTTGGCAGCTAATTGGCCCGTGTATGGGCAGAACCAAGCGGCCTGGCCGACCGATATCTGGCCTGAAATTGGAGCAGCCTATGATTAAGTACCCTGTTTGGTACAAAACGCGTAAGGCTATTGCAGTTGTTTTTTATTGATTAAATACATTTTGATACTTTTATCAACACTAGAAGCTGCTTCTTGAAAACTTTTTCTGATGTATAAGGGATCCCAGATGTGCCTGCCTGTTGTTTGTTCCAGCAGATCTCGATCGGCCAGGTTAGAAAATCCAGTCGGATTGGGTCCCTGAACCGACTGCCCCATGGCTGCAAATGTTACAATTGGATTATTTTTTTTTTTTAGCTACTTGCTACACGATATCGCACACCTGTAGGTGGGAATATCGGGTGAAGAGCCGCTCGCTTGGCGACATCGCCAAGTGAGCGGATCTTATAGTGTATGGGGACCTTTACTTACAGGAAAAAACAGTGGTGTGCTCCAACCCCAAGACAACTATGTGGCTAGGCAGCCTCAGGTTATTCTTTTCATCTCCATCTACAGTTTGAAGGCAAGTGGTTTTGTTTACATTGATATAGAAGTGTTCCTATAATGACATGACAAAAATACTATGTACTATAAATTCCACTAGATAATTTTGTAAAACTAATTATAAACACCTTTCTTCTTTTCAGTTACTATTTAATAAAAAATACATTTTCAGAGTTTGTTAAATGACATTGTACTAAAACAACAATAACAGATAACTTTATATTTTGCACATAGTTCAGACATTTACAAGGGAAAAGCATAGAATTGTCATCCTGTAGATAAAGTACTAGGCATTGTCAACTAATAAAAATTCACCCTTTGTCATGTACCTGGAATTCCGATAAGGCTTAAAATGTTCTTTATTTTAACAGTATGAATAAATATACTGAAACCTCAGAGGGATCCTCTGCCTTGTAAGGTTATTCTTTTCCCCTACTTTCAAGAAATAATAGTATAAAGCTATTACATTTTGCAAAATATTTAAATAACATTTTTGAACCACTAATGAGATGCAGAATATTTACATTTTTATTTGATGAATTCAGTTTGTGCTATCTTTGTTCTTAATTTGGTCTCAAAAGAATTAGCAGTGGGAAGAAAAATAGTCTGTAAATATGTATGAAATTAAATTTAGAGTGTGAGCTAAAAGGTACTGACTGCCAGCGGTCTTAAACGGCAGGAGGCAAAATTTCTCTACAGTTTTCGTCTTGGCTGGAAACTTATTGCTTTCCATGCAGATTATTTAATCCTCAAAATGCACATCAAAGCCTCTCATCAGGTGGCGTATATCTTTCTAGGCAGTAGAATGTCAAAGATCTAACTTAAAGATTTTTGAAAAATGTAAAACATAATAGATCCAGGATAATAACACAGCAGTAAAACTTCTGTGCTTTTTCCTTCGAGCAAACTGAAAGCATCCCAGGCTGATCAGCATGTTTATGGTAAATGAAAAGGAACAGCTGCAATGATGGTTGTTCCGACAAATTCCATAATGTAGCTGAAGGTTTTGTATCATTGTCTTAGGTGAAACTTGTCAAGCATATTGCAAGTGTTACTTGCGACTTTTAATTGAAACTCGGGCATTTACTAGACAATGCGTGTCATGCCGCTAGCATACAGTTTAATCTTGCATGGACTACATATACCCTTTGGATTATTGAACCAAAAGTGTTTTTTTTTTAGATTTGTTTTACTGGGAAGAACTGAGAACATTAAAACAGTAATGATTCATAATTATTTTGCATTAGAAATGTAACCTCTATTTCAGCTCAATAGCTGCCTTCCCGGACTAGTACCAGTAGAACACTCTCTTACCCAGAATGGGCCTTCGCTAAGTGGAAGAGGAAGGTGAGGGTGTTGTGAAACTACACCTCTTTTGCTGCTATGCAGAAAAATGAAAACAGAGGGCGCCAGAGGTTCTTGCAAATAACAAAGTAATAAGTGTTTATTGAACATCCACAGGGTTTACTCACAATACAGCTTCAGAGGCCATTGGTACATGCAACACATACCGAGTGTATATTCAGACTCACACTCTCCTGCAGGCAGACTGGCAGGAATCTCCCTTCACCTCTGCGACACACCCTGTAATGGATCCCTCAGGGAATTCTCTATCCTGATTCCCTATTCACTTGGATCCCTACACTACAGGCAATGTGGCCTGGGAGAAATATCTCCAGAAAACTGCAAATCCTATGCAGGAGCTCAATGCTGCTCATTCTAGCTCAACCCTAACTGCCTTACACTCCTAGAGTGTACTATAAAGGGAGCTACACCTGCCACTATCTAATGCCTTATTCATGGGGCCCTGTACCCCGACTTCACTGGGCCTGGGCCCATGCCCTGGGCTCTCAGCACACATCCACCTTGTCCCTAAGGTGGAAGCAAACAAACAGGAAGGTGCCACTCCTCTCCCAAAACTATACCAAAGTCAGGCAGGATGTGGTCACTAGACCTTCTAACCAATAGAACACATGTTAATGAACTCACTTAGATACATTCCCTTCTGCCCAGCAACTAAGGGAACTGAACCTGTAGGGATTTAAAGCCATAGGGACCATTTAACCCTATGGGTCCCTACAGAAAGATGCAGAAAAGTGATTAAAAAAACTTAAGAAGGGTGAAAAGACATACAAAAAGCATTATGGCAGGTAAAGGAGAAATACCAATAAATACAAATTGTAGCACTAACTGTCTATTAGTGATGAGCGCATTTTTTCACCAGGCATGGAATTTCTGCATTGGCGAATTGTTTTGTAAAACGTCACCAAAAATTGGAAAAAAAAATTTGCGTGCGTCAAAAAAATTCATGGTTGCGTCATATTGGGTGCTGTCGTGTCAAATGTCAAGTTGGCCGTGGTCATGGTAAAATAGGTGTAGTCGTGTCAAAAAAAGACTTGGGCGACAAAAAAAGACATGGGTGACAAAAAAAGACACTGTGCAGCGTTTCATGGATTTATCGCCATTTTGCAAATTTTCTTGTTGTTTTGTAAATTTTACGCCGAGGTGAAGGGGGACAGATTCACTCATCAATACTGCCTATGTCAGCACAACCTAATATTAGTCATATTATTTATTCATATCATAAAGATATACAGTGTATATGATGATCAAATCATATTGATTAAAAGGTACCATTTTATTTATTTGATATTTTTGCTAAACAATTAAATCTTTTGGAATCTGCTCTTAAGCTGGTTATATATGTTAAGGTATATGTGTATTATAAGAATGCCAAATGAGCAAATCTTTGCAGGATTTATACACCTAATTAAAAAATCAAATTAATCCAGTTGTTTGGATTTCTGGGCAATGATTGGATCACCAATGGCCTTATGCAGAGAGGCCACTAGAAAAAAAAGAACTCACTAAATGTGTGTTGAATTTAGATATGCACTGCTTTTCATAAACATTATAATACATGGCATACATGCTAAAATTGGATTAGAATTCTTTATCTTTTTTGTGATTGCCAAAATAAGCTTTCAAAATAGATGACATGGGTTACTAAAAATGTTAGCAATGTCAAAAATATTCATTAGAATGGGTTTGCAATGGAAAACAAAAATATTTGCTTGTTTGTTATTTTCATGGTTTTATAAAGTTTTTAAATCAACAAAAAAAAACATATTGAGTAAAACAACAATTGGCAAGTGATTTATTAAACCAGCCTTTAAAAAAAAATGCAATTTTTTTATTTTGTCACACTAATGAAAATGTAAAAACCACCTGAAAACTTTTGAAACCATGAAGCAAAGAAACATTTACCAATTGAAAGAGGATATCTTACACTGACTTCTACGTGACCTCAAAGCTTTTAGATGACGTAGTTTTACTTTCTGATTTGTCACAGTTTTGACGTATAATAAAATGTGAAATGTTTGCGTGTTTACCCATAAAAAATCATATTTTTGCGTAAAAACATATGAATCATAAAAAACCCCTCAACCTTCAGTAAATGGGTGCCTTAGTCTTGCTTTAATCAGACTAAAAATAAAGGAATATCTTTCCAATCTAAATGTAAAATATTTTCCTTTAGAAAATTTAAGGAATTGGAGCAGTTTTTTTTTTTTTATCTATTAACCAGTTATAAATTATCTTCATATTCCCTTTAATTTATGCCAACTTGTTGTATAGTCCACCGATTGCAGCATGCTACAGTATGATACAAAATGGTAATGATGTAAGACAAGATAATACATAAAATGTCCCTACCACAATCAAGCCAATTCAGGCTACAAAACCCTAGCACCTGCCATAGGGCTGGCAATTATTATAGGGCTCCATTGCAGCTTGTGTGTACTGACACTCCCTAAATTGTGCACCTACACGACTTACTGTACATGCCTCCCACCATCTGCAGCTGGTTTAATTTGTACAGAGCAGGGTGCAAAGTATAGAAAACATATAGAAGTGCGCTTATTTTTTGCAGTTTGTGCCCTACGGAGCAATGAAGTTATCCCCAAGAAGGCCCACACAATGGTTGCAAATCCAGTGTGAAGATTATATAGAGTGAAATGTAGGGAAAAATGTACATTCTCTTCCAGATGCCCCTGAACTTGTTAAAGTTACAACTGTAAACATCTGTAACCTGAAGTCATTAGCAAGGAGAGGCATGATTAAATGTTTGGCAATAAAAGGAAACAAGAATCCCAAAAAATTTAATAGACACTTCTCTTCTTCTGAGATTTATTAAGCAGTGTGAACAATATTGTCTCAAAAAAATCTGGGATTTATTGAATTGCTTGGTATTTGGACATAGCTGCTAATGGAAAGAGGTATTCTCTGGTGCATACTTTCATTTATTACAATATAAATTTGTCCATTTCTATAACAGGTATGGAATCTTTTATCTGGAACAGCGATGAGAGAATTTTTTCTGCATTTCATCATTGACAATTTATTTTGCGAAACTTTTGTTTCGCAAAAATTTGTTGTTTGCTTGAAAAAAGGTGCGGTTGCATTAAAAAAGGGCCCAGTCGTGTAAAAAAAAGTCACGGGGTACCCACATTTGGCAAATTTTTTGCCATTTTGCAAATTTTCCTACAGTTTAACAATTTTTTTGAGAGAAGCAAAATGTGAAAAATTTGCTCATCACTAATCTGGAATGCTAGGAATCTGGGTTTTCCTGAAAAGGAATTTTGGATAACCAAAACATTAAATCAAGCCAACAAGATTGTTTTGCCACAACTATAGATGCATGCTACAGTAGCCCAGTTGGGATTAAGATACTATTGTATTATTACAGAGAAAAAGTAAATAATTGAACATTTAAATAAATATCTTGCTTTTAATTTCAGGGTTTTTTCCATAAATTTATGAGCAGGCTTTTGTCTGTTTTTTAATCAATAGTGATTGGCGAATTTGTCCCGGTTTGCTTTGCGTGAAAAAAAATGTGACACATCAAAAAAAAATTGCCGCGCTTGACAATTTTTTGACGCACACATAAAAAAAATGAAGCGTGCATAAAGCTTTATGGGTGGAGATTATAAAAGGTCCAGCAAATAAATTGTAGGAGTATACTATAGACCCTCCCAAGTCAGTAAAGAGGAAGATGTTTATCTCCTCTTGCAAATAGAAAGGACTACAGATTTGGGACAAATCATGATAATGGGGGAATTTCATTACCCAGATATTGATTGAAGCAAAATTAATGCAAAGGCAGTTTATACAAGAACAAGTTTATAAATGTGTTACATGACAATGTTATGTCACAGGTTGTTGAGGAGCAAACAAAAAACAAGCTATACAATTGATTCCCTTGAGAAGTAAATGTATGAGCATTAAGCATCACACCCTATGGGGGTACATTTACTAATCCACGAACGGGCCAAATGCGTCCGTTTGCGATTTTTTTCGGCGTCTTTACGATTTTTGCGTAAAAACGCGAGTTTTTCGGCGTCTTTACGATTTTTGCGTAAAAACGCGAGTTTTTCGGCGTCTTTACGAAAGTTGCGCAAAGTCGCGATTTTTTCGTAGCGTTAAAACTTGCACGAAACGTTGCGCCTTTTAAGTTTTAACGCTACGAAAAAGGCGCGACTTTGCGCGCAAGTGTTACGCAAAAATCGTAAAGACGCCGAAAAACTCGCGATTTTACGCAAAAATCGCAAAGACGCCGAAAAACTTGCGTTTTTACGCAAAAATCGTAAAGACGCCGAAAAAATCGCAAAAAATACGAAAAAGTCACAAAATGTTCGTTTCCAATCGGAATTTTTCCAATTCGGATTCGAAATCGTGTCTTAGTAAATCAGCCCCTATGTGTCTTTATTCAGAAGTATTGCATACAGAAGGTTTGTTAAGGAATCACATACATAATTATGTTCTGGAGAATGGCATTATGAATGGAAATCAGCATGGATTTATGAAGTATAGGTCATGTCAGACAAATTTGATTGCTTTTTTATAATGAGGTAAATAAGAAGTTGGACAGCATGGCTGCAGTAGATGTGATCTATTTGGATTTGCTAAAGCATTTGATATAGAAATGTCTGCTTTCTAAACTATGGTCTGTTGGTGTAAGCACCTTGTAGCAGTAGCTTGACAAACTAGCAATATGGACAACTGAGTGGAAGATTAGATTCAGAATTGATAAATGTATGGTCAAGCACCTGGGATGTAAAACTTGCAACATGCAAGTCACTTACACCTTTAATGAGACTACAATAGGCAAATCAATAATGAAGAAGGATGTTGCAGTCAACAAGCAATGACAGTCAACAGCTGTAAGGGCAAATAAAGTTTTGACCTGGAGGGTCCATCTTAATATTCAAAGTCATTTTCAAGTCAAATAAGTTGCGGTCATGTCAAAAAAGATTTGCTTTGCATGTCATGAATTTTTAAGCAGTTAGTCAAATTTTTGGCAAAGCGAAACCGGTTAGTCAAGTTAGTTTTGGATGGAAATGCAATACTTTGGGGCACATTCATGAAAACGCGAGTTCAAATCCGGAATGGGATAAATTCGAATTGGATACAATAATTTCTTAAGATCGCAAATATCCCAAATATGCTTACGAAAAAATCATATTAGTCACGATAATATCGTATTGGCAATCCGAAAGTCACAAAATTTCCGAAAACCTTTCTGACTTTGATCTTTCTGTGCATGATTTTGGAAGCCTCCCATAGGAATCAATGGCACTGTGCAGCTCCAACCTGGCCCAAGGAAAGTCAAGATTCCGAAGCTTGAATGAATCCAAAACTTTCGTACTCGGCCAACAATACTATTTTGTCGCCCAAATTTTGTCGCCGAAGTACGAAAAACTCCGCTCGGAGCATTCGTGAATTAGTAAATCTCCCCCTTTGTGTGTAAAGGAGAGTGCATAATCACACATAATGTAATTTATGTATATATCTATACCTGTCCCATTTCAGAATGCTACAAATATTTTGCCTGATATTTTGGCATTAGTTTTGTTTTGCTGGAAAAAAAAATTAAGTCTTTTCGTGAGCGACTTTAATGTGTTTTACATTGTTTCACATTTTGCACGTTTTTCCATCTTCAAATTTTTGGTAAAGCAAAACCATACAGTTTCACTCATCAACCATACAGTTTCACCCTCTTCACCCATTCCCTGTGCCTATTTCTATTCCTGTCATGCTCAGTTTTATCTATTTTTCCCTGTATCTATAGCAGAAATTTCTGCACCATAGTGCCGGCCTCCCATAAACCCACATTCACAATCATTGACATTCACACTAGACTTTATATTCCTCTCTTTTTTTCCCCGTTCTTTAAAACTGAATCTTTTATTAAAGCTCACTGCCTCCTTCTATCTCCTTCTCTGGGTATTAGAATGATTTGCAGTTTTTATGCTAACAACTTTTTTTTCAAATGTTTAACTTTTTAAGACAGAAGGAAAAAAAAGAATATAAGTAAATCAGCTCGGAAATGTGTATGTGGCATACAGCACAAGAGACATGTCATGTTAGCTTTAAAAAAATGGCACATGGAAAACTCTTGTTTCTTTGTGATATTTGAAGGTTATAATTTCAAGTATGGTTAACTTTTATTTTTACACTTCTAAATATCAAACTCATTTATTTTTCCTTTGTGAGAAAAAAAGGAAAATGGTTTACAATATTGTCTTAACTATTCAATTATTTTTATATATTTACACACCTGATGCTCTTGAAATGATGCATAGGTACAGTATTACAGTGTGTGTACATAACTTACCAAAAATATTGAATAAACCTCCTGTTTTGTGAACAGTTAACTAAGCATTATGCACTGTAAGGACTGGAGGTAGTTGGAGTACATGCCTCCACCTCTGTTGCACTTTAGGTATGTGTCTCTTCTGCCTACCCTAAATTCTGGCCCCGTTTAAACCTCTCACAGGTTACAGTGTTGTTCCTCCTCCATAAACCTAAAGGTGGCCATACACGGGCAGATTTTAGACCTTTAGATTGATTCATCAGCTTATCTGCCTGTGTAAGGGCAACCCCAAGATCTGGCCTAAGATTGGTGAGCTCTTGATATGGCAGATTTGATTTTCCATCGGATTGGGGACCGCATTGGCTTGTTGATACAGTCCTGAGCCAACGGCGCCTATGCCTGTCATTGTAACTCGACCGTTTAGCTCTAGGGCCAAACACTTTCCAGTTGGCTGTCTTATATGCTATTGTGCTTCTAAACAAATTTGCATTTCAGCATGCACTTTTGGCCAGCTGCTGCCCAAAAAACGGACTTGTAAATAGCGATGAGCCAATCTGTCCCATTTTGCTGAAAAATTCACGAAATGACAAACATTAACAAAACTCAAAGGGTGCTTTTTCAGGGTGAATGTTTTCATACCGTGTGATTTTTTTTGTAGCCATTGGAGTCTATGGATGTTTTTTCGCAGTGAAACCTGGCAAAAGATTTTGCTCATCACTATAAAACTTGTAAAGTAAACTGGGTTTTTTTGTCAAATTTTGAGCTGAAATTGTATATGAAGCAAATGAAGATCTGTTTTAAAACAATATTTCTACAGTAGCTCAATGACATTATGAAACAGTCTTATATTACCAATGAAGCACTTGTGGTTTGGAGCTTCCTGAAATGAAAGTTTTTCACCTAATTTATATTTCATATGAGAATTACATGAGATTACATTCCCCTTGCTATAGCTTCATGTACTGTAGCTGAACTGTCTGTACAGTAGTTCTGTAACATATAGTAATAAAGAATATATATCATGATTAAATTATTAAATACTGCAATTCTACAAATGTAAAAAACATTGTTTCTGATTTAATAGTAATTGTACAAATTAGTAGAATTTTTAACAAACTCTTTTTATGAGGTAGTACTCCAGTCTAGAAGCACTTTCTTTCCTCAGTTATATCATATACTAATTTCAGTGTTACCATGCAACCATGCATACAATCATGCACAGTTTACCAGAGAAGGGAACTGGTGGTCATAGAAGTGTGCTAAGCAGCAGTTATGTCTGCAAATGCCTTTATAAATAAAGTAAACGTACAGTCAGTTGTTTTATTTAATCACGAGACTGAAAAATATTTATATGGTTATAAATCATTTTTATTTGGGACTATTTCATATCAAGTTATTTGTATCTGATCTTTTATTTTGGTTTAAGAAAGTGTAAGTATTTGAAAAGAATGACTAAAACTGGGGATTATGCTTTTGCATTGCATCTACTAAGATTTGATGTAGCTTTCACTTCAGGTTTAGTCAGAAATTACCAAACAGAGATGTAGATGACAATCCTTTAGCTCAGTGTAGTTTAGTCTTCTTGAGAAAATGTATAAACTAAAAATTGAAAATCACTGGATTAAATAAATACATTGTGAAATAATTTTTTATTTATGTTATGCAGCACTGTACAACAGAATAATACATTAACAGAACAAACAAAGGTCAATATAATAATAGAATACAAATAAATACATAGTAAAGTTTCATTAAAGATTAAACGCTACGGGGCTGATTTACTAACCCACGAATCCGACCCGAATTGGAAAAGTTCCGACTTGAAAACGAACATTTTGCGACTTTTTCGTATGTTTTGCGATTTTTTCGGATTCTGTACGAATTTTTCGTTACCAATACGATTTTTGCGTAAAAACGCGAGTTTTTCGTATCCATTACGAAAGTTGCGTAAAAAGTTGCGCATTTTTCGTAGCGTTAAAACTTCCGCGAAAAGTTGTGCATTTTTCACGTAAGTTTTAACGCTACGAAAAATGCGCAACTTTTTACGCAACTTTCGTAATGGATAGGAAAACTCGCGTTTTTACGCAAAAATCGTATTGGTAACGAAAAATTCGTAAAGAATCCGAAAAAATCGCAAAACATACGAAAAAATCGCAAAATACCGATCATTACGAAAAAAACGCAATCGGACTCCATTCGACCCGTTCGTGGGTAAGTAAATCAGCCCCTACGTGTTAACGAGATAGTGCTGCAATTTACACTGCTTTTCATAATTATAAGTCCAAGGTAATGTGAGTTCTCCAAAAGGTAGTTGTTGAGTTTATTTCTGAAGAAACTTGAGGATGAATATCTCCAAATGTATTCAAGGATGGTATTCCAAATGTATGGAGCAGCAACAGAGAAAGGTAAGGCATGAATCAGCAGTACTGTTGGGTTATGTGACGAGGTTGAGGCTCTGAAATAAAAGGAAGAGTCAGCCAGGAATGTATGGAGACACAAGAGAAGAGATAAAGTGAAAAGGGTCTATAAGTTATTATAAGGAGAGTCTGCAGGACATAAGACGTATGTAAGCCATACATATTAACTCTTTGTAATTGCTTAACTATCAATCCAGAAAAAATAGATTGGTATAGAGATTTCCATTTATAGCTAAAATAGCTTTAAAAGAACTAAAAGAATTGCCTAGAAAATAGATCTTATATAATATGGTGGTGCATGGCAAGCAGTGCTTCTTCACAGCCATGGTACCTTGTGCTCAGTTCTGTCAAGGGCACCATCTACATGTTGTAACTATACCCCTGTGATTAGGTGACTTTACAACTTAAAAACGTATTAGTAACTGGCTTCAGGTTACATTGACCCAAGTGAAGCGCCACTGGGCAGAAATGGAAGTGAATGATAAAATATTCCCTGTAAAGTGCTAAAGTTTTGTGGTAAAATGCTGAGTTTTGTATAAATGAACCCATATATTATCATGTAATTCAATACAACTAAGCAAGACACTACAGGAGAAAGAGACATTTCAGCAATATATTACTGACATAATCTTTTCTTTTTCTATTCCATGTTGCTGAATTTTTAACAGGCATTTCGATCTCATTATGTAACCAGCAGTTTGTTGCTTTCTCCTATATATATACCAGGCATTTTAACAGACCTTGTGAGTAATATTCCAAGCAGATTTCCAAATCGTACAGCAATTAAACCAACAGATGCTGCATTCCAATAAAGAAGATCCTATGCCTTTCTATTGTTAGGTAAGAAGTCGTTCAGGTTGATAAAAAGGATAAAGTAAATACAAATAAAATGGAATAACAGACCGTGTCAATGTGTCAGTATTCTTAGGGACACTGTACAACACTCTTAGCTTTCAGTTTTGTTTCCTTGGTAACTAAAAGTACATATTATTTGAGATATAAAATATATAATGTTTCAGTGCCTGCAAATGTAAAGCTAAAGAGTAATTGATTTTCCATAAAACTCAGGATAATCTCATCTATTGTATTTCTGTAAGATACTGTGACACAAAACATATCTCTGTAGAATCCTAGCGTATCTACTATTTTGCTCCTAATTAGATTAGTGCTTAGATGGAGAAATACTGGCTGTTTCCTTGATAAAATGTGAAACATGTATTTGCAGAAGTTTAAGCAGTGAAACGTGAAATCCAAGACTTTAGAATTTCAATATTAATTCACAGACATACAGTACACGCACAACCAGTTAGAAATAATTACATATATGTATACAAAGAATTACAAGTAACATTACCTCACTTGTACGTAACATGTTACTGACAGAAAGACTAAAAATGTCATCCCTTAAGCTCACTGTCAATAATAAGTATTAGAGGAGAGCTTTGAAAGGGCATAGGGCTGGGAAGAAGGAAATTTAATACTGAGAGGAGGAAAAAGTTGCACATTTTTCGTAGCGTTAAGTTTTAACGCTACGAAAAATGCGCAACTTTTCGCGTAAGTTTTAACGCTACGCAAAATGCGCAACTTTTTACGCAACTTTCGTAATGGATACGAAAAACTCGCGTTTTTACGCAAAAATCGTATTGGATCCGAAAAATTCGTACAGAATCCGAAAAAATCGCAAAACATACGAAAAATTCGCAAAATATTCGTTTTCAAGTCGGAACTTTTCCAATTCGGGTCGGATTCGTGGGTTAGTAAATCAGCCCCTTAGAAACCCTTTGTATGATCTACCTTTGTTATACCATTCTTTAATCTATCCCCAGCGCATTCTGCCCGAAACTAATTTCACCCATGCTATCCTGCCAATCCATTCAGTGTTGAAATCTACACAACACCTTTGGTATACCAAACAGCTGTTATTTCACAAATATATATCTCTCTCTCTGCAGAAAGCCACAATTCATTTGCAGAACTATAAATGTATTCTTCACCTATGGCCTTTGCCCTAGTAAAATAGGTCTACAAGACCTTTATTTTATATAGATATTGTTCCCTTATTCCTAGTGAGTCCTGAGTATATCTGCACCTTGACCATCAACTCATACCTTTACCCATTCTTTAGTACAGAGGTCTCTCCTCTCCTCCAACTCTCCTCCAACTCTCCTCTCTTCCAACTTATTTTAAGACAGAGAAATAGGGATAGTTAAGCTTACAGAAAGCTCCAAAGTAAATGTTAGCAGCTAGATATGAGTCTAGGATTTAAAGTAGAGTTGCAATAGAAGTGAGAAGAAAACCTTTTCCTGGGAAACATTTAAATTGATTCACTTTTACTAAACCTGATTAAGTATGGTGTTAGTTGTTCAACTAACTTTCACTTAGATTGTAAGCTCTACGGGGCAGGGACCTCCTTCCTACTGTGTCTCATACCACATGGCACTTACTCCCTGTGCATTTATACTGATTTATTGAATTTATTATAACACTTATCCTCCCTGTGTGTAATTTTGCATATTGTAAGATTGTACTGCACTACGTATCCTTGTGTCGCTTTATAAATAAAGTTATACTTAGATACATACATTTAGAATACATATCTATAAAAAGTTTTAATAGATGCAGTAGAAGTAAGAAGACATTTTGTTGGGAAGCAGTTACAATTATTTACTTTTAATAAACTTGAGGGTAAATTATGATGTTAGTTTGCCCATAAACCAACTAACAATCTTTAGTCATATAGAATATAAAGATTCATGAGAAAACTAAAACTATGTACAAAAGTGCATTAATAGGTTAATGTAACCACCCTCAAGATTTAGTGCTCCTTTAAATGTTTGGCAAACCAAAGAAAGGACCTCCCATTGTAACTGCAAGGGCTTCCAAGCCCTTAATTACTTGAAGTTCGGGCCTGCTAATTGAGGTATAACTATGGGAATGTTTTTCCTGGCTGGTAAATGTTACAAGCAGAGGCTCCAAAATCTTGAACACCGTGTATCTGTACTGTTTCTCAAAACAGCTTTATCATGTTTATGAATCTAAAATCAACCAAATACATTTATTCATTTGTACGATTCTTTTTTACATATGCGGCACAATTCCAAAAGCAAAGTAGATTACATGTACATTTTATATTTGCAAGTGTTTTAAATTTTCATTTTGATTAAAAGCATGGCATGCTTCTCTCAGAAGAAATACATGTTGTATAAATTAAGTTTATACTAGTGATGAGCAGTTACAAAAAAATCGCAGGAAAAAAGTTGCAGTCCCATAAAAAAAGTCACAGTTATGTAAAAAAAGTTGTGGTCCTGTTAAAAAAAAGCACACATAAAAAAAATTGCATGGTAGCCGCATTTTAATAATTTTTCACCATTTCGGGAATTTTTCAGCAAAAGGGGACAGATTCACTCATCACTAGTTTCTACATTTGATCCTTAGTTACAACCAGATAGCAAATACAAATACCGGTATTTGTATACATATTTATACATATTTCTATACTAGGAGAATGTTGTGAATTTTTTCACCAGACATGGATTTGCTGTGAAATTTAACATTTCATCATTGTCGAGGTTGCATCAAAAATGTTGCAGTCACGTAGAAAAACATGCTTGTAAAAAAAAATTTGCATGGCAGCCGCATTTTAATAATTTTTCACCATTCTGTGAATGTTTCAGCGAAAGGGGGCATATTCACTCATCACTAGTTTCTACATTTGATCCTTAGTTACAACCATTTAGCAAATACAAATACCGGTATTTGTATACATATTTCTATACTAGGAGAATGTTTGCATCAAAAATGTTGCGGTCACGTCAAAAACATGCTTGTAAAAAATTTTTTGCCGTAGTCCCATTTAATTTTTTGCTGTTTCACAAATTTTTAAGTAGTTTTGTGAATTCTTCAGTAAAGTGAAATGGGACAGATTTGCTTATCACTAATTTCTGCATTTGATCCTTTGTAACAGCCATATAGCAAATGCAAATACTGGTATTTGTATACATATATATACATATTTGTATACTGTAGGAGAATGATGTGACTAGATTGGAAAATAACGAAAAAAGAGCTGACTAAAAGAAAAGATCCTATTTTCAAAGTTTTAGTTGTTTTTTATGCAAAATTTGAGAATTAGCTAAGAATGAGATCACTAATTGCAACAATATAAATTAGGAAAGGAAATCACATTTTATATTTCACTGATAGGCCCTGAACCAATATACAAATAACGGCAAAAAATTCAGTGAAAATAAAACCACATTTTAATGGCTCAGAGATTTTTTCAAAACATGATACAAAACAAATTCAAATGTATACTATACCACACAGTGACAGGGTACATCCTAGTGCCTCTCCTAACGCGTTTCGCACAAAGTGCTTCATCAGAGGAGGTGATCACTATCTCATTTTTATATGTCAGGTTAACACTGTGGGGCTTATCTGCTAAGGTGTAACAAGATGGACCCATATTTTTTGGCCAAATTGCTCTGGGAGTGGATGACTCTGTCCACTCCCAGAGACTCTCCTTTGCACTCCCAGAATGAAGAGGAAATAACTGCACTTTTGTCAGTGTGTAGTCAAGGCATGTACCTTTCAGTGCAATATACCAAAAAGGAGGCACTTGGGGAAGGACATGGCTTTCCTACCATGCCCCTGCCTCAAGCTTCTCTTTTAAATCTTAAGCTTTAACATGTTGGGTCATATTCATCTCTTGTATGTGTTTGTTTATGTAGTCAAAGTAGGAAAGTATCAAACATGGAGGATAAATCCATTAGACCATGGCAACTTCCAGATAATTTGCATATTTCATATGAAAAACACCACTTTGGTCTACTGAGTTGCTAAATTATTTTCACTCAGTAGTGCCTTCTTCACTTACTTGTTGGGTAAAGTTGTTTGCCACTGATGTACTAGTTACTGCCATGTTATTTTCCCTTCATTAACAATATGGTAGATGTGCTGTTTGTGTACATGCGTCACTTTAACCCTCCCTGCTGAACCTGAAACATCACACTTTTTTGTGCACTACCCTAGTTTCCTTCCACACTCCAAAAACATATAGGCAGATTAATGAGCTCCTGAACAATTTGCCATAGAACTTAGATTGTGAGCTTCACTGGAGCAGTGCTTCATGTGTAATATATGTAAAGCACTGTGTATACCACTGTATATCAGTGGTATATCCCAAATACAACAAATATAAACAAATCTCTGACACTACTAGACACATGTTATAGGAAGTAATACTAATTATCTAATTATCCAACAATGTAACCACCTACCTTCAAAGTTGAAGATAGTCACTTATATAGCAGAGAGTTTAAACTATGCAGTACAAACAACAACAGCATTTCAACAGAATCTCCTTTGTGTTATCCAAAATAAAATTGATAACCTCTATAAAAAACTGGTAATTTTAAGGACACAAAGTAATGAACTTACATTCTGAACTAAGAATTTGAAGTAAAACTATACATTCTGAGACAATTCCAAAATACTATATTACAGTTGTATGTTATTGTGTACTATGAGAGTTGTCTATATTTTACATTATTCTTCACTTTGTTTTTCATACCCCTTCATTACAGCTCTTACCCACTCACCCACTGTTATTTCACTTTCTACTATTCTTCTTCTTCTAATCTATGCTATTGTTTTCAGAACTTACTAAATCACCCACATTTCAGACAAACTTTCTGTACAACTATTCATTGTTACTGCGTTGCATAGCTATACATGTCCTGTTGCCTATCATGAACCTACCTAAGTTTGTTCATTACACTGTAGTATTGCAGTATTGCAGCCACCCTTTATGCCATTGTCCTTCCAATACTAAAATACATTTTGAAAGAATATACATATAGACATTTGCAACATATTCTATTTAGAAATGTCCCCTAAGTAAAAATATGTCAGATTGATATTTTGAGAGATACTCATTTATTAATGCAAATTTAAGCATACTATTAGACATAGGCATATTAATATGCAATAAAAAGATTTCAAAGGGTTTTTAGTGTTCTTTGGTAATCAAGGTCACATGTCTTCATTCTTTTAAGAAAAACTTGATTGTGCAGTTTCAAGCTTGTGTATATATATTTTTTTTCCTTCTTCAAAACTCGTTTCACTGTGAGACTGGAAATCCTGCCAGCGGAAGAAAAAAATGTTATTGAAAACCTCTTTCCCCTTATAGGCACATTTTGACAGGAAATCTTTGAGAGGCAACAGCACTGAAGTGCCCAGAGATTTCATCTGTCTTCTTTTGCTTCAGGAAATGCTGAGCTCAGACTTCCTATTAGGCAAAATACACGAAGTACCAAATCCTCCTAACAATCATCTTTGGTCTGCTCTTAGGATGACAGCTTTCTGTCTGCTATTCTGTCAGACAGGGCCTGTAAGTGAGCTTTACATCACAAATACAGGGTGAAAGAATTTGACAGTGCTTACAAGGATGTAGAGTGGTGTTTTTCCCAAGCTATCAAGAGTTCTTTGCATAGACAAACTAAATAAAATATACAGTGATACAATACATAATCAAATCTTGCTTTAAACAAAATTAAAATTGATTGTATTGCTTTATTGGTTGGCATTATAACAGCTATTAGTAGCCTGCAATGGCTTTTTAGGCATACACCATAAATAACATTTAAATGATTTGTTCAGGAATAAAATGACACCTTGCAGTAATTCTGTCTAAACAGATGTAATAAAAAGTTGGCTACATTAAATTACAAATGAAAAGTGACTAACAAACAATTTTTTGATACAGAGGGCCTTATACTCAGTGATCAGTAAAGGGGGAATGTGAGTTTTCTCTTGAAAGATTTAATAATTTAATACAATCATTGTTAACAATACATGAGAGGATGTTTCTGCTGTGCATGTGTGAGCACCTTATTGTGCTTGTAGAAGATATCAAAAGCAGGATAGTCAGCCTACAGTCACAGTATGATGGCATGACAACCCTATGTATTGCAAGAAGCATAAAAAAAATCAAGATCTGAAGGCATATATGTGTATGAAGGTTGTCATTCATCCAGGTCAGGATATACAGCATCTAACAGTGGTAAGTATAAATCAATAATATAGATTATGCAGCAAGTCCAGTTACTTTAGACTTGGGATTGTGGGAATGTCATCTTAAACCAGTATCCATATTGGTGGCAAAGCAATCCTAGTGGATTTATTTAAAGTTTCAGTGGTTTTTTTTAATAAAATTTAGGTATGGTGATCCAAATTATGGAAAAATTCTTATCCTGAAAACTCTGGGTTCTAAGCATTCTGGATGATAACAGATTCTATAACTGCACTAGTAAAATGTCTATTTGCATACATTACATCTATTACATCAGTTTAAGGCTCAGCTGATCTCAGTTGGGGTTTAAGGTGCCAAGTTGCCAATACAGAGGCTAATAGGCTGAGAGGTTAGTCTGTCAGGGGCACATTCATGAAAACACGAGTTCGAATCCCGAATGGGATAAATTCGGATTGGATACGATAATTTCTTAATGTGGTTCTGCAGTATGAACTGAACTATGATGTGTAAATGGTGGGATTAGACTTGATAGAATTAGAAGCATTGTTTTTATATTGTATCTTTGTGAAATATCTATTATTTATTAAGGGGAAAAAATACTGTTTCTTGCTATCAGTTTTTCAGTGTATTACTTCTACTTGAATGCATATTTTAGAAGCTCAGCATGACCAGTGCTGGAAAGATTCACTTTGCCAGAACGTTAGCAGGGTTCAGGGTTTTTCTCACAAAACTGTAAAAGTTTTGTTTTTAGGACTATCTGACTATAGTTAAGCCTGCTTAACATTACAAAATGTGCATACATGGAAAGGTCTGTATATATTTAGTGATGAGAGAATTTTTTCGCCAGCATGGATTTGCAGCGAATTTCCGCATTTCACCATTGGTGAATTGTTTCGCGAAACTTCCATGAAAATTCGCCGTGCAGAATTTTTTTTGTCGCATGTCAAATTGGGTGCAGTCACGTTAATTCGGGCGCAGTCGTGGTCACGTCAAGAAATGGCATAGATGCATCAAATTGGGCGTGGTCGCGTCAAAAAAGTGCGGGCGACAAAAAAATAGACATGGGCGACAGAAAATAGATGCAGGTGACAAAAAAGACACGGGTGACAAAAAAAATTGTGTGATAAATGCATTTCTTGAATTTTTCGCCATTTCGTGAATTTTCTTGCCGTTTTGCAAATTTTATGGCGAAACGGGAGAGATTCACTCATCACTATATATATGTAAAGGTTTAGCTCAAAATGGGAAATTGTTTTGAACATGGAGGCTTCAAGTGTGTAGTCAACTAAAACAAACAAGCATTAATTGAAGGTATGTGCTTGTTCTGGGTCTTGAAAAAAAGATCCCCCATAATTGCAATTTTAAAAGACAAAAAATAACAAAACACTTGCTATGGGGATATAGTTATTAAAATTAAAAACAGTGGTACAGAATACAGATCATTTATGCATTCCATTAAAAATGTATGAGCATACTATAGATACCGGATATATATTCAGAATAAATGTAAGAATCCTGATAAGTGCATTACTAAAATTCTTTAAAAAGGGTATCACAGGTTTGCAATACGGTTGTCATTTTATCTCTATGCATAAGCAACATTATTTGTAAGTTAATATTTTTTGAAGATGTCATTGCCTCTTAACTTCTGGAAAAAAAAACTGTTGGGGTATGGGATTCTCAGTAAAGTTGCTAAATGCTGCCCCTTTCCGATCCTTGGGATCTTTGCGACATTTTTACAGTATGCCCAATGGGAGCCCTATTCACCCTCTTAGTATTCTGGCTGCAACTCTGTAGCACTGGGAGCCTCTGAGTGTCTGTGCATGAAGAGCAGGAATGAACAGTGCAAGCAAAAGTGCACTGTATATTTGAAGTGGGTAAGCAAAGTAGTTATGAAGGCTCTGTAAGAAACTGGAAAGGCTTATACTGTATGTGCTTTTCTGTTGCTTATTTTCCTTCCAACTACTACCCATCTTTCACTTTGATTTTAAATCTGGTAAATAATCCCTGCCATTCAGATAACAGTTTCAACTCCAAGCCTGAGAGCTGCCCAACAAAAACTGTAAAAAAACCTTGTAAATAATTCAAAAGCTACAAAAAAAAATGAAGACAAACTGCAGTTTGTCTTAGAATGATGCTGTCTACATCATGTTTAAAGTTAATTTTAACAGACCCTGATTGCCCTGTACTGCTGATTGTCCTGATTTTACATTTCTTTTACCCAAAGTTTGAAATACATGTATATTAACAACTACATAATTACTAACCTTGTCCCGGAAAATGTCATAATGTAATAATAAAGTAATAATGCAGCACATGCAGACATGTCTGCTGCTCCCCATCAGATGCATTATTCTCACTCTTATATGAAGAAAGTTGATACTTGTGCACCTGAGCTGCAGACATTTCAGCACACCTACACTAATCCTTTTAACAGTAGTAGTATTTTAAATGTGATGGTCCGTGTTCAAATGAAAGTTAAAACTTGCTCTGATTTTCATTATTAGACTGAGCTATCTGATTCATATCCAATCTAAGGAGCAAATGTCTTGTGTTGTCCTGCTAACACACACCTCCACGCTGGATATGGATGGAACTATTTGTATATTTTAGGGGTGACATTGTGTTAATTTCATTACCCCCATGACTTTGCTGATCCCTTGTGTATCTGCAATTAAGGCAACTGATGTTCTGTGCATTTCAAAGTGCTTCCAAACTCATTTTTATCATTGTAAATAAAACATTTAAAATTAATGCATTAAAATGCTAAAAATCGACCGAATGCATGACTCTCCCACCCATTCTCTGTATTGTAGAGTTTAACATGATCAACTTTACCCCTTGAAGTGCAGGCAACTTGAGATTCTAAGTTTTTGGGTTCCCTTGTGAGATTTGCTGCATCAGCAAGCTTAAAGTACCATGACACCTAAACTCATAACTGCGTAATTTTCTTTTTTGGTTCTCAGGTTTGTATACTTGGATTGTGAGTATTCAGCTCAAAATGTTTCTCATGCTTGAATAATCATTGTTTTCTTCTAGTACTTTACGTTTTGCAAATGTTCCAAGGTCTCTGCATGTATTTTGCCCAATGCATACGATATCTGTTTTGAGATATGAGCAGTTTTGAGGCTGAAACCGTTTTGTTATTGGTTGCAGAAAGAATATAAACAACAATGTGATAGTTTTCTTTTTCTCTCTCAAACAGATATGAGATTAATATAGATTAAGTTCCTGTTAGTTAATAGTAAAGGGCCATTGTATATATTATGAACATTTAAGTAAAGATAAGTATAAAATATGTTAATAAAACATCTCTTTTAGTTTTGTGGTTTATTATCTCAGTGTCGGTAGCCCCCCAAAAACTCTTTTAGCTTTGTTCTAAAAAAAAAAATGTTCTCAGAAATATTATAATATCAGATGACCAGTATTCATATTATAGAGTGCCACTTGTGATTATGCAGATTGTTGCATTTACAATAAATCATTTCTTATTCAAAAGCCAAACAATCAATATTCAACTGTTTTTATAAGATTTTCTCCCCAAAGACCGCATGTCATTGGTGGCAGGAATAAAGTGACTGATGTGTTAATCAAGCAGGTTCAAATGCACTAGATTTTACATTTTCTGGTATAAACAAATGATAATGAAGCAAATCTTAGCTGGCTCACCATTGATGTGTCTAACTTTATTAGAAACTAGAACCTTTATGTAGAATTTATAAACTAGTGAAGAAAAAGTTGTTTATGCTACTTTAAAATTGTATGTAATGTTCAGAATTACCTTCAGAAGTTTCTAGGTCAGTTGCAATACTTCCATTGCACAATTGTTTTGTGCTGTAAAGTCTCAGTAGTCTGGCAGCATGGCACCTATGTTGCCATTGTCTACAGTCTCAACCATCAGTCTATAGTCTAAACTAGCAATATTGAAGACCCCTGCCATACATATTTATAATGTTTTATCTTTGTATTTTTATGGCATAGGAGATGAGATTCTCTTAATAATATAGAATGCATACATGGGTTCAAGATTTTCAATATTCCTAATATAAGTGTATTAATGGGCATTTTATGATGGTTAATATTTTTATTTCCTAATATTTATTCATATGGTTTTGTTTTCTATATTCTCTATTCTTAAATACAACTGTACATTCCTGCTCATACTGAATGTAAAGACTATAGTACACATAAAATACCTCCAAGACAAACTTTTCTATCTATTAAACATGCTTCAAAAGTATTACTATTACTATATCTTAATGTATTGAACAGATAATGCTTGCTATCATTGTTTTGTTTTATTTTTCATTTTCTAAAGAAATGCAAAGGTTTGCAAAAGGTATAGTAAAAGTTTTTAGGCAGTTTTTAGAAATCTCATAATAAAATTATAATAAAAACCCCTAACTTTGCAGATGGTAGTTTGAAAAAGAAAGATTAAGCAACCTATTAAAGAGATTCTGTCATGATGTTTATGGTCTAGTTATTATCACTTAATGACACTGTGTACATTGCAAATAATTCTACCATTTAAAATGTTATTCTTGAACCAATAAATGTATTTTTTTGCAATTTTGGTGTGTCATCTCAGATCATTGTGCCTGATTCTGTGCTTTCAGAAAGAGCTAGCAGTGCACTATTCCACTGCTTTCAGATAAGCTATTGTTTCTTCTACACAATGTAACTGCAGGAGTCATGCCCAGACTTGGGTGTTTCACTATCGAGTGCTATTCTTATATATACCACTAGGTGGTGTATAGCAATGCAGGTGCCATGGAGTTATTATTTTGTTACCTTTCCATTGTTCTGCAGATAGGATCCTGATATGATGGTATCACTTCAACTTTCAGGGCACCAGTAAAGAGTAACTGAAGTTTATTAGAGAACAAGTCACATGGCAGAGGGCACCTGGGAAACTAAGAAAATGTCTAACCCTCATCAAATTTCAAAAATAAATATAAATAAATGTTTTGCTCTTTCAAAAATGGATTGCAATGCAGGATTCTGCAGGAGGAGGAGGGCTATTATCTGATGCATTTTGTAAAAAACAGAATCATTATAAGTATATGTGCTTTACAAATATGTTTGTTTTTATGAGGTTATCTTAGGGGGCTTTCTGGCCTTGCAATGTATAGCATAATTATTTCTAGTGCAGTGCTTTGACATTTTTTTAACTTTTATGGTTGGCTGTGTCTGATCTATTTAAATAAGGAATCTCCAAAAGAATGACACATATTGGCAGACTAGGGAGACATGGGGCTTTCCAAACCAGGTGCGTTATCATGCATGTAATCAAATATGTTTCCATAAATATATACATAATATATATACTGTATATTATTTTTAAATAAGTAGAATTACACCATAAATAGATTGGATCTTTTTCAAGGACTGGCTATAAATATTGTTTTTCAGTAGACTTCAGTAGACTTTACAGTGCAGTCATTAAAAGGGATATTAATGAGCTGGAGAGAGTGCAAAGACATGCAACTAAACTGTAAAGGGGAAGAGTTAAACTATGAGGTGAGACTGTCAAGGTTGGGGTTGTTTTCTCTGGAAAAAAGGTGCTTGCGAGGGGACATGATTACTCTGTACAAGTATATTAGGGTGGATCATAGGCAGATAGGGGGTGTTCTTTTTTCCCATAAAAATGATCAGCGCACCAGAGGCCACTCATTTAGATAAGAGGAACTGAGCTTGCATTTGATGGTTTTCATGGTAAGGGCAGTGAGGTTGGGGAATGCCCTTCCTAGTGATGTTGTGATGGCAGATTCTGTTAATGCCTTTAAGAGGGGCTTGGATGAGTTCTTGAACAAGCATAGTTTCCAAGGCTATTGTGATATTAAAATCTACAGTTAGCATTGATGTTGGTATATATGGTTCATGTATGTATGTGAGTGTATAGATAGGTCAGTATAGGTTTGTGTGTGCTGGGTTTACTTGGAAGGGTTCAACCCTATGTAACTATGTAAAAGATTCAAAATTCAAACTGTAAAAAATGTATGGAAGGGGTGGGGCTAGCTAATAACTTTAGCCAAGAGAATAGCTTTACCTTAGTTACTCTGATAATTCTGGCACCAACCTTCCCTCATGTGAATCCTAGTTACATTGTATGAAATGTTTCTTTGGTATTCAGGTGGCCAGTTTTGTGTTCACGGTGGCAAATTCTGTGTTTGTCTAATTCATGTTTACTACAGAACAAAGAAGAATATCTAATAGGAGTGCCCAAATCTTGGCTTTTGCTCTTCTTTAGGCATAGGATTTCAACAGACCTCCTTTTATAAAGATAAAAAGAAAATAATTTAAAGTAAATCAATATATTAAAAATAAATAAACCACTCTCCATTGTCCCTTTCTGTTTTTTTTTGCACAATAACATTCTGCCCCATTTCTACAAAAGCAGGCTGTCCAGGAAAGCCAAAGAGAGAAAACCTACCAAGCTTGAAATTACACTCTCAGGAAATGCACCTTTAATATTTGCAATGAACCAAAGTATAGTGTAACCAATCCAGTTTTCTTCCAGTCCCTTTTATATAAACAGGAATTATAATCAATTTCTTTTGTTATCTCTTATATGAAAAAGTATATGTTCATGAAATTCAAAGTAATGTTTGCTGGAAAATCACTAAAATATTTTTTTGATATGTCCTAAGCTGTAATTATAGTCATATAGAACATAAAAAAGGTAAACTCTTGGCTAAAATGCTAGTAAACAACAAGCTACAAATCAAGAAATTACACTAATGTGGTGATCTGGAGCTTCCATTTGGTTTGTTGGCCCATATATGCACCTCATAAATAAGTTCTAATGAGATGCTATATGATCCTGACTATTCTAATGCGTTTACATCTTATTATTCTTTATAAAATTAGTTCCTTAAGGATCCTAAATTGAATCCAGATGAAAACATATATTAGGCTGAATCACAATCTATATTACCTAGACTTCTTGAAGTGATTTAATAAGTAAAACCCGACAAATCTTCTTAGCATGCAGTCTAGTGAATATTCTAATTTAAAATTACATCGCTTTTCTCATAAATACTTTGTGACTCTATCCTTGAAGAAAATATATACAAATCCTTTGCTGTTAGCATTACTCTTTTTAAAGACAGCAGAGAAATTGGTACTTGGAGCTATGAGGAAGCTTTAGAATTTTATAATAAAATCTTTAAACCAGATCACATTCAACTAAATCACCAAGCAGCAGTCGTCTTCCTATGAAAATCTGTAGTGATGAGAAACTGAGAATAGTTACAGATCCCTTTTATTACCTGTCTAGTCTTTCATCGGTAATGGCACAATTCCCAGCATTTTATCTCTGCAGATTTTCTTGCAAGAAGTTTGCAATTTTTTATCTCTATATGGGATTGTAACAATCTCCTGCTCAATCAATATCTTACCAGATATCAGTCAGAAATCAGGATGGGAGAAATCCAGCCCAGCAAACTGACCTAATTTGGTTACTACTCGGGTGGCCATATCTTACAAAAATTCACCCGTGTGCTAATTTTAGCCAAGCATGACTTATTTAAAAGTCAAATTCCAGTACACACGTGTGTTTATTTCACCAAATCATTTTGGTCATGGTACTAGATTGATAATGAATAAAAGGCAACACATAGTAAGATTATCTTTTTGGAGTCTCTAGAAATAAATACACTACATCCATAAAGTGTATGCAAACAATGACTTAATCTGTCCCATTTCGCTTTTCTGAAAAATTCACAAGCTAAAATTCTCATGTCAATGGACGTTTTTCATGCTATTGTTTTACGCAAAAAGCATAGGTAAATAGGTATTTTTTATGTGCTTTTTTAGGCTAAAAAAGATATTTTTAATTGCACTCTTGCTGAATACAGGGGTTAACTGTCCCTATAATTTGGGTTGAAAAAATACAAAATGTTATCAAAAGACCCCCAATGCATATATATATATATATATATATATATATATATATATATATATATATATATACATACTGTACACACCCATACAAATATACTCAAGTATATAAAATGTATATAAACATACCTTTACAAAAGTAACCATAGATGTTGAGATCACTATAGTTTCTCTTAAAGGAGAAGGAAAGGCTAGTAAAGAGTTAATCTCAAAATGCAGGCATACCTTCAGTTGTCTCAATAGTGCCCTTAAGTCTCCCCATATTTCTCCCGTTCAGAAGATTAGAAGCCAAACAGTAAGGAAAAACCCTGAGCTGGGTAGAGAAGATTCCCATAATGCATCGGTCCTCCCCAGACTTGGCGACTTGGGACTGTAGGCGGTGCATGCGCAGAAACAGGAGGCCCCCCCTAGTGTCTGGTTGCCATGGCAGTGGCAGCATGAGACACAGGTGCTGGTAGGGGGAGAGGCAAGCGGGGACAGGAACGGAGCTGGTGGTGGCAGTGGACGCAGCTCCAGGCAGGTGCTAGGGAGAGAGAGGCACTGTTCAGTGAAAGTGAAGCTAGAAGCCGGTAAGATGATGCGAGTGGCGGGGGCGGCGGCGGGGGGGGGATTGGGGTGCTAGTGGTGCTGCTGGATACACAAGCACACAGGCCGGCAAGAGGATGCGAGAGGCAGCGGCAGCGGCGGGATGCTAGTGGTGGTGCTGGATACACAACACGAGCACACAAGCCGACAAGAGGATGTGGGGGGTGCTGACAAGAGGCAAGTGGAAGCAAGTGTACACATACTGTGGATACAGGACGCAGCTGCTGGGGGGGAGACACAGAAGGACGCAGGGGGGAGCAGGGGGGACGTATGGAGGATGCTGGGGACGCATGCGCAGTAGAGACAGTGAGGAAAACGGAGTGGGCATCCCTTGTTAAAGATGGCAACGCTGTTCACTGAAACAAGTATGTAGAATGTAGCAGGTGTATCTCTGTAAATCTTTCATTAGGCAAATATAGCGTTTTTTTACAGCAATAGTAATACTATTTAATAGTGTGGTTAATTGATTTTGACTTTCCTTGTCTTTTAACTCCTTTCAGCTCATTAATACCCTATTAAGGACTGGGATCCAAAACTACACTTACTACATACTCAAGATGAGTCCTTACCAGGCTTCTATAGAGAATCTAAAATATGTTTTCATCTAGTTCTCTGTCTCAGTACAAATATTTTCTTTCAGCTCGATATTCCTTCATTTTATCAATAACCTTTTGTGTGGTACTGTATCAAATACTTTAGTTTTTAGGTTTTTACTCAACTTATCTTGCAAGCAATTGAAATTAGTACAGCAAGAGCCATTACATGTATAACCATACTGGCACAAACTCATGGTATTGTGATTCAAACTGTATTACAGTATTGTATGCCTTGTTACCTCCTCTAAAAGCTTTTCTACAACTAAGCCTATAGTTGTTATGTGATCTATGTTTGAATAATGGTACCATATTAGCAATTTGCCAATCTCTTAGCACCATGTCACACATCCCAGAATCCTAGAAAATAAGTAAAATAATTCAGTACCCTGGGATCAGTCCTGGACTTTTGTTTCATTTCATATTTTAGTTTCTTTTGAACTTCCCTCTGAGTAAAACAGTCATCAGTATTAATTATTACTACTGAATCTATTAAACAGGAAACCATCATTAACTGGTTCCTTAGTTCCATAGTTACATAGGGTTGAAAAAAGACCAGAGTTGTGTAAACAGAAGATAAATAATAGTTTCAAATTTCAATTTTTTCCCTGCTCTCATCAGCAAATTTACCTCCTTCCAATAATATGTAATATGCTTAATTTTCAAACGATTTACAATTTTTTAAAAAAAATAAAATTGTATGTATTTACTCCTCACTACAATATGCTTTTCAGTCTCTATTTTAGTTTGTCTGATTCCTTTTTGCATACTTTATTTCCCTCACTAAAATGGGAAAAAACAACTAAATTTACAGCCAAGCCACAGCCTATCAGGCATCAGTAATACAAATTATATTAATCTTCTGTAAATGTAATTAACTCTAGATTTTCCAGTTTTCCAGTGCATTTGCAAGCATACATCAGAGGTATACCAATTTGATAAAATATTTACATTATTTATTAAAGAATTAGATCTATAGTTACTGTTATTTGTATCATAACAGGTATATTATATGGCCCTCCTTTAATTCCTTATTAATGCCCACAGCACTATCTACAGTTGCTCCCTTGCCTCCAGCCCCTTATCCATTTCTTTTTCCTAGCACAGTGGATACCTTTTCACAGCTACAGAAATTGCACTCCAAAGAAAAACAACCCAGTGATGTAGGAAGCCATTGGTCATTGGTATTAATATTTACCAAGATAGCTGGGTCATACAGCCCGCCAAATAATTTGTATAGTCAGTCAGCCACATACTGAATATTGGAGACAGAAAAATGTTCGGCTGGATGACCCATTACCCTATCCACTTTTTTAATAATTAAATCCCCTATAAACATAAACTGTGCCTATCCCTCTTTGCCCTGGTCTTCTCCCCACCACAATTTTGAAGCTGCTGTCCCAGCTGTGCGAAAGATCATCCCAGTCTAGAGCTACTTTTGCTAAGTTCACACTCCAATCATCCTTACACAATTTGGCGAAACTGTTAAGATCCCAAGTAAGCAATTATGTTTCTGCAGTTTGGTGAATATTTCAGTGCAGCACAAAAATATATAAGCTATGACGCTTTTCTTCAATAAGCAACATCTGAATCAACTGAGTTTTTTATATTTTTTGTTATTCTGTAAAACACTTTATTGCTAACTGCACATCAAAGATGCACTATTTTGATCTAAATGGAGTATGTTAACCAACATACACAATAGTAATAAGGCAAATAACATGGTTTGCTTTGGCTACTAAGTGAGAAAATCCAAGGCAAATGTTGTTTAAAGTGAAACTAATTACAATACTCTTATATTAAATGATGCAGAGAATGATTTTAGGGAGAGCCAGGAGAAACAAGAGCTGTAAGTTCACATTTAAGAGCCTACAGTATGTTTTATTACATTTTACTCTTTAGGATCTTACAGTAGAATGCACATTTTATGTTCTTTTAGTGGTGCAAAAAAAATGGTGCTAACTTTGGGAAAATGTAAAATCAGGGAAATACATAAGTGGAGATATTAAATGGAGATTTTAGAGTCTTCAATGTTTCCCCCAGATGAAAGCTAAGGGTGCAAAATTGTGCATCTTGCATCCAGAGCACAACTGTGCTCTGCTTTTTGCACTTGTTAGTTTGTGTATCTAAATAATTAGCAGTTAGGTAATGGGTTGGGGGTGAGATATAGGACAACTGCTCATCTTCAGCCTGTCCTTTGCTGAATGCAGACAGAGTTGTTGTTCTGGTTAAAGAAGATAAATTGTGGAACAACCAGTCCACGATAGTCATCACAAGCAGTCACAACTGCCACCACTTAATCCTAGAATGGATACAGGAAGTGGAGTGGTGAGAAGTCAGTGAGGTCTAAATGCAGAACCAGGGATTGGGGAATTGGAAAGTCAGACAGGCTGAAGGTTAGGACAAATAGAATGTTTATAGTTATATTGTTTGACAAGAAGCCTAATTTTACATAAATCCCTTTGTTAAAGGAGATTTGAACAAAAAAATGTATATATATGTAAAAAAAACCCCAATTATATTTACACAAGGCAAGAGAGATCTATGCTCAAAGTAAGTAAGGCCTAGGGGCTGATTTACTAAGACACGAATTCGAATCTGAATTGGAAAACGAACATTTTGCGACTTTTTCGTATTTTTTGCGATTTTTTCGGCGTCTTTACGACTTTTCGGAAATTATCGCGGCTTTTTCGTTACCAATACGATTTGCGCGAAAAAACGCGAGTTTTTCGTAGCCATTACGACTTGCGCTAAAAAACGCGAGTTTTTCGTAGCCATTCCGAAAGTTGCGCAAAATCTGGCGATTTTTTTCGTAGCGTTAAAACTTGCGCGAAAAGTCGCACCTTTTTCGTAGCATTAAAACTTAAAAGGCGCGACGTTTCGCGCAAGCTTTAACTCTACGAAAAAATCGCGACTTTTCGCGCAAGTTTTAACGCTATGAAAAAATCGCCAGATTTTGTGCAACTTTTGGAATGGCTACGAAAAACTCGCGTTTTTTCGCAAAAATCGTATTGGTAACGAAAAAGTCGTGATAATTTCCGAAAAAATCGCAAAATACCGATCATTACGAAAAAAACGCAATCGGACGCATTCGGCCCGTTCGTGGGTTAGTAAATGTGCCCCCTAGTGTCTATTTAAGCAAATTTGTCAAAGTGTATGTTTGCATGGAGACAGACTTCAATGTACAAAGAATCCCAAAAACTTTCATTACTAGGCAAAATACCACAGAACCTAAAGGCGTTGTGGTCAGCACGTTGTTTAATTTACAAATGAAGGCCTTTATTATGACTAGATTTATGATTTCCTTCCCAAGAATCTAAATGAATGGCTACAAGCTTAATTCAACAGCATTTTGTCTAATAACTCTTTTTCATTAACAATGAAAAATATATGTCTTTGTATTCCTCCAACTGTTCATATAAGTCACTTAGTCAAGTACTGACAGCAGATGACATTTTTTTAAAATATATTTTTTAAAGAGTGGAAGGTTAGAAAACCATATCTATATAAATTGACTGTTAATTCACAGTCAAACTCAATAGTAAGTAAAGAATTACAAGGCAAGAGTGTGCTGATATTTCTGCCTGATGTCATGTCCCCCACTTAATTCTTTTGACAGAATAAAATAAGAACGACCTCAGTTTAATTGGTTCTGTCAGTCAATATATCTTTGTGGAACTGGGAAAAGAATGGAATTTCCTCATTGGAAAGAGAACACTTAAGAACAGCTAATAATTTTTCTGTGATATTTTGCCATACAAGTTATTTTTCCCAGCAAAGATCAGTTGTAATATTTCTCAGGGTTTTAAAGGAATTGTAACCTTATCTTGATTAACTGATTATTAAGCATTTCCTCTTCTGTCCTCTAGGGAGCATTTTTTTCCCTCTTCTACAGCTTATTGGTGTGATCACATTTATGCCAGCCTGTATGAATGGGTTTTTGGGTCACTTTGCAGGTATTGTATTGCTCTTTTGAAATGTAGTACAGTTTTCCAGTTTGGTCAACAACATTTATGACTGAAGACCTGTAAAAACAATCTACCTTAGGACCACTGTATACAGAGACCTTTATGGGCAATAGCAGACTAAAAAACATTTCTCTTGGGGCCAGATGAACATTGCTTCTTATTCTTGCGCATGGTTTAAGAGTAAAGCTGGCCATACACGTGGCGATCTGACGATGTTTCGTGCGACCATCGGTCGCAGAAGGAGGTAGAAATCCTATTGTTTCTACCTTCTTACCTGCCGATTCAGCCATACACGCCACACACCATTCAGGGCTGAATCGGCAGGTAAGGAGGTAGAAACAATAGGATTTCTACCTCCTTCTGCCGATTCAGCACTGAAGGGAGATTTTGGTCAGGCGCCTTCTATGGTGCCCGATCAAAATTTTCAAACTGGTCCGATCGGCGAGTCGGCCGATATCAGCAGCTTCCTGCGATATCGATCGACTCGCCGACATACCATACATGCACCGAATATCATACAAAACGAGGTTTTGTACGATATTATCAGTGTGTGTATGGCCACCTTAAGACTAGGGAATGCAGGGTTCCATTTTTAAAGAAACAGTAACACCAAAAAATGAAAATCTATCAAAGTAATTAAACTATAATATACTGCTGCCCTGCACTGGTAAAGCTTGTCTGTTTGCTTCAGAAAGACCACTATAGTTAATATAAATACCTTGTTGTGTAGCCATGGGGCAGCCATTCAAAGGAGAAAAGGCACAGGTAAGTTAACAGATAAACTCTATAGAATACAATGGTGTTTTATCTGTTGAATGGCTACATAAGTATTATAGTGTTCTTGAAACAAACACACCATTTTTTTCAGTGCAGGCCAACAGTACAATATATTTTAATTACTTTAGAATTTTTATTTTTTGGTGTTACTGTTCCTTTACGGACATATTTCACTTAAACCATTTTCTAACATGCTATCATACTATTAAACAGTTGTAACACACAACAGCATTCATTTAAGTTTTAAACAATATTAGGCTAGACTCTATAAATAATAATGATACATCACAATGCACCTTAAGGTGCCCATACATGGGTAGAATCTTATGCCTAGTTTAGTAATTCTTGATCATTGCAGCTTATAAACATAAATTTAGCAGTCATCCTTATATAGTTCCACTATTATTCCAGGGGTAATCATATCAAATAAGCTATTACCCCAAAATTCATTCTACTTAGCCCCGAGGATGCCCTCCCTTAGTTTGTAGGTAATTTTATTTAAAGAATTAGCTATGACCCTAATTTCATTAAGTGTGCAAAGTAATTACCATTAGTGATAGATTCACAGCAAATTTCTGTGTTTCGCCATTGGCAGATTGTTGCACGAAATGGATGAAAAAATGTGTCCAAAAATTGTTACCGGCATTAAAAGATTAGTCGCGCGGCAAAAGAATAGTCGTGTATCAAAAGAATAGTCACGGGCGACAAAAGAATAGTAGGGCGTCAAAAGAATTATTGCGGGCGTCATTTTTTTTCTACATGCGACACGCTTTGCAGGACAGATTCACTCATCACTAATTACCATGCCTAAATGCTGTGCTACAATTGATAGGTGTCAGATTTGTTTATACATGAACTTCTTAATGATGCATTAGTACTCTAATGAACATTATTCCACTAAGGGCAATGTTTGCTACTGTTGTCTAGAACAAGCTATCAGGTTCCTCCCAGCTCTTACCAAGCTTACTTTTATAGTAAAAAAGTTGTTGTATAAAACATTAATCTAAAGTGTAAAGAATATCTATTATAGCAGATAAGAATATATTCCAAATATTAATCTATTTAGCATTTTTGGCTTGGGCCCCAAGAGAGGGCTACAAGAGGAACCCATGTTAAGAGGGGATGCAGAAACTCTGCAGAAAACTTAGAACTGTATGATCGCCTGTGTACATCTTATCTTGTATCTAGTAATATGGTTCTAAAACCATTTGTCAATCAAGTTCTGAAACAACTGCACAAAATCAGGCTTAATCAGTGATGAACGAATCTGTCCCGTTTTACTTCGCCATAAAATTTGCGAAACGGCAAGAAAATGTATGAAACAGCGGAAAATTTGTGAAATGCATTTGTTGCACAATTTTTTTTGTCGGCCGCGTCTTTTTTGTCACCAGCATCTATTTTTTGACGCTGTGACTATTTTTTTTGTTGCCCCCGCTTTTTTTGCCATGACCACGGCCTTATTTTGACGTGACCGCGCCTATTTTGACGTGTGGAAAAAAATTTGTACAACTAATTTTTTTGCGGAGAATTTTTTACAGAAGTTCCCAAAACAATTTGCCAATGGCAAAATGTGGAAATTCGCTGCAAATCCATGTCTAGTGAAATTCGCTCATCACTAGGCTTCATACACCAAAAAACACAGAAAGACCAATGCCTTCCACTTGTACATTCATGAGTTAATTTCATGGCTCAAAAAAAAAATATTTTTCATACTCACAAACAATGATCTACTGACAAGGTGTTACGTTACATCACTGATACTGTATCTGACATAAATAACTGTCACTAAATAGCTCTATTACACAATCTATCATCACCTAGAAAGATCCCTTGGACATGCTCCAACTTGCCTCATGTGTGGCCCTGATAACATTAAGACTGAAGTTATACTAGTAGGCCAAAGATCTAAACTTTGCATCATGCAATGATGCAGATAACAAACCCACTGTGTGCTATTGCCCTTAAAGTGATACTGACACAAAAAATGACTTTTCAAATTATGAATCTACATAAAAAGTTACCTATAGGTCATGTTGATCTTTTTTCAATGTTAGGGCTGGTTTTGTATGTAATTGTTGCTTGAAGTTCTTAAACCTGACTGTTTTGCCAACCTGACTGTCCCTTCTCCGCCTGTCAGTTATAGCTTCTAATGCTAACAGCCTACTGCTGCACAAATATGGCCGCCCCCTCATAGAAGAACATGGGGGATCAGATAAAGAATGAAAAAGCGTCAGGAAATACTTTTTGGCAAAATTATTGAGCTCAAGCAAAGACAATGATATAATAATGATACAATGATAGATATAAAAAAGGTTTCATTTCTGGTGTCAGTATCTCTTTAAAGTACATTTTGGAGAGTTAATTTAGAAGTATCCCTGGCATAAATAAAAGTGGTTTAAATGAAAGTGGTCTATCTAATGAGAAAAGATCAAAGCATCTTTACCCAGCTTATTAGCTCCATACAAATAAGTATTACAGTACAAAGACAACACATCAGCATTGTGCAAAAAGAAACAGGGACATTTAGAAAACTTAAAATGCTTAATAAGCATTTTGCCCTCAGTTGACTTCACATGATGTACAGTATATGCAGATAATGACTGCAAAAGATCCACTACATGCTATTCTGAGCCAAGTGCATAAGGCCTCTTTTCCTAAGAATCCATTCATATAATACTTATAGATGGGCTATTGTTGGATGGTCCCAATAGTTGAACAGCTGTCTATAATCTGCTAATAACACGGTAAGAACCCAACAGTGCAGGGGCCTGCAATCAATAATAGATTTACATGGATTTAAGTTTGCTAAATGAATCAAGCCACAACCATAGACATGATTGGCTGCTGCTATGAGAGCACCTTCACAGCTATATAGACCAGGACGTAGCAATCTTTATAATACTCTATGTAGGGTATGCTGGACACACAGGAAGAATCCCATTATCATCGGCCTATTGGTTTGTTAAAACTTGGGTATTTTATTTAGTGGGGTATATAATCATGCAGAGAATATGAATTGTCAGCATAAACATCACATACGTTTTATTCAAGTACACCTAAAACCAGGAGAAATCACCTGAAAAAAAACTATGATGCAAATACAAAAATAAAACAATAATATATTATGATATAGAATTACGAACATAGTGAGAAATGCAACAGAAGGCCTACAGTCAAAATGTAGTAAAATGTACCCTGATTGTTCCAAGAATAGTACAAGGAAAATATAAAGAAAGAAAAACAAAACCAAAAATTGTCAACTGCTATCTTCTACGGCTAATAATGCATTATAATTAAACACTTCATACTGACATAGTGATTATATTATTTTTATACTATTATTGTTTTATCATTCTAACACAGCATTGCTGCTTACTATAGAAAGCAGCTAAGTGCTTTGTGCTCACAATATTAAATGTGCAAATTTTCTATTAAAAAAATCCAACCATAATAAGCAGTTAAAACAATATTGAATGTGCAAAAAAATCCCAGTTAATAAGCAGCTAAAAAGTGCATATGCAAATGTGCAAAATTCTACCATCCAAATCAGAAATAGACCAGTTTTATTACAAATCAACAATAATATACCCAGTGCTAAATATTCCAGAAAACCCAATTGCACTTCAATCAACCAACAATACCAAAATTAAAGTGCATATGCATATTATGTGAAACAATACTGTATATATTACCAATAACTAGACAACTAACATATACCATAATACATAACAGTTAAAGCCTATGTAGGGACCTATAGGGTTAAGTTCACTTTAATCTGAGTTATTACACTACACAGTGGCAGTGAGAGTTGTAGTAACAACACTATCCAGCTATTTCCTTCCATAAAGCAAAGGCCCATTCCATGGAAAGAGAGTCGCATATACCCCATGTTCTACCAATAGCCTGGTTGTGTCTATAAGGGTTACACCTACAAGGCCATATCCTGATTTTAAACCTTTAAGTCTGGGGATAAAAACATCTAAACCTCTGTTTTTGTCTTAAGACTTTTAAAAGTCTTCCTGACTTTAGCAACTCAAAGAGATAATTACAAGGGTGTGTTATAACTTTTATAATTCTAATTGCTCTGACCCTACTTCTAATATAAATATCCAGATAAGATGGTAATGCAGATCTTATACATTGTTCTGCAGTATGTACCACTCTTTGTAAGAAATTTTGATCTTGACAAAGCTATTTCCAAACCATGAAGTAATATTCTGTGTCAAAACACTTTCCACTGCTGCACCAAAATAAAAGGACCTTTAAATCTCTGATGAAATTACAAATTTCAGTAATTGCCTCAAATGACAGAGACAAATCTTTAGAGATTTGAACCCCTAAATATTTGAAGCTACTCACCGTGTCTACTGCAGCCCTATCAATGTTAAGAGTGGAATAGGACCACAGATGTGTTAGACTAAAGTTTACCACTAACGCCTTAGTTTTACTGACTTCAGATAAAGACCATTCTCATTACACCACAATGCTCGGTTCTCCACCTTCTCCATGTAAAGCACTGAATACACTGAACAATCGTGGGTGTAGAGCAGGGGTCCCCAACTTATTTTACCTGTGAGCCACATTCAAATGTGAAAAGACTTGAAGACTTGGGTAGCAACACAAGGATAAAACATGTTCCTGGGGCTACCAAATAAGGCCTGAGATTGGCTATTTGGTATCCCCTATATAGACTGGCAGCCTACAGAAGCCTCTGTCAGTACACCTGTATTTTATCCAACCAGAACTTGCCTCCAAGCCAAGAATTCAAAAATAAACACCTGCTTTAAGGCCACTGGGAGCAACATCCAAGGGGTTGGAGAGCAACATGTTTCTCACAAGCCACTGGTTGGGGATCAGTGGTGTAGAGAGTGTAAAGCAGAGGACGGAGTACACGTAGGTTACTGGACAAGTAGCAAAGTATAGATAATTTATTACAAAATCATGATTGGTTCTAAATATATACATTTTTTTTCCTCGAAAGAAGTTGGGGGTATTTGTCAAGATAACCACATTAACAGTTTAAGGTAACATATTTACAGACTCACCAGTACACTCCACCTGACCACCCCAACCATAGAAAGCCCAAAACAATCCAAGCCAAACAATCTCACAGTAGCAACCATTCTTTAAAGGTGCTAAATGTAGAGGTGTTTTAGACTAACAATTTAGGGGATCAGTGAGCATTAAGATATCTTTAAGATTCCTTCCCATTTGTAACCCCATATTGGTTTCTGTTTCAACATGTCTGGCAATTCACTGTAAGTGGGTAAAATGGACCAAAGTTGTGTAATTTGGAGTGTGCACAGAAATATTCGTAATTTGCAATTATGCCATACTTAAAAAAAATCACAATTATGTTTGCACACGAAATGCACCAATATTGTCCAGCTTTATAGATATAAACATAGGCAGGGCAAATATGTTCACTGTGCAAATAATTCTGCCCTATTATAATCGTCTAAAGTGTGCACTAAAAAAATGTTTATTACATATTTGTATAGCAATATGCATCTTTTTATACTTTGGAAATGACAGTAATACAGCAAATGAGACCAACAATTGAACAAAACGCAGAAGAAACTGAAAGATCAGTATCATTAGTTAATTGGAAAAAGCTTGTAGTCTATTGTGGATCCAAATATTTGGAAAGAGAATTTGTATTTTTGAGACCATGAAAAGTCATATTGCTGATACTTTGCTAAGTAGGTTAATAATAAAAGAGAAACATAATTAAAGTAGCAGCTTTAACACATTTTTAACATGCTAGATTTCACATTAATAGCTTAATAAAAATAAAATAAAATTGCTTCTTGCTGCAATTATTTGAAAAGATGAGCTGTAGGGAAATTTACTGGAGCATTATTTACATATTAAGTGTATACATACCCCTTTACGCTTTCTGTTAGATAGGGGTTCTTGATATATATATGTTGAGTTAGCTTTATAGTTGTATGTGAACTGTTTTTAAGAAAATATGGGCACCACAATACTTTTCAAGCAAAAGAAAAAATACTAATAAACCGCTACAGGGCTTTGTAGAAACATTAGGTCAGTATGACAGTTAACAGAATAAATAACAGTATTAGAGTGTATGTGTGTATGCAAGAGGCATTGTAATGAGTTGTTTTGACTGACTGTTTAACTTAAAGGCCATCAGCCAATTGTCTGGAGAAAACCAGCTGTTTTACTTAGATGAGTTTCTGTTGGAAACCTAATACTGTTCAAAGAGCTTCATTTATTAATATTTATTTTTTTACAGAGCGATACCAGTGGTAACTGCTAAGTAAACATAAAAATCAAATGCTTCCCATTTAACATTTCTTTTCAATATGTTCCAGTGTGAGAAAAGATGTGTTCATATCATATATTCCCTCTTGCTGCCAGACTGAGCAGAATGGTATTCAACTGCTCAAAGCAGTCAAATATACTCTGACAAATTGACACATTTTTCAACTATGATAAATGTGTCAATTCTTTAAAAACCCTTTGACTGTCAAGGAAGTGTTTAGTAACTATACCAAAATTCTTACAGCTTGAAATCCTTCAGGATTACCCAGTTTGAATTTTAGGGGCAGATTTATAATAGAAAAAAACTGGAGAATCCAGAAAAATTCCAAGCTGTTCCATCTTTTCGCATTTGTCAAAACTTTCCTCATGTCAAAATGTGTTTCACTAATTCATTTTCTATTGTATATTTGAGATCATTGCAGATCAGCAGCAATGCTGGGCACTAACATCTGTCCAAATAGTTAATTCCCCATGCCAGCTGCATGCTGGAAGAAAGGACTGGACAACATTTTCCAGCATGGTAACTAATCAGATAAATTTAATAGTATCACTAATGTCTTACTGGGCAGTAAAACATCAGATTATCTGACAGGTTTGCCCATAACCTATTTTACACTTTTGCTAAGCACCTTGATGTCACTGATCTAACAGATGATCCTCATGCATGTAGCCCAGTTTGCTAAAGAGTTGGAGTGTATGCAGTTCTAAGATGGGTTATAAGCTTCTAGCATTGACCATCACACAGTTTGTTGGAAAATAAAAATTCTAAATACTTTCTGCCTGGGTGGATGAAAAATAATAGTCTGAGGTTGTTTTCCATGGTTTGGGCTATGGGTCCAATGAACCACCACTCTCCCTCCTTTCTTTTTACTTTTCTGCTCACTACCCCTTTTCTTTTTTTTTTTTTTTTGTCTCCTCTCTTCCCCTCTTCCCCCCCCATTTTCTTTTTTATTTCTATTCTATTGACAAAAACCATAGAGCTACAGAACACAATATCATTCTTGACAATTCCATGCTTCCGAATTTGGCAACAGTTTGGCGGATGATCTTTCCTTTTTTTGCAAATGAATGTCCCCATTCACAAAGCAAGGTCATACACAATGGGTTTGCTGATATAGATATGAAGAGATCTAGACTGGCCTGCACATAATTTCAACCTAACTGAACACTTATGGGATGAACTGAAATGGTCAACCAGACCACTCACTGTATTTGATGAGTTTTATGTCAATGTATAGTTAAGGGGGTAGTTCACATTAAAATAAACTTTTAGTATGATGTAAACACCAGTTTTCTAAGACAATTTTCTATTTTTCAATTGTTTTAAAAATATTTACATTTTTGGAATATTAACATGGAAGATCACTTGGAGATGGCATCAAAGGGATGCACTTGCAAATAAAAATAAGTGCAAAATTATCCCTTGCCATCAATCTGCTAAATAGTTTCAAATAAATAACGGAGACCACCTGAAACATTGAAGCATTATTGCACATCATGAGTATAAAAGATTATTGAACAATACTTAGCACCCTTTTAATGATGAAAAGGGACTATGTGCAACTAGATTTGGTAGGAAGTCATACGTAAAGGGGTAAAATCAAATGTTTGTTACACAGAGTAGTTCTTATAGTAACGCTTACCTTTGCAGCTTTGTAGTTGTACTTTTGATATAAACTGTGCAGCAATCTCCAATTACATTGTGAGGCTGCAAAAAATATAGATGCAGCATTATTGTAATCTATTTTCTATACGACCATAATGAAGAAATTAGACTTTTACAATAAATCTCAGAGCTGTGAGTTAGACATTAAACCACAGAAGCCTTGGGACACAACCAGTGATTTTGTACTGAATAGAAGAGAATTTTTAAATAGCAAGGCACATCGAGAGGGGCTGTTTGATGACAATCTGTGCAGCTGTGTTATGAAAAAATCCAAATTGAAACAAAGTAATGTTTAAATTAACAATACAAACTGTCTTCAAACAATGAAAACAGGAAAGCAATTATAGTTCTTATTTGAGAGGCAAGTAGGTAATTGTAAATATCTTAAGAAGAATTGGAAATTGCTGCTGTCAGAGATAACACCACCCTAAGGAGGAACACATTTAAGATTTGCATATTGTTTCTAAGAATCCAAATTTGCTAGCAATAATTTCAGGGGGGGGGGGGTTTGCCTATAATGCAAGGCAAATGCTGACATTTCCCAGAATTTTTCTATATCTTCTATTAGGAAGAAGATAATTAACTGTGGTATTAAAGGCGTCATCATGCACATAACATAAATAATATTAATATTTATGTTGAAAGATCTATGCAGTTCCCTGTAGTATTATTATTATGAGATAAACATATCATTATGAAATATTTAGACTAAAAGTCTCTCTGCTTTCATATGCAAGATATTGATTGGCAGCTCTTAACTAGAGTTTTCTCCCAAACATGGTCTTGCACAGCACATCCTTTTACACCATAATCCCAAATCACAGTCAGGTCCCAAAACACAAGATTAATGTGTGCAAGAGCAGACCTCTGATGCTTCCAGTATGAAGTACTCTTTGCTAATTTCTCTTTAAGACACCAGCTTAATTGCATTTTAAACAAATGGGCTGCTTTGCTGGCCAACTTTTAAATGAGATAACAGCAATGTTCACTCTCCAGCAGTGATGAGTGCCATGCAGTAGATTTCAGAACTCTGCTCAATAACAGGTTTAATCTCACACCAGCAGATTTACTGCAGAATAAACTGCCACTGAGCTCATAATTAGTAAAAAAAAAAAAAAAAATACAAAATATTCAACCTACTAAATATTATTTTGCAAACAGCAGGCTTTGTTTTAATGCACAATGTAAGCTCTTCTCTTTGTGTGTTTTATTGATTTTATGCGTGATATTGGGAATTCATGCTATGATTTAAGATAATGTATTTTATTGATCACATCAGCTGTTATTTAGCTATCTAGAAACAAAATGATGCTATCATTCAGCAGAATATTGGAAACACTGAGATGGTAGATGAAAGTACTTTTGCTAATGTTCATAATATTTTTCAAAATGTTCATTTGCTTTTGAGAAAATTGCTATAGAAACCTCAATGCCAGCAGATACTGTCTTCTACGAGTCGCATAGGATTTTGTGTTCAAATACAGACCCACTGGGCAAGACTTGCAAATGTACAGCTAAAATTGACTTAATCAGCCGTGGTCCAACATTAGATACATTGTATTTATAATACGCCTTGCTGGGTTTTAGCAATACTTGTCCAATGCGTGCAAATGAAGATTGGTCATAACAGCTTTCTCACTGCAAACACTGTTCAGTTCTTACTTATAATAACCTGCACAATATATATTTTATATTAAACAATTTTCTTTGCAAATGTACATGTTTAAATTCTTTGATGCCTTTTAAACTTTTGAAAATGTATTTTCCCCTTTACTAAATGAGCATAAGATTGCAGTCTTTTTTTTACAGGGTGCCATATGTTTTGGAGAAAGTGTTTTGCTTTGTGCTTGAGATGGGAAGGGCAAAATCTCTCTGATCTCTCTATATTGCTATGTGGTTACATATTACCCTAATTTTGTGGAAAATGAATATTAACATTTTATAATTATTGCAGATGTATTTGCTAGTCAGATGCAAGCAACTTGTTAGTTTCAGCATGGGATTTTTCGATCGCTGCTGATTAATATTTTAATTTAGAAATAGTAAAATGTCTTTTTTTTTTTTAGAGTGCAATTTCCTGTGTTAAGCATTTGCTTTGTTTTGTTTTGATGAACAGGGAAATACAACATTTCAGAGAATAAGGGGAAAATGAATATAAATTGGTTAACATGTTAACTAATTGCTAAATAACCACTGTGACAATTAAATACAAGGTAAGCAAGCGGGCCAGAGAACATTGCTAGCTAAGCATGCCTGCATGAATTGCAACTCAAACATGGGTTAATGAAAGCATTTACTTTGAAAGCTTATTGGATCTCTACTATATATATATATATATATATATATATATATATATATAGTATTATATATGAGATATATAAGCATTGTGAGGTATATATTAATACAGTAAATTAAATATTGATCTTTTCCATTGTCAGTTTAACTGTGCCTTTCCCCCTTTTCTGTTTTTCATACATTTAATGCATGCAAGTGCCATGTGATTGTTTAACAAGTTACATTTATAGAACTTCTACACACACACACACACACACATATATATATATAGGAGAAACAGTACCCCATATCTTTTCAAGTGCATACCACTTTCAGTAGCAGTAACAATGGTTACAGTTCATCTGACCCTTACGAGGAATGATGATGGGGAAAATACCCCAGAGTCTTGTAAATAGGGGAATTTTCTTTCTTTGAAAACACAGGCAGCAATATCAATAAAGTAATAGAGCATTGGCCTAAACATAGATATAGAGATATGGGAACTGGGCCTAGGCTGGTAAAGCTACAAAAGGAATATAATATTATGGCTGTAAGAAGAGTATATATAATGCCCCCAATGAGCAGGCAACTAGAAAAATCAAATAGAATAATGAATGACTGATTATGTGTATATCATGAATTATACTGAACTTGGAAACAATTTGGTCATAAGGGTAAAAGAAGGTATTCCCCATAATACACATTCTATATTTAAATCTAAACTTCAACTTGGATATTCATGTTTGGGCGCAACTGACAGCATCATTTGTGTTAAAAATGCATCACTTTCAGCTCTCCAGCACTTTAAAGTATGTGACAAAGACTGGGTAAGACTGAATGGTTGTACTGGGCTAATAAACCTAGGACAAAGTTTAAATTACTAAGGATTCATTTTTTTTTTAACTGAATAATAAGGGTTCAGCCCCATTAGGTTTTGCAAAAAGAAAATGATAACATTTAGATGGATTCTAACTGAATTCTGTAATTGGTGAACCACTAATATAAAGTATAAGAGGAGTAATGTAAACTGAGGGAGCATAGTGGATATAAATTGCATAAAATACATCTTTTGCATTTAACTGGAAGCAGTGGAATTGTTTGAGTTAGAAGAAAAAAGAAATACGAACAAGGTTTACATATAACTGTATACAAGTCAGTTACAGTGGTGAATAATTTTATCTGAAGTCAAAGGTGTTTGTTAGATCCTAACCTGCATTTGGAACGCATTTTGCCCCTTTAATGTTTATATTGTTCAAACAGTTTACTAAATTTATCACAGCTACTGTCCCATGTGTTTCACTTAATCTTTAATGCTAAATATGCATGAGAGGCACAGTTTTCTTCCTGGTATGTGACAGAATGGAAAGTTTCTCGCAATGCAAATTCAGTGTGGTTGTGTGAGGACAACAGATGGCAAGAGTAACATTATGCTGGGAGAACAAATTTTAGAAAGCTTACGCACAGAGTACAACTGTAAATGTTAAAAGTCTAGCAATAATTGAAAATCCATAAGGAGTTATGATATTTTTTCTGTTTCAGTGCTGGTATTTGATTACTTTTTATTTTTCGTCAAAAGTTTCAAGTTGTTGACTGTTTGATTCTTTGAATAAGCTGTGTATGGTTTATACAGCAGACTACAATTCTTTTCCCTCTTTTCTTCTTATAAAACCATGCAAAGTCTCATTTATGTCACTGAATAAGTGAATCAGATTAGTCACTTTTATAAGCTAAAACACAAAGGTTTATTTGAGAGCAGAGCAATAATGGTTGATTTTACAATGCAAAATGTTTTCACAGTTTGGTTTTCTTGCTTTAGCTCTGGAAGGCTAACTATAGACACATGGGATCATTTTCTACTTTATCAAAAGCTCTAGAGAGAAATTTATGAAAATTCAAACTTTTTTGGCAGTCAGGAAAATGTTAATGAATCAACACATATATAAACGCAGATCGATATATCAGGCTTGTGTTTCAACACCTTCATTTCCATGGGTGTCAGTGCAGCTCAGCAGCAGTGCTAAGTACTAACTAGAGATGTAGCGAACTGTTCGCCGGCGAACAAATTCGCGCGAACATCGGGTGTTCACGAACGCGTATGTTCGCGAACTTTCAGCGTATGTTCGCAGTTTGGGTTTGCGCCGCATTTTCCGCCGCGTTTTTTATCGTCGCAAAAGTATTGTACAATACGCCGCACAAGTCACACATGGCGTTTTTCCACAAAACCCGTTTTCATGGTGTTTAGCGCGACATAGCAAAAAAGCCGCGTATTTTCGCTAGAATAGCTTGCGTTTTTTGCGCAATGCTGTGCCAACAAAATATTTTTCAGAGACGTTTTTGCCCTTGATCCCCCTCCTGCATGCCACTGTCCAGGTCGTGGCACCCTTTAAACAACTTTAAAATCAGTTTTCTGGCCAGAAAACTTCCCATTGAAGTCTATGGGGTTCGCAAAGGTCGCGAATATTCGCGGGTTTTGGCGTAAGTTTGCGAACATGTTTTTTTTAGGTTCGCTACATCCCTAGTACTAACACCCATCCTAAACCCTGGATGTAAATTACACATGTGGAGAAAGAATTCACACAATTGTTTAATAGATACAACTGACATTATTTTACCAATTATTGATAAATTAGCCCCTTAATTTCAGTGTAACATTGTGCATACCCATTTTTTAACTTAGAGATTTAGTGAATAAATTGAACCAATCTACCAGATCTTCATTAATTGGTTGCTTTGATTGAAGTTCAGTGACACTGATTTGTCTACAGCCTTCTACAGTCTTTTCCATTAGAAGTTAGAGCTGTGGATTAGCTCACAGTCAATCAGTAGATTTTATTATGAAAATTAAATATTAGTTCTTCTGCATTTGACCATAAAAAGGAACGTGTGTTTAAAAAAAAAAAAAAACAGATATCTGCTATTTTGTGAGAGCATTTGTAGTTTATAAATGTATAGTTGAATGCACAAGCATAGACAAAATTTGCCCTAGCCTTGTATTCCTTAGCAACTGCTTTATTTGTTTATATATTTATGAATTTCATCTGCCTTCAACCATTAAAAATCGTGTGTGATACTAAAAAAAACAGACTAGACACTTCACACAGGACATGGCACAAACAGGAAAACCACAATAGGTTACAATATTAGTTGCAAGTCATTTGGGGTTAAAAAAAAAAAGGCATTTCTGCTGAATGGTGGAGGTTATTGGATTTAACATTGGTGTCTTCATTTAGCATGAACCTATGTTCATGAACCTATGTGAATCTATGCATTATCCTAGGATTTAAAAGGAGAGATACACCTCTATATATTTTTCCATACATCACTGGGTGCCAGTTTAAGTGATTTATTAGTTCCTGGTTTCTCTGTTGCCATAGGCATTGACCTATTTTAATCTTGTTTAAATAAAAAGAAGAATGTTTTATACAAATACAGGTACAAATACTGAAAAACTCTGCAAAAAAACTGATATATGAAAAAGTTTCAGCATGAAATATCTTCAACACATGAGGTCAAATTAATAAAAGATGCTAAGTTTGCCCAGGAACAGTAACCCATAGCAACCACTAAGATATCTGGTTTTAAACAGGTGACCAGTAAATACTACCTGATGATTGGTTGCTATGGGTTACTTCTCCTGGGCAAACGTAGTGCCTTTCATTACATAACCCCCAAAAAGATACAGTACCAAATGCAGGCAGTTCTTTATTCATTGGCAAGGCTTAGGTCCTTGGTCCTTATACTCCAGAAGACTTGTGCCTATGAGTGCACACTGCTGGGCTGGGCACAAAGTACAAAAAAACCCATGGAAACTTGCATTTGTAAATGACCCCCCTGATTTAAATTCAACTAAAAAACTGTGTTACAATATACAAATTAAGGTGCATCATTTTATTTATTGGAAAATCATGGAGAAATTGTGTTTGAAAAATGGCCCTAAATATCTCCTAAACAGTGTGCAAAACCATATGCTCTTACCCCAAAATAAACTGTAATTGCAACACATGATTTTCATAAATATTGATTCATGGAGTAAATACCGACAAAATTATGAAGAAATACACAATTATTTTTGCATGGCCTAATAAAAAAAATTTACACATTCAATATATTGTGTAAATTAAATTCTAAAAAAACACAATAACATTCATTTTAATTCCAGGTTGTAACAAAGCATGGAAAAGTCCAAGGGAGTGAATACTGTATGTATGCAAGGCACTGTGTATTAAAGGACAAGGAAAGGCTAAGTCACTTGGAGGTGCTAAAATGTTAGGCACCCCCAAGTGACTTTAATCTGCTACCTTGTACCCCGGGCTGGTGCCCCTGATAGGAGAAAACAGCACCAGCCCGGGGTACCTGTAGCGAGCGCTTCCTCCTTCCTGCTTCGTTTAGCTGCGGATAGGCGCATGCCCATTAGAGTGAAAAGCTGACTTCTCTGTTAAAGTTCGGGGTGCCTAACATTTTGGCACCCCCAAGTGACTTTGCCTTTCCATGTCCTTTAAAATGCCATTTGATCAGTTATGTCAAAAGCCGAGGTTTCCGTTTAGTTTCCCCTGTATTAACACCAAAATGATTATAATGATCTTGCTTCTCAAAATATTACGGAGTCAAAGTTTATTTTTCACAAAATTATGGTGCATTATAAAATACAGGTAATGGATCACTTATCTAGCCATATACGACAACTCCATTTAACCAAATCATTCTCTTTTTTTAAAATGATTTCCTTGTACTTGATGGTAACTAAGCTGCATAAACCCATATTGGTAGCAAAACAATCATACTGAGTTCATTTAATGTTTAACATTTTTTAGCAGACTTGAGGTGTGGTCATCTGAATTATGGAAAGATCCCGTATCTGGAAAACTCCAAGCATTGTGCATAATAGATCCTATACCTGTAGTTAAATGATTAAAATGATTGACACCACACTTCATCAATTATAAAATAAAAATATTTACAAGAGAGAAAGCTGTACAAAACTCTTGGAGGTAAAGCTGAAGCTTTGTTATTTATAAGGTTGAAAATACATGCCAAACAAGTTCTAGGCCTATCATATATAATTATATTTTATAACTAAAGTAGATATATATTGCTTCTATATATCTGCTTGTGTGGGGTTCAGACAAATCAGCTTTATTACCTAGTATGACCCAGTACTTTTGTTGTCATGTTTAGCAGTCTGGTCACATGGCTGTATCAGCACACTTTTATCCGGCTTTGGAGTGTGTATGTAAATATTTTAACTCTATAATTTTCTATCCTGTATTTCACAGAAGTGGTTTCTGTGCTTTTAAATGATGGCAATTGATTAGAGGCTTCAAATATAATTTTGTATAAACAAGATGTATTTCTAAAAAGTATTAAATAGCTCTAAAATCCTACTATTAATTTACAACAAAGTTTTTTCAATTAGGCTTATTCAGGAAGCAATCAAGGCAGAAATATTTGGACACTATACAAAGTGCATTTCGTAAGAGGTCCATTTTCCTCTGCTTTGAATAAAGTAAATTGATTAGAGGCTGAGAAATTAAATTTTGACTGCAAACAGAAGTTTTGTACATATGACTATTTTGTGTTTCAAAGCAGAAACATACAATTCTATAAATTGTATCTCATAATAGAATTAAGCCAATACAAAAAAATATTTTGTATATTACGTTTAACTATGAGGTAAATGGCAGTTTTCATTTTTCCAGTGCTTTAAACCATCCCTTTATACAACAAGGGGACTCCTCAATTGACCCTTCACCTCAAGGCACCCCATTAAACCCCCTTGTTACATCCCTTAATGAAACACTAGGAGACAGAGATGGAGTAAAATGACCACATCATTTATTCACATGTTAACAAATAAATAGGACCATAGCAATATTCTAAAGTCAGAATTCCATAAGAGATCGTTGCTACATTAGTTTCCATTTGAGATCAGCACTATGTCATTATATCCACCAGTGAGTATTAGGCTGCCTCTACCTACAGAGAGGATGATCCCAAACTCTGCAACCAGCAGGAGCTGCATCTCCCACCATGAGAGAAGTTCATCAGCCCTGCTGCCAGTCCTGAATCTGTAGCCCACCGGGGCTGCCATCCCAGGGGTCCCGCACCGCCCAAGATGCCCCCGCTGGCTGCGTCATGAACATCCCCACAGGGGCCCCCACCACTGGCCCGATATCCTCCCCTGAGTGAAACGCATCAGGGTAGGACATTGGTGATCAGGAGAAGCGGCAACAGGGATCCGGTCTAGGCCGACCCTGATGATAGGAAATCCAAGCAGGCTGTCACCTAGCACAAGCAGTAGTAGCATCTGTATCTATCAATCCATTGTGCAGTCAAAGGAAAGAACCTCCTTTCTCCCTCTGCTAAAATTACTCGTGCAGTACTCTGGCAAGGTCCTACCACTGTTGTCCTACCCACTTTTGATCCAGAGGAAGGTAAAAATCCCAACCTGAAGCCAGTGCCAAATTATACCTCAAGAGGGAATAAATTCCTTCCTAAACCCCATGGCAATTGCAAACATTTCCTGGATCAAGCAATCATAGTTAACAGCTGACTCTAAAGTTTATACTGTATAAAAATACAGAAAACCAAACATAACAATGCATTCAGGAAAACATCCACATTCAGTTATTAAAAGATAACATGAGAACATAAAGAAGAAAACTCTCTTTGGCCACAAAAAATGGGCATGGCCAAATCCCCCTAACACCCCCATCACCTGGCCATCCCTAACAAAAACATCATCTGCTGCCCCTGACCAGTGTAATCTGGGTGCTGGTCATTTGGATTCCTTGTCATGCAGCTCCAGGGCTTTCCATTCCCCAAAATAGATTGTGTTTGCAACATATAAAAAGCCTGTAGTGTATTTAAAGTAAGATGTGTTTCCTTAGAATAAAGTAAATATCAATATCATACATAACATAGGTGCAGCTAAATAGATAGATAGACAGACAGGCAGATAGACAGATAATAGTAAAATAGATAGATAGATAGATAGATAGAGACAGAAAAACTTTTCTGTATGCAGATTCCCTCTTGCAGCATCTTCCTCTCCCCCCCAGCTCTGTTCTCAAGTTAGCCTTTGTTAATCCTACCCTTGCCTTGAGGACAGAGCCCAAGTGTTCAGCTAGACAAAGCGGTTTTGTTATCTCTAAGTTTGTTTTTGTGTGCTGTGAAGCCTTGTGAGATACTCTAAAACACTCCTATACTACATTTTCATTCCTTGCTCTCGCAAAAGACTATATAAATTCTGCAATTTCTTTGTTCAGTACTGCTCCAGATTTTCTTTGTGTGATTTAGTTACTAAAACTGAAGTCAGCACGGGTTTGTTTAGTTTTATAAACAGTGTTTTAGCTGCTATGGTTACAAGGACTGTACAGGACTATGTAAATACCAGACATCAATTTCAGAATTATAGTGGTTTGTAGTGCAAGTAATTCAGTGGAAGACCACATATACACCGGAGCAGTAGAATAACCAATATTAATGAACACTCCACTGCCACACTGAAATGTACGGGACCTATTATCCAGAATGCTTGGGACAAAGGTTTGGTTTTCCCTTAAGCCTACTAAAAATAATTTAAAGAAGAAGGAATGGCTCATAAAGAGTTAATCTCAAGCTGCAGGCATACCTTCAGTTCTCTCAATAGTGCCCTTAAGTCTCCCCATATTTCTCCTGTTCAGAAGATCTGAAGCCAAACAGGAAGAAAAAACACTGAGCTGTGTAAAGAAAGTTCCCATGATGCCTCCTGCACAGACATGCAGACCAAGTTCGAATCCCGAATGGGATAAATTCGGATTGGATTCGAAAGTCACAAAATTTTCGTACCGAACAATTGTAAACAGCGGGAAAACCTTTCCGAATTTCTTGCGCAAGCTTATGAAAAATTTGCGCGGGAGTCAACAAAGACGCGCAAGCGACTAAAAATTTGGCGAACATACACTCGGAGCGTTCGAATGAACACTCCGAGCGTTCGTGCATTTGTAAATGTGCCCCTATGAGTCAGCTTCCTGCTGATTGGCTGAGATCCACATTCCTAAGGGGGGGAGTGAGTTCTTAGCATTCTTGAGGGAGGGGGGAGCAGGAAAAAGCAGAGAACAGAAAGCTGCGTGTCTCTGGCACAGGAAATACAGACACAACTAATCTTTTTTCAGAGAAGTCAGTGCAGCATTTCTGTGAGTGCTTATGGCTGTATTTACATAGACCTTTCTGATAAAGCTTACTTTAGTTTTTACCTTTCTTTCTCCTTTAAAATTAAATGAGCCCAATGGGAATTTTTTGCCACCAATATGGATTAGTGGTTTCTTGCTTGGGATTGAGTACTTTTTTATTATTACAGAGAAAAGGTCATCAGGGCCGGATTTGTGTCAAGGTCTAGGGCCTAGGGCAGAATAAATTGAGGGACAGCATGCTGCTTGGCCACACATGAAGTTGCTTACACCCAGAGCCCAGCAGACCCGGTGTACATCTCCTGTGCTCCGGGTGTAAGTCATCCAATGTGCACGATCCGATCCTGGGGGTGGGTGATAATAATTTTAATCATCTTAATAATATAAGTTATTTATTTAAAGTGGACTCTATGGGAGATGACCTCCCTGTAATTAAAATCTTTCTGGATATAGAGTTTCCAGATGAAAGATTCTTTACCTGTATATAGAGTACAAGTTTTACAGTTCAGTACCTTCTATGTTATTTGTATAATAAATTGTGGTCTATTTAATTGTATACATGACCTAAGTGTAGTATGTTCCTATTGTAAAATGTTTGATCTAACACACAGGTATTTTACTGTACAGGTATAGGATCTATTATTCTGAATGCTTGGGACCTAGGATTTTCATAATTTGGATATCCATACTTTGTCTGCTAAAAATCATATAAACATTAAATAAACCCAATAGGATTGGTTTGCCTCCAATATGCATTCATGCAGCTTAGTTAAGATCAAGTACAAGCTACCGTATTTTTATTTTTATTTTTAAAATGAGAAGTATTTGCTTAGAATGAAATCCAACGTAATTCAGAGCTTTCTTGATAATGGGTTCCAAGATAAGGCATCCCATACCTGTACTTTGTTATTGCAGCACGTGGGACACATATTTTACCTTGCCCTTATGGTAAACTTGAAATAAAATTACACTTATTCATCTCTACTTTATTGTGTAATTTAAGTTTTCCTTCTTTCTAGTTTTTTAGTTGATGATGGGCTTAACTGTAATAATTTATTTCTTTGAAGGCAATACATGATAAAGAAGCATAATCCTTTTGGGTATTACACTTTTATATTAGTAAATCCTTTACTAAATA